>NC_138347.1:18615000-19195000 GCF_046562875.1 Panthera onca | reverse complement strand
GTAGGAATAAATAGAATTAAAGTTGGTCTTAAAAAGCCAAGAATAAAAAGTAAAAGGTTTCATATAACTAATTTATATATTATAGGGAGGAACTAAGTCAAATGCTTTTGTAGCTTTCCCTATTTTTCAGTTTACTCATCAAAATGAAGGTATGTGTCTACTTGCATGTTAAATATGATGCGACTCTGGTTTTCACCGTATCAAGAACCACATTCATCAGCATCAAGAGAATAATTTTAGGAAAGTCTTCTTAGATCACTTCCTCTAAAGCAGGGTTATGAGGGGCACACCCGCACAGGGCCATTCAATGCAAAGAAAACGACTTGACCAGACTCTGCGTTTCTGGAATTGGAGACCTCCCACTCACTCACTAACTGTTCCCAAGACGGCTGGTTTTGCAAAATCTTTAACATTCCCACCTAGAGAAGTACCCCTGACAGAAATTGTCCCTGCTGTGCTCTAGTTCCCTTAATTAGGGAGAACTGGAAAAGGAGAAGACCATATTGTGAGGAAGATATAGGTTATGTGCCACAAGTAATAAATGACAGTGGAGCAGAATAAGGGAAATCTGAATTTTAGCCCCAGGTATCTTTATTTTTTTTTCCTCTTAAAGTAAGCTACAAAATATCTCGAAGCTTCAAATGAGTCGAGTATGCAGGCTTTGTTTTGAGAATCAAATGGAACAAAACGTTAAGAAATGTTTAGTATCATATTTATTCCTACTCCAGGTGAGTGACTTCTATCCCTGACTTCCTAGCGTTGGAAATATTTGATTTTAGAGCTGATTATTTTTTCTTCTCTCACAGTCTCACAATTTTTCTGTCGATCTGTTACCTACGTACATCCTCAAGTAATTTGTGTAAGGATGATTTTAAGTTTGGAAACGAGCCATCAAGGGATTTTGAAAAATGCACTTTGTTCCACAGACTGTGATGAATGTAAGCGCAGGAATTAGCATCGGGTAGTCTCTTAAGGAATTTCCCAGCCTAATAATTCTATTATTCATGTAGGGAAAGTCTCTGAACCTTGGAGGTGGGGTATGAATCATATCCCCAAGAGCTGAGGAACTTGGCAGTGGAGTAGGTGACCCGGAATAAATACTCTTGTATACTTTCCAAACTGTTATGGTCACTCTCAAGTCTCCATAATAACCAGAGATTTGCGAAGCAGAGTATAAAGTAGTTATGAATGTGGTCAAGTGTGTATGACTATTTCCTAAAATGGCTAATATTCGGCATATAATTTCTTCAGGCAGAAGCCTCAAATGTATTACGTGTGGTACACAGGAAGACAACTTTTCATAAACGCAATCTGCATTCTGCCATTTTTGAGTTTTTAACAAGAGCCTTTACAATGCAGGGGTGTGGAGAATTGACAGATTTTGCACATTTTACTGCTTTTCCACAATGTTTGCTCTGTTCAGCAGAATATAAGCTTTCAGATTTAAAATATGTTTTCTAGCTTATCCCACTGTGCAAATCAGTACATTAAGCAAGCCTAGCAGAAAACCATAAGAGAAGCTGCAAGAGCCTTTCCTATCAAATGTGATGGGAAATAAGATTTAAATATCAGTTTGCCCACCAGTGTATGAACCAGAAATCACAACCCAGCAACAGAAAAAAATAAAATAAAACTCCAAGCAAGGTCAACAGAGACACACAACAGATTGTGAAATTTGAAGAAAAAGAAAATTCACTTAAAATAATGCAAACTAAAGCAAACTGCACTGAGCATATTCCTAAAACACATTGTTAATATAGTATACACTACTGCAGTAAATAAACCCTCAGAAGGTCCCTATGTCTTGCTCCCATGATAGTCCAGGCAGGTGTTTCTGGCTGCGGCAGGCAGCTTTCCTCCACACAGGGACCCAGAGTTCCAGTCTCGTTCCATCCAGGACCCTGCCATCATTGTCCGTATCCTATGGGCTGTTCTGTCATGTCCCGGGGGCAGAAAGACGAGGGCATGCAGGAGACACATCCTGTTGGAAAAAGACCTGAGCCTGAATACAGTCTTGGCTCTCATTCCCTTCAGAACCCAAGCAAAGGACCACGCTGACTGCATATAAGGCTGGGAAACATAGTCGTGCCAAGTGCTGAGAAGAAGAGGAGAAGGGATTTATGTGATGACCAACAAATAACAGAAATATGAGAGTGTGTATGGTGTTCATCACACATCTAAGAACTCATGTTATACTACCATTCCAACAAATGGAACTGTTGAGAAAACCTTTTAACACGTCAAAAGGAACCTAGGTGAGCTGTAATCCAGAGTAACAAAAGTGTAAAGATAGTTACAGTCAATCGTTTTGCTGTCTTATCAAAATAAGCAATTAGTTTGAGATCACAAGCTGGTAACAAATTTCAGGATGCTGATTTTGAGTCACCATCACCCAAATATGGCATCAGTGAGACTTAGAATAAATCAGAGACTTAATGGAAAGTAGGGAAGAGAAAATGAATGTCTTAAGACCTGAATGTGAGTCCTTTTGTTAAAAATGTGAAATTAAGTGGTGACCACCTCATCTTCCAGTTTCTCTTGAAAGAGATACTGACCAGGTTTCCTCCCAACTACTCCTAGGAGTTCTGGGATACATGCACTTAAAATGAGATAAAAGAGAGAAAGTTTGGGGGGCTTGTTTTATAGATGTATAAAATGTAAAGTGTATATACTTTTATTGTTAAATTAGTGTATTGTGTAATTATGAAACTTAAAACCTAGAAATTGAGATAATGTCACAGTGAAATATTTATTTTCAATAAATTATATTTTATTTAAGAGCATAGGAAACAGTTTTTTCTAAAAATTGCTTAAAATGTTCAATAATTTATTACATAAGAAAATAATTTACATTGATTTCATATTATTTTAATGAAAGCAAAGTGATTGCTTGCTTTAACCCTTTGAGATTCAGCCACTCAAAGGTATTGTAAGTTTATTTTTACAGTGGTTTTAACGTACATCACCACTGAAAAAGATTTTTCCGAAAGTTACAATATGCAGATATGTGCTTAGGGATGGTCCATTGCTAATGGTAATGGATATAATTCCATATTTCAATACCGTAATGATTCCTAATTTTATTGATTTATTGTAAGATCTAATTAGAACATTGGGGGCGGGGGGTTGGTTTTATATTGCTTTCTTAATGTCATCATTGAGCTTACAAAGAGTTTCTACTTGGAGTAAGTGAAGCTAACCACCCTGAAAACGTTATTGTCCACTTTACCGCCATTTGAGCATGACCTTTGGTCCACAGTTTGGGAGAATCTTTTAAGTCTTGTACATTGGGGAGGATTCATTAAGTTAAAATTAGATATGCCCACTTAAAAAGGCACAGAGTAATTATACTTTATTGCAATACACTGAAAGCACATGAGTAAGTGGAACCAATTCTGGGGAACCCCGGGAGCAGTTGACTTCTCAGATCCTGGAGTATCCTGGCTATCACCTATAGGACCATGTGGGGGCGCCAGAGTCACTCCTTGCTTAGTCATTCATAAGCTTAATCCCTTTCTTACATTTTTTTTTTTTTAAGTTTATTTGTTTATTTTGAAAGAGAGAGAGAGGGTACAAGCCGGGGAGGGACAGAGAGAGAGGGAGAGAGAATCCCAAGCAGGCCCCACGCTGTCAGCTTGGAGCCCTCCTAGGGCTCAAAGCCACAAACCCTGAGATCAAAACCTGAGCCGAGATCCAGTCCGATGCTTAACTAACCGAGCCACCCAGGCTCCCCCTTTTCTTACATATTTTAAATAAAAATAAATAAAATTTAAAGTGTACCACAACAGGTTATTTTGCACCATGCCATGTGTTCACCCTCACTTTGAGATATTGGCTGAGACCAGTGTATTCCACTGACGCAGGGATTTTTTTAAATGCAATTTCTGGTTGCAGGGGTAGTGATGGAGATCCGGCATTTCTAAAATTTTTTTTTAATGTTTATTTATCTCTGAGACAGAGAGAGAGAGAGAGAGAGAGAGAGAGAGAGAGAGAGAGAGAGAGAATGAGTAGGGGAGGGGCAGAGAGAGAGGGAGACACAGAATCCGAAGCAGGCTCCAGGCTCGGAGCTGTCGGCACAGAGCCTACGGGGCTCGAACTCACGGACCGTTAGATCATGACCTGAGCCGAAGTCAGTCGCTCAACCGACTGAGCCACCCAGGCGCCCTGGAGATCCGGCATTTCTAACACTACTCCACGCTTTCGGTCCATAGACCCCCAGTTAAGTTGCAGGAATTTAGAATATAATTGCTTTACTGAGCTACTTAGAGATGACAAATATACTGGGCACACCTGTAGTGAACAAGGCCATAGAAAGGAAAAGAAGTAATCAATAATTTTACCCTAACGGATATTTTCTTGAAATGTAGCCCCATTCCCCCTCCCTTGACCTTTGGACACATTTTAGACAATGTTCTGGCCAGAGACAAGATTTCACATACTGTCTGGAGTTGCTAAGATTGTAGGTAAGATCAATAGCTTTGCAGTATCCGAAGCTAGGACTATAGAAGAGTTTATAGCTTCTCTGGTCATATACTTGCTTTCCTGTTTATCAATGCAGTGATGATAACAATCCTAATCCTCACAGCAGGATTGAAAGGATTATACAAGAAAATAAGGTCAGTAGGGCATTTGGGTGGCTCAGTTGGTTAAGCTTCAAACTTTGGCTCAGGTCATGATCTCATGGTTCATGAGTTCGAGCCCCATGTGGGGCTCTGCTTCGGATTCTGTGTCTCCCTCTCTCTACCCCTCCCTTGCTCATGTTTTCTCTCTCATTCTCAATCTCTCTCTCAAAAATAAATGAACAAAAAAAATCTTAAAAAAAAAAAAGATAATATGGTCATTAATACTTAATGTTAACTGCCCCTAACAATCCTCCCTGCGCTGGTATATTTGGAGCTTTTCTTCCTGCTTTTTCTTAAATTCAAGCTAGCCAATAATCTCCAAACTGCCTCAGAAGAACTTTAAAACTTTTTAGTTTAAACTGAGATTAGACAATATGATGGAGAAAAGAAACAGATCAATTTCCAAGTACCACATAGACTAGTTAAAGACAAAACAGAAATTCAGAGTAAGTCTGTTTTTATGTACATTCCCAAAGTGCCTGCTACTCACTCTGAATTTAGTGTCCTCATTAAAAAATAGTCCACCTTGTCAAAGGAACTCTGAATGTTTACTCAAGAATATGTTTTTGAGAGCAACAACAACAACAACAACAAAAACTTGCCAACCACGAACAGGGCAATTTTATTTTAAAGGAGTGTGTGAGCCTAGAGAAACGAATGGAATAAAAATGTGTGCTTAAAGGAGCCTTAAAACACAATGAAAACTTCTAATCTTTTTCTTACCCTCAAAAACACCCCAATGCAAGATTTATATTAGAGATAGTTAAAATCTAAGCATTCGATCAACTGGGTGTTTTGAAAACTTTGCAATCCCAAAATTTCTTAATGATGAAACTTTTCATATGATGTCTTAATAGAATTCCAAATATGTTACTTTAGCTTTTTTTTAATGGGAGAGAAAAATAGCCAAGTAAATAAATAAATAAATAACTTATTTCTAAAATAACTAAATATGCATGCCATTTTCAAAAGAACTTTTAGTAACATATTCATCTCTGAGGTCTGTTTAAATGTTATGGAGCTTATACAGACACACTTGCACAGATGCATGCCCTTTTTTCTTGCAAAAAATAAATAATAAATAATAATAATATATTTTTAAAAAATAAAACTATTCCCCAAATGCTTCCTTTTTGATGTTACTAAAGAAATACTTGGCTTTTTTCCCTGAAAAAAGCACTGAAGATCCACCATTGTTAAATCATAATGAAGAGTACGAAAGAAAAAAAAAATTCCTGCTGAAATAAATCATATCAGGTTTCAAGAACAAAGTGAATAGAATGATCAGATTAATACTAAGCAATTTCTCTCCCTATTATAATATTGATAAAAACTTATAAGTATTTCCTCTTCCCAGTATATTGTAAAAGTGAAAAATCATCTGTTGTAGCTTTTCCAATGTATTATTCCAACATAGGGAAAAGAAAGAGCATCACTTGAGCCTCTAAAATGTGTTGGGTGCTGTGCAAATGTCTAAGGTACATATCTCACGAGATCTTTCCAAGAAATGCACAATAATGGTAGAATTGTTTCCATTAGAAGAAAAGTAAGGTTCCAAAACGTAAAGTCATCATGTCAGTATCAGAAAGCTAGTGAGTTGCAGGCTAATTACCTCACTGCAGATTCCATGTTGACACTGGTAAAGCAAGGCTAGGTGTGTTGGGTCTGTGGGCAAAAAGCATTAGCACGCACTTCCTAAAGCAATCATACCACTGCAGTTCTGTTCAACCAGGCAGTACAGAAGTATGGGTGTGGGGGGCACACCAACTGCGCAGTGGGAACCTCTCCTCCCCACCATTCCCGCATATATGTATACACAAATTCAAAAGACTGACGTTAAAAATAACTAAATAAATAAATAAGATGAATCCTAAAACAATAATGCACGAACTTGCCTACTTTATATTATCAAATGATGAGCATTTGATAGGGTGTCACAGCACCCTTGAATTTGTGCTGTGACAATATAAATACTAAATTGTTTTTTCATCCTAATAGGAAATAAAAATGAAATCCATGGCCAATACCATCTCAAGGAGAGATCTATGACTCTTACATTAAATCTGGCCTATCAGTTTCGTTATACTGCAGGAAGGGTTGGAAAGGGGGCTATGCGCGTCCCAGTGCTACGCTGCTAAAGCTAGAACTAACTAAATCTCACTAAATAATTTATCCAAAGTAAGTCTAAGCCAGATAATTTTGTGTCTTACCTTAAAGAATAAATAGCAGTGGCTCTTATGAAAATTCGATTTCTCAAAATAAGTAACCATAAATATGACTGACTGGTAAATCCTTTTTGGTGACCCTCTCCCTCTCCAGGGGAGTTCAAGGTTGTGCACACCCATTTAAGTCTCTCCCATTGCTTCTCCTTATACAGTACAAAGTATCAAATCTCTATCAAAGGAGAAAGGCACTTGTCAAGGGCTTTCAGTGAGCCAGTTCTAGAAGGTTGTGAAGACCACGTAAGAGTCAAAAATTTGCTTCCCCCACTCCTTTCTCTTTCTTCCTCATGATGCAGCTGGAAGGCTAGCAGGACCCAACTGGTTCACTACCAGCACTGCTCTCAGCCTCCAGCGGGGCGGGGGGGCGCGAAATGACCTTCGGGGGACTCACATAAGGAACTGGCCACTCAACGAGAGCTTCGGGGCTGAAGGACCCACCCCAGAAGGGCCCCTTTGTGTGCAGGTAGTGGTCAAGCATTCCTCACTTGACTCCTGTTCTCAAATGACAAGACAAATCTTTCCAGGAACTAGTTCCATCCTTTGGCTATAGTAGAAGCTTTGCTATGAAATGAAGCAAGAAGAGAAGAGATAATGTCCCTCTCTGCATCAAATTTATTGGGTTCAGATTCTATATATTTGTGTCTTTCCTCCCATCTTTCCCTCCCTGTGTTATTGATTCCACGCACACCATATCTTCTAACCTGCAAACTCTGAAACTGAGAAGAAAAATAAAACTTGCCCTTTTGCAGTTCCTACCATTTAGCTATGCCCACTGCCCCTCTTCCTATTGTTTCCACCACCAAATTCCCATTCACAGCCATCCCATTCTTACCACGTTAGGTCCTGGGGCACCAACACTCATATCAAGGGGTTTGTTTCAGCCAACTTTTTTAACATCTTTGTCTTTGAAGATTTCCTTCTTCTAAAGACTTTCTCTTTCTTCCACTTAACCCACCTACAACTGTGGTTATGCCATCAATCCATAGTTGCTCTGCCCACAAATTCCATAAATCAAGGCTCTCCTTTTTTACCCCAGTGATGCATCATCCTAGACTCATTGTTACACTGTATTTATGGGATCATTTTAAGATGAGACAGATGTGTGTATGTTTCAAAGCCAATGAGAAGGATCCATTTGTTTAAGGCAGGCTGAACATACAAGGGAAGTTGTATAGAATAAGAAGGCACATCAAGACCTCTAACATCACAGACCTCCCCATTCCTCACGTCTGTCTTCACCTTAGATTCCATGAGCCATAATATTAGTAACATTCTTTCCTATTCCATATTCCTACTCTAGCTCATTTAACAAAACCCAGTTCTGGTGGGTCTCATCTGTTTTCTCTATCTGTCCCTATGTAAAATATAAGAGGGTATCAGAGACCAATCCATCCACCTTTGAATCCTGTCTTGTCTCATCTGGTCATCAACTTATACTATTAGCTGTATCTTTCCCCTCATATATACTCAGCTTCTTCCATTGACTTTTCCTTTTTTTAGAAGGAGAGAGAGAGAAAGAGAGAGAGGGAGAGCACACACAAGTGAGGGAGAGGAGCAGAGAGAAAGAGAGAATCCCAATGCAGGCCCCATGCTCAGCACAGAGCCTGATGTGGGGCTCGATCCCATGACCCTGGGATCATGACCTGAGCCAAAATCAAGAGTGGGACACTCAGTCGACCCAGCCACCCTCCCATTAACTTTTAAATATGTCCACGTCTCTTTCACCTTACAAAGAAAGTTTCACCCAAGCTCGTTTTCCCCAACTACTCCTCTGTCTCTCCCCTGCCTTTCATAGCCAAACTTCTTAGTCTTCACACATTGATTTCTTTTTCTCACCTACCTGCCACTCTCCACCCACTCCAAAATAACTTCTGTCCCCTCTAATCAACAAAATAGCACCCTCTAAAGTCAGCAATGTTTCCGTTTTAATAAATTCCATGGGTATTTTGGGTAGTATTAAGCACAATTTATGTATCTCCTTTTTAAATATAATTTTTCCCTCCCTGGGTTTCTGTGCCTCCCCGTGACCTTTCTTTTTTGACTTTCTTGAATCATCCTCTTCTTTCCTGACCATTAATATATTTCCTTCAGACTGTATTAGGCCATCTTTTCTTCTCCCTCAACACTTTCTCCCTAGGCATTTCATCCATGAGTACAAATAAAATCACACACCATAGGCTTATGTCACCCAAATTTATTTCTGTGATGCCATATTTCATCAATTATGAGACACTTAATTTTCCACATTTTAACATCTTTGAAATAAAGCTGGGTCTTGCAGTTGATGGCATGCCACAGTGGTGGCTGTATTTTTCTTAGTGGCATATAAAATAATGGTATATTTTTTAAATGGTGGCATCTTAGATTTAGTGAAATATTTTCATCCCTGATCCTTCCTTGAAAAGCCA
Source organism: Panthera onca (assembly GCF_046562875.1). NCBI lineage: Eukaryota > Metazoa > Chordata > Mammalia > Carnivora > Felidae > Panthera > Panthera onca. Next base: position 19,185,748 of record NC_138347.1, on the reverse strand, counting down.
GACCCATATTTATCTACTCACCATTTCCACTTGAATGCTTAAAATAGCAACCCTACAAAGATCATTCCAGGGGGTAACGTTCATATTGAATTGTAGGTGAATGGCACCTTCTGGGATTATGCAACATGGTGGTCTTGGCAAAGTATTTCAAATTCAACACATTCAAAACTGAACTCAAACTCCCCACCCCAGTCTCCCAGCTCCTCTGAAATCTCCTCTTCCCATGCTCCTTATCTCAGTATTCTTTACCATTGTCCATCCAACTTTGTACAAGCCAGCACCCTAAATACCAAATATATATTTTCTTTTTCCACATCCCATAAAATAAGATATCAAGTTCTACTGATTTTCCAGATCTGTTCACTTCTTTGTATTTCCTCCAATATCTCCCTGGTTTAAGAGGCCATCACCTTCCCAGTCCCACAAAAGTCTTCTAACCTTTCTGACAACATCCATTCTTGCTCCATTGCCCATCCATTCTCCATCCGATAGCATAATTTTTTTTTTCAAAACAAGTCTGACAATATGACACCATGTTTGAGACCCTTCAGTGTGTATCCATTGCTGCATCACTGACTATATGCCTAGACAGTGTCTTCCAAGAGCTTTCACACTTTCTGGTCCCCTCTTCTTGCTCAAGTTCTTGTCCTCATCATGCTTTCTCATTCTCCGGGTTCCAGTGCAGTGGATTTCTTTCAGGTCTCTCAGAATGTTAAGCTCTTTTTTGCCACAGATCTAGTCCTCTTTCCTCCAACCTTATCTAGTTGAACTTCCTCAGTGTTCAGATTTCTGTCTAAATATTGTTGCTTCGGGAAGCCTTCTCTGACCTAAACCAGATCATTTCCCTTTATCATATGCCTTCTTCTTCATGTTTTAAAATTTTATGTTTATATTTTATTACATATTTTATATTTATTTTTTAAACAATTTATATTTTTAAGTTCATTCATTTTGAGAGAGAGTGCATGTGCATGAGTGGGGAGAGGGTCAGAGAGAGACAGACAGAGAATCCCAAGCAGGCTCTGCATTGTCATCACAGAGCCTATTGTGGAGCTCGATCTCATGAACTGTGAGATCATGACCTAAGCCGAAATTAAGAGTTGGGTGCTTACCTGAGCCACCCAGGCGCCCCAAAGTTATTAAAATCTAAGCTCCATGAGTGCAGGCCAGTGCCTGTTTTCTTATTATCGTATTCCCACTTTTCAGCAGAGTTACTGGCACAGAGTAGGTCCTCAAGAAAGACTTGCAATAAATATTTGTCAAGACAGGGTAGAACCAGGTGACATCCAAAGTCCCCTCTTCCCACCAAACTGCTGCTTCTAAGATACAGGTTTTTATTGTAACATTATTTATCGTATTTAATGAATGTTTTAGGCTTTTAGGTTTGCACTATTCTCTTTAAAATTAATTTTCTCATCCACCTTTTTTTAACTTTTTAATATTTTGGGGTTAGTCATGTGTGATTTTTTTCAAGTTTTTCGTTTCTGCATTATGATAAAATCATGTTGTTATCAATTCCGTTTGTTTGCTATTGGTATTTCGTCTATTGCTATTTTTTTCCTTTTTGCGTGCATAGTTTGCTTTTAATTGTATAATAGTTAAGGTGATCTTCTGCGTCGGGAATTTAATATTTCGGTGATGACTAGCAAGTGTTACTCTGCTACTTTTACACCCCTAGGTCTTTATTTCAATTAGTATAATTTGCTCATTAAATTAACACATCTATTATGGTGCCAGCATTCATGTAACAGACAGAAAAATGTCTCATGTGGGTCAATTGGAATCATTTGGTTATATTAACTTCGTAGCCTTTTATAAGAGGGTCTCAGTAGATGCTGTTATTAACAGAGATAGGGCACAAATTCAAATGAGGTTTTTATGCATTACATGCTCTGAGTAGATTTTCAATCGACAAATCTGTGCAGAAGGCAGCTGGGCTTTCAAAATGTACCTTATTCATGCGTCCACAGAGCCATTTGCCAATTTTCACAGAATTAAGGACCATGCATGTTTGCCTGGGTCAGTGTATAATAAGGCAGAGCAGCAAGCTTGTGGCAACTTCAGAAATATTATCTGATATTATTTTACCTGAATGTAAGAAATGTTCTCACACTTTGTGAGTCAAAGACATCTCCGGCTAAAAAGCCTCTATCCTGCTTCTCAGGAGCCTTCTAATTCTGTGTGATTCGGCCCCTCCTAAGACAACCAGTCCCACGTCGGCACTGACCAACACAGGATGCCCTTCACGTGTTAGTGCACTGGCCAAGCTTTAATAAGACAAATAAAACTAATCGATGGTGATTAACTCCCATCTGGACTCTAGCCCTAAGCTTACATTCTCGTGTGTGGCCTTGAGCAAGTCACATGCCCTCTTCTTCCTTGTTTTTTCAACTTTGAAACCTACCCTGACTCACTCAGACATTAAGAATATCTAATGTATTGGGGTGCCTGGGTGGCTCCGTCGATCAAGCATCGGAATCTTGATTTCGGTTCAGTTCATAAACTCAGGGTTGTAAGATGAAGCCCCACATCAGGCTCTGTGCTGAGTCGAGACTGCTCGGCATTCTCTCTCTCCCTCTCTTTCTCTCTCTCTCTCTCAAAATAAATCAATAGACTTTTGTAAAAAAGAATATTTAATTTAATAATACAGTAATAACTTTATAAAGTGAAGGTATTCTACAAATAGAAGATTTCATTTGTGTTGTGAACAACTTGCATTTTTATCGACTAGCTATTTCAAGCACTTACCATGGTTTGTCAGCCCACCTATAGCTTTCCCTCCCAGATGTTACCCCACTTGATTAGCTTTCCCTGGGACACTACTCTGGTCATGTCCTTCGCCAATGCAAAGCTTCCAATGATGTACCATTGACCTAACAGTGAGTTAAAAATTCCTCAGTCTAATAATCCACATTCTACAATACACCCCCATTCACATATATTTTGAGGCTGACATACTTATTGATGCAACAGGTAGGGATAATCATTAGTGCTAACTGGGGAGGGACTTGAGGAGATTCGTGTCACAACTGTTTATTTTCTTAATAAATATTTCTCTGCTTCGAAGGTTTTTTCTCATTTGATTCTGGCTGCATTCACAATGAGTAGGACCTGGAAGATCTGATTGAAGATTATCACAGAGCAGAATTCCAAGCAACACCTATGTGAAAGGTCCTTATTCCTACCCCACATAGTATAGTACATTCACAATAGTGTATTCACAATATAAATACTCCTGTAAAGTGTATTAGGCTAAGGTCATTGGGGTTGTACTTTGTATTTGGCAACCAACGTGAACTAACCTAATGACCAATGAGAAGAGAAAAGGTGAGCACCAGGACCTCCTGAGGTCAAAGGCAAGGGAGACCCCCCCATGACTCAGAGAAGTGGATAATGCGTCAGGATGATGTACTCAGGAGGATGTCCTGAATTCTAAGTTGGAGACAAAACCTAGGGGAAGCAGCCCATGCTCTATCAGGTCAGAATCCCTCAGTTACAAATGGGAGAGTCGACCTGGGCTGAGAGACACCTGCATACACCTGCGGAACAGAGAGGAAGCCATCACAAAGTAAGCAGGTGATAATCCTCAGTAGGGTTATCATCTGATTCTCCTCTTGATGGGCATTTAGCACAAATTTCCCATTCATACAGATACAGGACTTCATAAGCTTTTAACCTTCCTAGGAATAAAAAAAGGTCTTTATTCATGCATCTTTCCCACAAAACTTATTAAAGACCTGTTACGTGTCAAAGACTATACTAGACACTGAATATATGGTCATAAGCAAGGCATGTTCTTGAAAAGAAGACATATTCCACCCTTCCGTATAGATGAAATCCAGCAGTAACTTTACATTTATAATAGATACTTTGTCCAAAAAAAACCCACCAGATGTTCATAGCAGCTAACAAAGTGATTAAGTCACTTTACATTTTTGCACTCGATTCTTGACTAATATTATAAAATGTCAGAGCTAAAAATAACTCTACATGCGTGAAATGTAGAAGACAACCAGGGGGAAATTAAAAACAAAGGAGCAGGAACTGGGGACTTTCCATAAAACCATCAGATAAAAGTGTCACATAGTTTATAATTCCATTTATATAACATTCTTGAAATGACAAAATTATAGAGATGGAAAACAAATTAGTGATTCTCAGGGGTCAGAGCTGGTGTCAAGGGGTAACGACTATTATAAAGAGATAGCATAAAGGAGATATTTGTAGTGATGGAACAGTCTGTGCCTTCATCACGATGGTTTTTACACAAATTTACGTATGCGATAAAATGGCATCGCGCCATATACACATACTGTAACAGTGTCAAATTCCTAGGTTTGATATCCTACTGTAGTTACATAAGATAAAGTCATCGGCGAAATGAGATAAAGAGTACCTGGGACCTCTATATACGATCTTTGCAACTTCCTGTTGATTTATAATTATTTCAAAATTAAAAGCTAAAAAAAAAAAAAAAAAGGAGAAAGCACTAGGGACTTTCCATGAAACATCAGTTAAAAATATTTGTGTAGAAGCCGAATCTGCTTTCAAGTGCGACCAGAGGCAGCTTTTAAGAGTTTGGGGCACATGAACAATGCGTCTCTAGCTGTTCAAGACTGACCGGGGGAGTATAATTGCATCCACAGATGATCTCCTGGTCAACTAGTTCGTGTTATATTCTTGTGGTTTGATAACATGAGTGCAAGACTAATGTTTAGAAGAACAAACAAAAAGCTTAAAGGCCGCCACCTGACATCTATCTAAAGCGTGTATTGCTTCTAATTCCTATCATGCAGTCTCTGGTTATTAGCTTAGGTAAAAGGAGAAATAACTCAGAAATTTTTCGAAGTGGTATTATTAGAGGCACACAAATTAGATCGACACAAGAAGTTTAAGATACACAGCAATGTTTCATGCTAATGAACTGAAGTACCTCTTGAGCCTTTCCCATCATCGGTGTCTGTGGTTGTATTATTTCTGTTGAGGTAAAATTATCTACGTAATGTCATTCCTTAGGTCTCTTGTGTATAAGGATAATAGAAAGTGCCTCCATACTTTGCAAACGCATTATATTCTAAAAGAATATTAACGTGGTATTTCATGTAAGTTCCCAATGGGAACAGTTCTAAAACTAAAATAATTATTCAGAATGCCTCTCTGCTCATAATTGCAACAAATTTTATAAAATTATAGATTCGAGGAAGATATTTCTATCTATTAGATTTTGCTTTGTTAAGGTACGAGGCATTCTAATTCACTTTAAATATTCATAGAGTTTATGTATACATGTTATGTATAGCTATGGCATAGAGATCAGAAGACCATGATGATAAAATATATCATTGACTATACTGTCTAGTGCATTCTAAATACTTACACCGGCAGTATTTCAACTTAAAATAATCCTATAACTGGCTCTATCCTGTAGTTGGTTAAACACAATACTGGTATTCTGTGGAGCCATTTTCATGAGCTATGGCTCCTCAAATCCGAACTCCAGACATGAAAATTCAAAACTAGAGTAAGAAAAGAAATTACACCGTTGCCAGTATTCTAATTATTGGGGGGGATATAGGTGTAAAGACCCCATGGGAGAGGAGTATAAAGGTTCATTTTGGTTGTGACCCAACACCATTCTCCTCGAGAACAGCAACATCTGTACATAAAACCTGACATTAACTTTAAGAATCATCTGAAACATGGGCGCCTGGGTGGCTCAGTGGGTTAAGCGTTCAACTCTTGATCTCAGCCTCAGGTCATGATCTCAAGGTTTCTGAGTTCGAGCCCTGAGTAGGGCTCTGCACTGGCAATGCGTAGCCTGCTTAGGATTCCTTCTCTGCCTCTCTCTCTCTGTCCCACCTCTGCTAATGCACGCTGTTTCTCTCTCTCTCTCTCTCTCTCAAAAATAAATACATAAACTTAAAAAAAAAAAGAATTGGAGAATTGGGGGCACCTGGGGGTTGGGGAGGAGATCAGTTTGTTAAGCACCCAACTTCAGCTCAGGTTTTGATCTCACAGTTCATAAGTTAGAGCCCAGACATCATCAGGCTCTCTGCTGTCAACATGGAACCCATTTCAGATCCTCTGTCCCCCCTCTCTCTCTGGCCTTCCCTCTCTCATTTCATTCTCATTTCATTCTCTCGCGCGCCTGCGCACAAGAAAAAAAAATAAGTATAAAATTTTTAATTAAAAAATAAAATTTTTTAAAAAAGAATCGTTTGAAACAATAAAGTAGAAATGTATTCAGGAAACATTTCAAGTTATGTTTTTTATTGTATTTAAACCCTCTAGAAATTGGTAATTCCTACATATAGCATAGGCAGGTCTTCATTAACTGAAACATTTTGTCGGAACACCCTGTACATAGTACTAGTTCAGAAAATCCTCTTTAAATAAAAGCAAGATTGATGAATGTCATTAAGTGACATACTTTTTAAAAAATGTCCCATTAGGGAGGAAATGGATAAATAAAATGTGGCATGCCATACAATAGATTTCTTCAGGGCAATTTAAAATAATAAAAGAGCTACATCAACACAGATGTAGCCCAAAAATACATGTGGAAAAAGCATATTGCAGAATATATTAAGATATGTCATAATTTGTGAAAAAATTTAGATAATGCCAAAAATAATATTTTATACTTCTCATGAATACTTAATTTGTGTAAAACAATAAAAAACAGACTGCAAGAACATACATTAGATTTATAATAAAGATGTCCTTTAGGGAAGGGAAAAAAGAATAAATTAGCAATGGGGGTTTAAGGACACTTCAGATGTTGCATTTATTTTAGTAATTCAAAACATGTACCAAATTTATTTTAAAAAACTGAAAATTCAGATGCAATTCATGTCTCTCAAATAAATGAAAATCATCTTTTAACAAGCTTCTTTGTCTCAAGTACGCTTGCATTGCATCTCATATTATTTTTAGGAATCATTTTGGGAGTATTATAAACCAAAGGAAAGAAAGTATTTTGTGAACTCTGCAGACAAATAAAGGATAAATCTATTCTAAGTCCTGTTAGTAGGTATTTTTCATGAGCACAAAATGACTAATCTGACAAAATGTGAAATATAAACAGAACTTTCTTATTATGGTTATTTCTTAAAAGAAATATGGTTATTTCTTAAAAGAGCTAATTGAGATTGTCTGGGACACTTGGAAACCCTGCCACTAAATGTCTGTAGGTCAGAGTGAATACATAATCCAGTAAAACAGAAACCAGTGAGCCTGCCCCTTCCCATCCCCAGGGAAGTTCCGAGTTGAACCTAGGGATGTGGTACAATGCATTGCCCCAGTTAGCAGGTATTATGATTGGAGGTCGCTCCACTCCCAAAATAAGAGCTCCAAACCCATCTCGGCAATCCCGGTGTTTCATTACCAGACCTTCTACCCCGTGAGCAGACTTATGAAGTCTGGTCAGAGAACCGCTCACTTGGCAAACAACTCGCTTGGTTTTTATATGCTGTACACTCCTCATAAGGGATCCGACATGTTCCATGGAACGTTCCATTCCATAGCTAACCCTAGACCCCGAGTGCAGACTCAGCTGTCAGTGCCCAACCTCTGTTGTCTGGTCTACAATGTCTTCTTAACAAGCCCTGTCCGCCCCAACTACAGAGTTGTGGAATACTACAAAATTCTAAATCAATTTTCAGATCTTGAATAAAAACTTATTCCCTTAGTCCATTAAACTCACATGTCATACACATTTTATTGTGTTCTTATCCTCTGAAAATGAGTTGAGCTTTAAAACATGTAGCAGAGTCCTCTCTCAAATTAATTTAGCAAAACATGGCACACATTTTACAAAACACTGCACACATTTATGACTTCTGAACAGTAACTGACTAGTAAGGAGGAGCTAGGGTAGACCCCACGCAGCCAGACAAATTCTAACACTCCCCAAATGCCCTGCTTGTCGATGTGTCTACACTGAACCCAGCCCTGGGGATAACCCCAATTCTGTGTTCTGACTCTAGTCTCTCCACTTCCTACTGTGTATCTTGTAGCTTTATGGAAAGACGCTCTAGATATATATCTTCTGATAAAAGAACGCACTTTTACTCTCTGGTTGAATGTTAAAATAAGATTGAGAGTGACATCTATTCATATTCATAATTTTTATGAAATGCACTATGCCTCTTAAAATATACTACTCTCCTTTGTTATGCTCTTGGCGTTTTGTTGCTCTCAGTGCAAGGGACAAAGGTCTCTCTAACCACAAGCTTGCTTGGCTACATGACCTTCTTCCCTGCATAGGAAAGATTTTTTTTTTATTTTTTTAATGTTTATTTGTTTTTGAGGTGGGGTGGGGGGGGGGGTCTTGGGAGAGGCAGAGGGAGAGGGAGACAGAGGTTCTAAAGCAGGCTCCAGGCTCTGAGCTGTCAGCACAGAGCCCAGTGTGGGACTCAAACCCACATGCTGTGAGATCAGGACCTGAGCTGAAGTCGAACACTTAACCCACTGAGCCACCCAGGTGCTCCAATAGGAGAGATTTGGACCACATGACTCAATTAGACTCCCACAATCTGTTGTCCCAAGAAGCATGAGTGAGGAAGGTACAGGAAGGGAGGAATAGCACACACACACACACACACACACACACACACACACATTTTTAGAATCTTGGCAACAGATAAGTGAGGTGAGCTTTTGAAAGATACACAAAGGCTCCCAGTTGAAACATTGCCTGTGTCTCAATGCCACAAAGACCACTCTTGTGGTTCATAAGTTTTCTTACTCTTTAAAAGAATTCTATAAACATGCAACATCCCTAAAAAAAAAAAAAAAAAAAGAAAGAAATTACTCTACACTCTCTAAATCCTTAATTGTCACTGTGGCAAACACAGAGATGCACCGCCCAGATGCCCCATCAAGAACACACTCACTGCCCAGCTGTGAGGACTGTGGCTAACTACCATCTCCAGCTGCCAGCTGCTTCTCAATCTGCCTCAGCATTTGCGCCCGGGTCACAGTCTTCTCAGGGTGTGGTGGCAGTACCCATTCATGAAGGTGATGGTAGCCACAGTCATGCATTACTCATTGCACTCCCAAAGTATGAACCAAGCAAGGCAGGGCCACAAAGGACCTCCTCGGTCCCACCCAATGCAGGTGGGACACATTTTCTAGACCAAATTTCCCACAAATATTTATCCACATATCCTTGATGTACTGTGCTACAAAGTTACCTGCCTTCAAAGATAAAAGAAAGGTGCAGATATGTCCACACGCAATTGAAGTAAATATGATGAGTAATATGAAGCACAGAGAAAAGGGTCACCTGTCTGGCCTGAGAATTGAGAGGTCTCCAAGAGGAATTAGTATCTAAGCTGACTCATGAAGCGTAAGGACTCATTTCACCTGGGATTAGCCAGGTTTTAAAAATGTGGCAAGGATAGTTCAGGCCAAGACACTCCACGTACAAGTAAGAGGAGAGCCCAAAGTTTGACTCTCAGATTCCTTGTAAAAGGAAGAGTCAGGATTCAGACTCAGTTTGGACTATAAAGATCATCGTTAGTACATTTCCACCAAAGTTCAGAACTGAAGATGGTAACAGACATCAAATTGCCTCCCCATTCCCCACAGGTGTGTCTAGAGCCAGCCCTCGCCACTTTGATTCTACGGGGCATGCCTCCCTTTTCCTGTCGTTCCCACCAGTAACAAAATAAAGTCCAAGCAAACAACTGACGAGTAACACAGAGAATTGTGAAGGCCTTTTCTGACTGCCAATGGTTAGTTGAGTTGGCAGCAAAAATACTTTCTGAGCTAGAAAATCATTGACAGTGAAAACTTCCGGAAAGTTACACTTAACCTCCGCTATGCCGTTGCTCACACTAAATGTTGACCTACTCATGTATGGGAGGCAGAAAAGAAATGTTTTGGTTAATGCCTGAGGGTTCCTTAAATATTCATGTTAAATGAGTGCTTAAATCTCATAGACTAAAAGATGTTTTGCCTCACCAGAATAATGGAAATCGTTTTATGATTCAGTGTTTAGCTAATGCAAATTACCTCCTCGAGACTCACCCCAAATGTTTCAGAGTGGAATCTAAACAATTTTTAGTCGGGAATGTCAATATGCAAGTAGAATATAAAATTAAGGAACTTACAATAAAGCAGCCCTTGGTACATTTATTTCAACCGTTGATAGGCTCTGTTAGCAGAGTCATTTTGGCACTTGCTTCCAGGTGGAGCATGATTAATCGTGACTCCTGCAAGATGCTAATTTATCATTAACTGAGTAAATAAACATTTTTACATCTTTAATTTCAATACCTAAATCAGCCAGACAAAAATTATTTTATTTACCGGGTGGTGAGAGATTTCTTCAGTAGAATTAAAGGTCTATGTTGACCAGGAAAGAATCCAGGGGTCACATCGGGTTCGTAGCCCAGGATACTGAAGGCAGTAGAGAAGCAAAGACCACAGCCCAGACTGAGGCTGTGATAGGAAATGTGCCAGAACTCCTAGTGTCTATGGAGGCCAATTCCGAACTCGGAGTCAGACTTGGGTGAACTAGGAGTCATCCTGGAATGTGGGCTTTGATGTGATGCAATTTCGAGTGATGCGGTATACGTGGAAGGACCCCGCGGTGGGCCCAGAAGTAGTAGCCTGGAAGTTATAAGCTGACTCAGACTCTGAGAAGGTCAGCAGGGTTGCCACCAACCACTGTGGGTGGGCTCCGGGTAAAGGATCGTGTAGGAGACTGGTTCTCAAATTTGAGCATGTGTCAGAATGAACCAGTCTGCTTGTTAAAAATGCAGCTTCCCTGGCCTAATCCCAGAAAGTCTGATTCAACAAGGCAGGGATAAAACACACAAATCTGCATATATAACACTTGCCAGGTGGTCCCCATGTAGGTTTCTGACAAGGAATCATGGCCTAGGTGGTAACTGAAATAAATAAGAGAAAGACATTATCTTCTACCTGGCAGAATGAACCATGATATATTAAGGCAGTAAAAATATAGCTCAGTGGCACAAATAGGAAGACAGACGTTTACCACCCTCTCCCACTCGGGCTGCACTACAGGTAAGTGTAAGTGCCCCCGATTGTGCTGCCTCCAATTTTCAGAGGCCATTAAGAAATTGCTAAAAACGCTGTACATTTTTTTTTAATTTTTAATGCTTATTTATCCTTGAGAGAGAGAACACGGGCTGGGGAGAGGCAGAGAGAGAGGGAGGGGCACAGTATCTGAAGCAGGCTCCTGGCTCTGAGCTGTCAGCACAGAGCCCAATGTGGGGCTCAAACCCACAAGCCGTGAGATCATGACCTGAGCCGAAGTCGGATGCCTAACCAATTGAGCCACCCAGGAGCCCTAAAAAGCACTTCACATTTTTGAAATTGAAAAACTTTCAACTCACGTAAGCATACCCGTCGAGCACTTAACAAGTATTATAGCAAAAAGTATATTGGATACTAAAAGGAAAAAAACCTGGATTTTAATCCCAGTTCCATTTCTAGTTAAACTGATCACGTTGACATGTTACTAAGAGCTCAGCATCTCGATTTCCTGGACTAAAAACTTGGAATAGTAATAATGCCTGTTGAGAATGGTTGTCTTAAGAATTAAATGAGGAGTATATTTAAGCTCTGAGTCTGCTATCTGGTACATAGAAGAAACTGATTTTTTTTTTTTTTTAGATGAATGGGTGAATGAACAAACAAACATTCGGGTAGATGAGAAGCTCTTTGGCAATTCAGTGAATGTTGGAAATGTTGACAGACATGGTGTGTTAGCTTTCAAGTTATCGACAAACATAAGGGATTCTTTATTTTTAATTATCAGTCTATTTCTCTTTTCCAGTGTGTTTTTACCCACCAGAAACACAAATGTAATCATCCTTTATTTTTATCCTGCTTTGGCTTTGACTTCCTACATAGCCTTGGTGTAAATCATTCAAAATACCACTTAAGCCATAGACCAGCAGAACCTAGCAGTCTTTGGAATCAATGCTGCTGAACCAGACGGGAAAACTAATTCATTCATCTGGCTTTCATTTTGTATACCCTTCCCATCTTCTTTAGTACTTTTATTAATTTCTAGAGCATGGTCTGTGAGTAGTTCCACAGAAGTTCACAATTACGTCGGGCTGTCTTCCATGTTAACTCTTCAAATGGCCTCCTTTATGGGCACAGCTGTCTTCTCTTGATTTCACTGGGAGGGAGGCAGAACTGGCATTTCCCTTCGCACAGCTCATTGATTTTCAGACACGTATCGCAGCATACATTAAGTTCAATTTCTGCAGAGCTGTTATTGAGGTGTACAACCACGCACAGTTGGATGGCATCGTGCCCTCCAAATGGGACAAAGAATAAGGCAGACAAAAGGACAGGCATAAGAAAAGGTAAATTTTCCAATCTGTAACATCCCTTTCATGTTGTGGAGGTCCCCAAGCTTTTCCCAGGAAGAGAAGAGAGTCTGGGACTTGGAGGTAGACAGCGCTATACTACTTATAAATAACTTCATACACATCACTTGATATTCTATACTATAACATAGGTATTGTTAGAACCCTTATTTTATTTTTTAATGCTTATTTTTAACTTGGGAGGGACAGAGAGAGTGCGAGCAGGGGAGTGGCAGAGAGAGGAGAGAGAACCCTAAGTAGGTTCCACACTGTCAGCACAGACCCCAACATAGGGCTCAATCCCATGAACCAGGAGATCATGACCTGAACCGAAATCAAGAGTCAAATGATCAACTGACCCAACTGACTCAGATGCCCCTAAGATCCCTGTTTTATTTTTTCTAATTTTTTAATGTTTATTTATTTTTGAGAGAGAGAAAGAGACAGAGCACAAGCAGGGGAGGGGCACAGAGAGAGGGACACACAGAATCCGAAGCAGGCTCCAGGTTCCCAGCTGTCAGCACAGAGCCCAACGCGGGGCTCGAACCCACCAGCCGTGAGATCATGATCTGAGCCCAGGTCAGACGCTTAAGCGACTGAGCCACCCAGGCGCCCCTCAAATCCTTATTTTAAAGATGAGGAAGTGCCAGCACAACAGGGCTGTATCAGTTACCCAAAGCCACACAGTTGGCCAGCTGCATAGCGGGAACTACATATCACTTTTTTTGTCTTAGTCTGTTTGAGCTGTTATAACACAATACCACAGCCTGGGTGGCTTATTAACAACAGAAGTTTGTTTCTCTCGATTCTTCAGGCTGGGCACCAAGATCAAAGCACCAGCATGGTTGGTTTCTGGTGAGGGTTCTCTTCCTGGTTCATAGTTGGAGCCTTCTCACTGTGTCCTCACATGGGGGAAGAGACAAACTAGCTCTCCGAGACACTTTTATAAGGACATTAATCTCATCCCTGAGGACTCCATTCTCATGACTTACGCACCTCCCAGAGGCCCACCTCCTAATTCCATCACATGGGGCTTTAAGGATTTCAGCATAAGAATTTTGGAGGTGACAGAAACATTCAGACCATAGCATTTTTCTAGCTCCAAATCCCAGATTCCTTCCAAAATAACAATATTTCTCCATAATCAGAAGTGACTCTAGGGTTAGCAGAGTCCTTAAAAAGGGAAAAAGAGACATGTTCAAGGCAAATTCAGTTTTCCAGAGTCAACCTGCATAATCTGATTCAAATAAACTTCCTGCATCATAATCTGCTCAAAGGTACTCTGCAGATGTAAGTTTATTAATTAATTGCCAGTCACTAACTACAGGAGATTCCCTTTTTCACATGGTCACCATTACCTCCTGGCTTTAGTTTAGCCACAGACACCTAACAGCTGCCAAGGCAAACAGTTCAGTAGGATCATGGGCTGATCTGGACATGCTGTAGTCCCATTTGGTTGAGTTGCCTTGGACGTATGTTCTGAACTTGACTGGGCTGAACAGTCATTTTCACAGAGGAGTTGCACACAACTGAGATCTTACTTAGTACATAACGGTATTTGTTCTGAGTAATTATAAATAATCTCCTGTTCAAAGGATTCCACAGATAAAATACCCACAGATATAGCCCTCCTCCTCCCCTTCCCTGAAGAAGAAGAAGAAGAAGAAGAAGAAGAAGAAGAAGAAGAAGAAGAAGAAGAAAGAGAAGTAGGAGAAGGAGAAGGAGAAGGAGGAGGAGGAGGAGGAGGAGGAGGAGGAGGAGGAGGAGGAGAAGGAGAAGGAGAAGGAAGAGAAGGAGAAGGAGAAGAAGAGAAGAAGGAGGAGGAGGAGGAGAGGAGAAGGAGAAGCAGCTAAAGCACATTCATTTTTATCTTCTATAGTTCATGTAAACTGCACTTCTGTGACTAACACAGGAACAGGTTCAGGTGAAGAATTACATGTTCTGCATTCTCAGGTAAATCTCAGAGGATCTTGTTTACCTTGGTTTTTTTATGGTCCAGCAAAGTCCTTTTATAAATGAACTACAGATTTCTCTGCTCTCAGCTGAGACTCTCTTATTGAACATTTGATTAACTGCCTTGCATACATCTTCCAGGCTCAGGTAGTTGCTTAATGCATCAGGTACTAAGAGCTTGAGCAGGAGATCAAGCGTTGGGGGATTGAGGTGAAATCCCCCAAGCACAAGGGGGAACACAGTTAGTGCTAACATTTGGAGCAAAGGAAACACCTCCTCCTCCCCTCCTCACACACCGCCTGTGCCTGGGGTGCAAGGTGTGATTGTGGCCCTTTCACTTCCAGTCTCCCCACCCACCCACTTCTGCTCCCCCACCCACCCTTATGAAGTCTCCACAAGAGAGGAGTAGCTAATCCTCAGAAATGGAGATGTTCATAGGCACCTTGTACTAGGTACCTTAAATATTAACCTGTCCTTAAAGAGTATTGCTGAAAGCTCTCTGCTTTTTCTTCCTGCCTTCCATATTTGCAAAGTAAGCAGATCCAGGCAAAGCCTGACTCCTCTCCAGAATCTCGCTCTCTCTCTCTCTCTCTCTCTCTCTCTCTGTGAGCATGTAATTGAACAGTGTTAGATTTAGGGGAAAAGGAGTCTTGCTTTGGTTGAGCTGATGAGCCTGGATTGAGAGAGCTTTAATAAGTTGACATTTCACTATTGATGAAATGGTACTCTACTTCTCTTCTGGCTATTAATCTTGAGTTTATCATTCCCCCTATCAGGCATCCAGCAGGGAGAAGTTCTAGAAGGCAGAAGTGTACTCTTTCGTTCTTGGGACACCAATTAATAACTGCAAAATATACACCACACTTCTTTGGCATAATTTTTATACTTAATTCTACTCAATCAATCACTGGGCTAATGAGAAAATCTCCAAATGAAGGAAACTAAGCATGTGATGGGAATTTCTTAGGGAATACTGAAAGGTAATTCACGTATGTCCTCAGAAGAGCCTTTTAATTTTCCTGTTTCACTTAATTGATCAAGCCTACCATGATGGGTATTATCACTACTATTCTGTCCCCAATAGGATTTTCCCCCGTCTATTAGCCAAGGTTACTCAGTTGCCTGTTGACAGCTGTCACTGACTAGGGAAGCACCAAAGGCAACTCAGTGAATTCCCATGTTCCAGACCTACTCCCCTCTGATCCTATTATGTAGCAGCAGACCTACCTCCTCATGATAATCAGACTCAAGTTCCCCACCAATATAGTAATTGCTGTCTTTGCCTGCTGGTCCACCAACATGAGGATCCAGGGGTGACCAGGGGTGGTACAGCTTCATCCAGTGGAAGTCTTACTGGGTTGTATTCTGGAAGAGCCTAAGATTATGAGGACAGATCCGCTCCCCAAGTGAATTGCCGGAAGTGATAGTTAAATGAGCCAATCTTACTTCTGCTCCCTTGGTTCCCAGACTCCTATTTGATAATCATAACAAAAGAACGTTATATATTGTATGTTTTCCTCTGAAAGTAGTGCCTTAAGCCAAAAGTTCATATACCACGTCCGAACCTTTTACATCATCCATAACTGATACTCCATATCCATTAAACAACAATAACTCTTCATTACTCCTCCCCAGAGCCCTGGTAGACACTCCTCTACTTTCTGTCTCTGTGAATTTGACTATTCTAGGTCTTCAAATAAGTGAAATCATATCATATTTGTTCTTTTATTTCTGGCCTCTATTCAATATAGTATTAGAAGTTCTAGCGAGAGCAAGTAGGCAAGAAAAAGAAATAAAAGGCATCCAAACTGGAGAGGAAGACATAAATTTATCTCTAATCACAGGTAATATGATTTTATATGTAAGAAACCCTAAAACTTCCACACATGCACCAAAACTGTAGAGTAGAATGGCAATGGTTGTACAACCATGTGGGTCTACTTAATGTTATTGAATCGTACACCTAAAATGGCTAAGAAGGTAACTTTTACATTTTGTCTATTTTACCACCATAAAGATAGACAGAGAGAGTGCACAGAGAGGAGAAAATGTTTTTGATTTTCGTTGATATTGGGAGTTGAGAAAAATGCCAAACCCACAACCATACGCCAATGTCAGAGGTTATAAAAAGCAGCTGTGTCTCTGGATACCATTTGATAAACTCATGGCTATGGGGACACAGAAAGGGGAAAGAGCACAGGAAAAATAAGATGGAGGTTTCCCGTGATAGACACCTTGAGAACAGGGAGAATTTCCATAGTAGAGGTTGAGAAGATTATTCCAGGCTTTCCAACTGCGGAAGCAAGACATTGGCTCTTATTCAATTACATCTAGAACGTGCTCTGAACAATCTGCTAAGGTAATTTCCATTTTCATGATTGCTAACTAGCTGAGAAGTAGAAGCCAGCCACTACAGGCAATATTTGATATTTAGGAATAAAGAGGTGCTCCGTGAAATCTAGGGTCTCCCCCACTCCCATTCAAGTTCTCCCAAAAGTGTTCCCCTCTGGTCCTTATGTTCACCAAACGGACTTAAGAAACCTAATGTCCAAGTCCATCAGGGTACTGTACCAAAATTAACTATACATTTAAAATCCTCTTAAGGTTTTCAATCCTTAGATTTAAAGATAGTTATTACAAAATTTACTTACAATTAAATCATACGTATCAAACTATCACTACATGTATCTCACATAGCCAGCTCTTTGATCAGCGACCCAAACTGCCTATATTTTTCCCAGTGCCTCCTATTTTTTTCAGAACTTTTCCTTCATCTGTGTTTCAATGACTTCCTCCTTTGCAGCCAAATGAAAGATGCATCTGAAGCCATTTCATTGTTTACATACTGGGCGGCCAAGCATTCTCGTGGCATCCTTACCTGTGGCCTTGTCTGGAACACAGGCCTTTATGTCTCCTTCTTATGAGCAACCCCATTCTTTCATAGTATAGAAATGAATCCGTATAAAAGCTCATCCAATTTCTCACGTGGACGCACGTTGGAAAGCATGGGCTCAGTGTCAGTTTTTTCACTGTCTGCAGAATAATCTGGTGAGAGGCCACCTGTGCTGTGACTTTGTCAGCTCTTTAGTAAATTACATGCAAGGATAAAGAGGATAAAGGATAAAGAGGACAATCCTTGCCTGCTGATAAAGCACATTCTTCATTCTCCTTTTTCTACAATGTGTTGAATAACACCATAGTACATAAGTCATTATACCCTTTATATAACAAATGTGTAATTACAAAACATAGAGCCAAAAAAATCCATCTCGAAGAATCTTGTGTTTTCTAACAGGAAGTAGAGAGATATTTCAGAACAGTGAACACAGGTTTTCAACTCTGAAATCTTTTAACAGCATGATGTTTTTGAACGTCTAGCTTAGGATCCGGCATTCTGCCTTGCCTTAAAACACAAGTAGCAATTGCCACTTGGAAAAATTTGAAAAGAGGAAGGAATTTTTTTAATCTACTTTACTTTCCTAATTTTGTATGCATCAAGTACTTGCCTGTGACATCATTGACTCTTTATGGCATCCTTATAGACTAGGCATTATTGCCTCATTTTATAGCAGAAGCGGAGAAGTGGTAAGAAATTTGCTCAAGGTCAATCTCCAAAGAGGTGGAGTCTGGATCCAAACAGAATATGTTTGAATCCAGTAGCCTTTGACTCTTCAGAATCCAGGACATTTCTCATTGGAATTCAGTGTATAAAATTACCATTAGGGTTTTTTAGCTTCATAAAAACAAAAATTAACGTTTTTCTTAAGAATAAATTTAGCATATATAGTGCATATTAATAATATGTCCAAATTATATGACACAGCAAAAAAAAAGCTACTTATGGTTATTTGACCTTCTAATATCTAGTTTTATTCAGTTAACACGTTTTGCTTCAACATAAAACAAAAAGTTACATTTAATGGCCTTAATTCTGAATAGTTCACTAACTTGATACTCTAGGTATTTTTCTTCTCTATACATTTTTTAATATTGAGATCTACCTAGACTATTAGCATCAATCCTTTTAAGGAACTTAACTTCTATACATTTGCAGCCAACAAACCAGAAAAAAAAAAAGTGGGGGACGGGGAGGGTGGGAACTGGAGGAACGAGAAAGGTGAGCTAAGGCACCGAGCAAGAGGCTTACAGAATGGAGTTCTTCTGCCACCTCGTGGCTCTTCTGTGTTATAGCCAGAACCACTTTATTCATTTTTTTTTTTTTTTTTTTTAAGAACCATTTTGATACATTTTCATTTCCAAAAGATAAATTACTCCCTCGGTGGTCTCCAAATATGAATGCCCCACACGGTCATTAAAAAAACTATTCAGAGGACCCATCCCTTGATATGTTGATCTCGTATTTGGAGGACGGGCCTGGGATAGTTTCCCAATTATCCCAGTTGATAATGATGCCTGTTGATTCCACACTGGAGGTCAAAGCTGGCAAGCTTTTTGTAAACCATCAGCATTCTCTTCATTCTGGGCTCACAGCTCCACTCCGTTTAGTGCCTCTCTTTAGCTGGGTTGTGACCACGTGACTGAGCTGTGGCCGCCTTCATCTTCATTGAATGTGGTTAATATTGTTTCCATTTTCTTCACCTTGGATATTTTGGCTAATTTTGGCTTTGTTAACCTCTTTCTTGAAACTTTTTCTTCTGTTGGGTTTCGTTTTTTCTCTGGTTATCCTCCTCCTACCGGACAAACATCATCCTAGTAAAAGTCAAAGTTTCCCTTCCCTCTGGTTGAACTGGCCTGATTCTCCAGCACATCAGACATGCCTCCCCTTGGGGCTTTGGACGATTTAGCGTTTCTGGCTCAACACTCTCTCCTCAAATACCTACATGGGACCTGCCCCACCTCATTCAAGTCTTTGTTCCAACATTTACTTTGCGCTGATACCCCTACTCATAAATGCAACTTCTTCCCAACAAATTTCTTATGTTTATCCGGCTTTATTTTTTCCATAACAGTTACAATATTCAAATACTACACAATTTTAATACTTGTTATGTTTATTATCTTCTTTACCCCAGAAAACAAAATTCATAAGGACTGGGATTTTTGTTTTCTCCACTGCTGTGTGCTCCGAAACAGAGATAGTGCCTCTCACATACATTGTGGGTGCTCAAAAAAGTATTTGTGCAGTGACTGAATGAAAGAAGGATCGAATGAATGAATAACGATCCATGCTGTTGGTAAATAAACACATGAAACAATATTCAGCCTCACAAGTATTCAAACATAAAAGTTAACACAAAATACCATATTTTCCTATTGATTTTCAATTTATATGGTCTTTAAATATAATTCCTAAACCCAGTGAGCATGTAGTGAATTGCATTCACATTTTAAATTGATGCAGTCATTTTTTTAAGTCAATTTACATGTCGTCATAATGTATGTATAACCTCTGGCCCAGTAACCCCAGTTTTGGAACTTTGCTTCAACAACCACAAACAAAATTTTTAACACATATGTTCTACTTAGCCATCTACTGCAATAATATTAATAATGATGAAAACGGAAAGAAACTAAATGAATTAAATTATGTCAATGCCATGAACTATTTGCAGCCATTATGATCATAAGGACTATGCTTCAATATGGAAGATTGTTTATGGAAAATGGAGTCTGTAATTACACAGCTTTTATATGTATACGGGAAAAACTATAAACAATACACAAATATTAGAACTGTCGCGTATATGAGGGATGAGATTAAAACTTATATTTGTCTCCATTTCCCAAATGCTCCAGTTTGTTGCCATAGCTTTTACAGGTCCTCAGCATTGGAAAAGAAAATAAATTGTCTTATTTCTAAATGTTATACCCTCACCTGATGTGAATTTATTCGAAGTTCCAAAAAGGTGATCATTGCTTGCTTTTATTGAATTCATCCAGAACGATTTACATCATTGTGGAAATACTTTTAGAGTCCTTAAAACAGATTTATTTGCATGAAAATGAGACATTTACCCAAAAGGATCAGGCTAGAATTTAACATTACTTCAAGAATTAAATTGTCCTTCTCCTTTCTCATGTGTCTGCTTTACCTAACTGTCTGCAAGGGTTTATGTTCTAACTGCTTGGTTCGTATAGATCTGGTTGAGCCCATTATCTCTCTACATTTTAATATATAGGACTATCTGTAACTATTCTTCTTTGCATACATTGCCACGAGTTCCTTGGATACTCCCCGGGGATTCATGGAGGGGAGGGGTTTTCAGACAAAGGAACTCAGGGCATGCCCTTGCCCCTCAAAAATAAGTTTCCTCCCTTGAAAACTGAACTAAGCCTTCAGCCTTCACCAGATCCTGAGATTGTGACTTCCTTGCTTGATCTACCCTTCCCTACCAGCTCTCAAACCAGTAAACCCTTCCCTTCAGTCGTGTATGACCGGACATATTATTGAAATTCAGTCTTCCTCCGGGTGCCTTGGTCAGCAAGGATTTGGGCTGTGCCCTTGATGCCCTTCCTGGTCATAGAGAGAAGTAGCTACTCTCAATTTCATAGTCCCCCATTTGCATGACTCTCTACTACTCTGTCACTCCCCAGTCAATACTGACTGCCAAGAATTATTTTCAGGGTCATAACATTAACTCATCGGTGTGAAATGACATCAAATCAACTATTCCTTGGTTTGCATGCTTGCAAAGCTAAAGATTCTTATAACAACAACAACAAAAAGACAAAAATCCCTCCCTGTGGGACCTCTTACTCCAAAGGCCCTCCCTAGAGAAGAATTGCACTTCTCACCATTGACAGCCTTGCCATGTAACTTACTTAAGCCACAGAAATGTGAGAAAAAGTGCTATGTTCCACACCCAGTGGAAGCCGTAGGAGCCATCACATGGTTCTTCCATGGCGTTATATTTCCTCTGCCTAAAGATGAACAGCGTCCTAGAGAGGGGCTGCTTCTTCAGGAAAAGTCCAGAAATGAAGCAGACCAAATGTCCTGTAATGAAGTTAAAAAAAAAAAACAAAACTTATTATTAGATACAATTAAGATTTTTAAAATCTGTTACCATATGCTGTTACCATAGCATAACCCAGCCAAGCCTGCCTGACACAACTGGTGTCTTTCTGACATTTTAGGAGGCAGGAATGAGCTGGATGTGTGACTTTGGGCAAATTACCTAATCTCACTGTGCCTCATCTATAACATTGAGGTAGTAACTGCTGCATGAGGTTATTGTGATAAATACATAAATGAAAACTTATGAACATGTAAACACTACCTGGTAAATAGCATATGCTTAATCAGTGTTAGCTACTGCTATTTATTATTCTTATTATTACTATTATGGTTATTAATCTACAACAGATAAGGGTCATATCCTAATTCTGTACACACAGTCTCCAGCACAACGTCTGACTCATACACCCCATTTGACTATTTTCCAAGTGTCTTTAATTGATCAGCCTCTTCCCTTTTGTTTCGTTTCCTCATATGATCACTTCCTTTGATTTTCTTTTGCCACCACTTTTTCCTCTTCCCTTTAAACTAGCAAAGGTTTTATAATATAAATTTAAACAGGAACCGAATACCTTCAAACGTTCAGCTCATTTTACTTGATATCCTGAATTTGGTACTTTTATAGACTTCGATCTATTCTTTGCCCTAATGGAGCTCCCAATAAATCATTTCATGTATCAAAATGTCTGATTAATGGATGTCCTAGGACACAGTAGGTTCAATTTGTAAACACAAGTATCTGAAATAGTCAAAAGTTATGGAGCCAGAGTCTCCAGAAAAAAATTCTTTTTAAAAACCATTCTTTTCTACTGTCATGTTCTCAAGGATGGGGAATAATGTTCTTTTCTCTTTTTCCTACATGGGACAATTGTACAAAAAGACAACCTTTGTTTCTGAGAAATCCTATATTTTTTGTGTCCTGAGTTTCTTGACATCTTTCTATTTTTCTCACACAAAGCATCCTTAATCATCTGTGACACTGATCTTCATTGCGACCCATTTTCCTGGATTCTATAAACAGAAGACATATGCTTTGAATTACCAAAATTTCACTCACCTCATTTTTCACTGCAAGAAAATAAAATGGAAAGTTCTTTCTCAAAGTGAAAACGATTATTTTCTCTTCAGCTTTATAGATGCTTAAGGTCTTCAGGGTTGTTCTTATTACCTAATTTTCTAACTGGCCACCTGGACTTCAGTTTCTCCCGTAACCCAATACTTTTTTTGTGTGGCCAAAATCATCTTCTTGAAGTTAAAATTTGACTATTGAACTTTCTTGGGTAAAAACCTCCATACACTCTCCAACAACAATGGAATTATTGCAGTTGGAGAATTAGTGCCAAACTAGCACTCCTATCCAATAGACCACCCCTCCTAGAGCTTCCTCTTCCTCTCATTCCTATGACATGTTTTCTGTTCATTCTCCAGCTCCTTGCCAGCCTCCTTCTCTTTTTAGACCTATGAATGTAGACATTCTCCACAGTTACGTTCTCAAGCCTTCACACTTCCCTTACACCCTATCCTTAGCTTCACACTATCCTTAGCTTTAGAACTCAAAAGAGTTTGAACACCATGACCTAGTGACTCTTCTCTCTTCTAGAATGGCCACACCCAGTTCACTACCAAATTCTGTCCCTTCAACCTTCCAGATGTCTCTAATGGAAACCTTTTTCTCCCTTCCCGCTACCACTGACTTATACACATATCTCCTGGATTGTTTTGGCTATGAGAGCATGAGACTCTGCCAGGGAGCAATGGGGCCAATCTGTCACTGACGGAAGTGGCTCGATCATGCATGAACACCCATGCAGGATCGGGTAGGTCAAGATGATTAAAAAACGGAATCAGTACCAAGTCAGTCGGAAGAAGAGCTGTGACTAGTGTTTTGGCCAGACTATACCAGATGGCATCAGACCCCAGCGGTCTGAGACACCACTGAGTTTCCTGCTGGGAGGTCTCAGTGCTCTGAGAAGAGGCTGGCTGCGGTCCTTTTGCGGGGACCCTCAACACTTCCCTACCCAGATACCTACAGTAGACATGTTACCAGTCCCGGTATCCCCTTGACTGTGCTTTGTCTCATGTCAACAGATTTGTTCTCATTTGCACAAGATGGTATTTGGTATCCTTATGTTGGATGGAGGATACAAGTTAAGGGCATGTCCTTCAGTCTGAGTAGAGGTTGTTGGCTTCCAGGGTCTGAGGATTTATCTCAGGCCCACCCTTTTCTAGGGCTGGAAATAGTTTTCTGGAAGTTGGACTTTGGGCTAATGCCTTGACAACTGACTGCCCCTTCCTTAGGTATCTCTCTCCATTACATCCTGCAGACCTCTGACTGATGAAACGTCCTCTCTCACAGATACAGTGTCACTCCCCTTCTTAGTTATTCTTCTGGGTGCCTCTCAGCCAAGAAATAAAATCAAAACTCTCTATAGGCACCTGGGTGGCTCAGCGGGTTAAGTGTCTGACTCTTGATCTCAGCTCAGGTCTTGATCTTAGGGTCATGAGTTCAAGCCCCATGGTGAGCTCCACACTGAGTGTGAATCCAACTTTAAAAAAAAAAAAAAAATCAAAACTCCCTAACTTTGAATAAATACTTTTCTGGGATGTTTCCTGAAAATTGCCTTTGTATCCTATCTTCTGTATTTCTCTACCCATAACTAACACTCAAAAAGAGGGATATCAGGGGCACCTGGCTGGCTCAGTCGGTGAAACATGCAACTCTTGATCTTGGGGTCATGTGTTGGAGCCCCATGTTGGAGCTAGAATTTATTTAAAAAAAAGAGAGAAATAGAGAGAGAAGGCAGAAGGGGAATATCAGAGCTTTTGATCTTGCTAGTCATTTGTTTCATATTTTCAAGAGGACAATTTCAATCAATGGTATTAGATAAGAATCACTGCACCCTGAAACTGCCATCTCCTGTGCAGGCATATTAACACTGGTGATAGAATGGCCATAAATAATGTAAAGTACTTAAGTTGTCAGACCTCTCAGGTCATAGGAGTCCTAACTCATATTCACGAGCTCACTCATGACCCTCTTCATCAGAGTTCCAGCCCACTCCATGCAAACTGAAGTAGGCAGGTTGACAAGTCGCCATGGCTTATGTCAGACATTGAAACTGAAGAATGGCCCCAAACTGCTACAAAAGAGACTGAATTGTCCTCTAGACACTATTTTGGCCCTGATGCAAATTCCTATTTTGGCCTCCTGCCATCCTCTCATTTCTACAAAAATTTAAGCTGCCTGAGAAATATTGGTCTTTCACATGGGCAAAGGGATGGTAGGACCCTCTACGATGTGTCCCTCAAGCGGAAGCTGTTGACTCCGAGATCAAACCCTCCAGCTGCTCCCTGTAATACTCCCTCTGTTCTATCCCAGTGCTGTAGCTGAAACCATTTGATCTATTTCTCCCTCACACTTCACTAGTCAGAGTCCAAATTGCTTCGCTTCGTTAAGGCCTTTATCTCTACCCACTGGTGTAACCAGAATCAAATCTGAGACAATATCAAGGTTGCTCATGTTATTCATCACAATGCCAGCCTGGGAAAGAAGCAGCTCAGTGTTGGGAGAAATAATGCTCAGTCTTCATGTCTCCTCAGAGAAAATCTCCAAAGTTGCCAGAACTTAGGCCTTGTCAATACACCACTTCCCCACATCTCCATTTCAATGATAATGATCCGCGGAGCTCACAGGCACGAATGGAAGGTTGCTGATTTTTACACAAACTCTTTTGTGAATTAGTTTTAAAATACCATTCAATAGTCACATAACATATTTGTTTTAAAACAAATTTATTGTGATCAATGAAATACTCATTTAAATATGGGAAATGGTGGATCCCATGGTAATTTGATATGTAATATCTCAGTAATATAAAGAAAACTCTTTTGTAGCACACATTTATATTATACCTTGAAAGCTCCCTTTAAAATTCCATAAAACACATAAGCACATAAGGGAAGGGAAACAAAAATAATATAAAAACAGGGAGGGGGACAAAACAGAAGAGACTCATAAATATGGAGAACAAACTGAGGGTTACGGGAGGGGTTGTGGGAGAGGGGATGGGCTAAATGGATAAGGGGCACTAAGGAATCTACTCCTGAAATCCTTGTTGCACTCTATGCTAATCTGGATGTCAATTTAAAAAAATAAAAAAGAAAAGAAAAGAAAATTCCATAAAAGAAAACAGAGAATGGAGGAAGAAAGAGAAGGAAGGAGGAAAAAAGGGAAAGAGGGCAGAAGGGAAGTAGGAAACGAGAGGGTAGGCAATGAGGGAAGGAGGGAGGGGAATAAAAAGTTCACATCTCTAGAGGGCAGGTGGGTCGGGATGGGTGAAATAGAAGTGTGCAATAGGGATCAAAAAGTGCACCTGTTGTGATGAGTACTGGGTGATTAAAATAGAAAGAAGAGGGAGAAGAAGAAGGAGGTGGGGGGGGAGGAGGAGAAGGAGGAGGAGGAGGAGGAGAAGAAAGGGCACAAGAAGCCTGTGTGGTACAACCAAGTTTCTAGTTCTTGGTCAGGCCATTGGCAGTATGAGTGTATTCCCTTTGTGAAAATTCATCTAACTGTATACTTGCGATTTGTGCACCTTTTTGCATGTGTGGTACTTCAACAAAAAGTTTTCTCAAAACAATGCTCAACAGAGAAAAGTAAAATATAATAGAAAATCACCCCCTTGGGGATTTTTCTATAGAAAAAAAAAGTCACATCTCTAACCACACATGAATAGTAAGCAGAATGCTTTATTAATCACATAGAAAATTAGATCAATTAACATTACTTGTGATTTTTCCTGTGCAATTTTGTAAATGATTCTGTCTGTGTTGACCATGGCCAGTGAAAAGCTCCTAGAATCTTTCTTTCTGTAATTTTTGGTTAATAAACCTAGGGAAAATTCAAGGTTATTTGGAACATTAAATAAAAGCTTTCTAACTCAAACATCCTAACTTTGAAAATCATCACATTTATGATTCTGCCAAACACTGTCAGAAGTTGGGATCTTTGTTTTCCTAATCTCATTCCAGGTGTGGTCTGATACAATTAGGAGGTTCTCTGGAGTCTGAATTGAAAACTTGTACTTCAGAGAAGGGCCTCGAGTTTGTAATCTGTTTACTTCTATAAAATAAATAGAATTTATTCATTCAGTCTTATTTCTTAGCAACAACAGGAAGTGCATTTAATATGCACCTTGCCCTCAGTAAGGTACTCCATACTCTTTATTATGTGAAAAATAATCATCATCTGTGTTTTGAAATATCCCATGTGAACTACAAATAAATAAAAGATAAAGATACAGATAAAATAAAAGATAAATATCTGTAAAGATACAGATAAAACAAAGCAGTAAGAAGTATATAAAAGGACTAAAAGAATACAAGTTACCATTTCTTTCTGTAACTCTTCATACATTTTCAGGGAATTCATATTTGCAGGACTCTGGAGGAAAAACCAAAATGAGACAAAAGTTTTCTGGTTTCTTTTGAATGTCATAGATATGGATGTTGGGCAACAGACCTGGAGATGTGGTTTGGGTACAAGACGTTTATTAAAGAACAAAGTCTACAAAAGGAAGGGAGAAAAGGCAGGATTGTGTACAAGAAGTTACTCTGGGATCCAGGCTTTTCAGTGATGGTCCATATGCTTTGTTTCTTCACCAAATAATAGACTGGAAATACTCTGAAGACATTGTTTTAGGGATCTAGTAGATCCCTAAAATGTCCTCTTCTATTCAGCTTTCATAAGTAATGTTTATGGAAAGTTTTGGCAATAAAAGAAACCTTCTTTCATACTCACTAACAGTGAACCGTGACTGGTGGAGAAAGGTGCTAGAACGTGAACGTTGGTGGTGGGTATGTCTTCTTGTACATACAGTTTTTTCATTTGCCGAATTATCTAAAGTGGATATGTGCAACTCTTAAAACAGTTATATGATAAAAGTCCACACTGAAAGGAGTCCCACAGTGGTATGCAGGGCCAAAGGTAGGAGCTGAGGAGCTAGGACAATTAGTGTTTATAAAAAATGGTTTATTTTGGTCGAGTGGAACCATAAATAATTGTGTTTTCTTTTTATTTTACCAACATTCCTAAGATAAGAAGTTATTACCTTTATGGCAGGATGATAGGGGAAACAAGTCCTCCAAGCTCATTTAGTGTTTAAAATAATACTAAAATATAAAGCAAAGACCCAAGTAGAGAGTTTAACCTTGAGTAGCTAAGACGCAGCTGAAAGAAGTGATGAACAGCTGACCCCAGTGTGGGTCCCATGTGATTCAAGTTGCAGTAGGAGGAAGGCAAGTCTCAAAGAGGGAGAAGCAACGATATTTCGGGCGAGGGGATGGGCTGAGGTGCGTAGACTAGTTAGACAGCCTTTCAGGGAATGTCAGGACTTTTGAAAATGAAAATGCTCTTCTCTACTGGAGCCCTTTTGAAAGAGACAAATAACAGTAACCTCTCTTCCATGAGGGGGGCTTTCCAAGTGTATCGTATGAAAATTATAGCAAATGGCATCTGGTGGAGAGTCCTGTTAACACTCCCCTCCCCCATGAGTCATTCAGACATTCATCACACCCACAGACCCTTCACCAGCCCCACAATTTCCCCCCATCACACTGGTTTGTGAATGTGTGACTGAAGGCCTCCTGGAGCCTCTCCTCATCCCCTGAGCTGAAGCCTCTCAGAAACCACATTCAGCTCCAAGCAGAGCCTGTACCACAGCCTTTGGCCTCAAGGACTCAGAGACTGTTCTTGGCAATCATAGAATTAGTCAACAGGAACTTGACCTTGTTGGGGGAGTTTTCCAGGCCTCACCTCATCTCTCAATTCCAGAGAGCTAATATGAGCGATACACAAAACCTACACAAGTACTGCTGTAAAACCAAAAAGAAAGTCATAAATGTTGTAGAAAGCCTGAAGCCATTTCAACTGTCAAAAATATTCAAACTTTTCCATCAATATTCAGTTACATTCTGTCTCATTCAAGTCAAGCAGTTCACCTAAAGAAAGAATCTGGACATGAATACATTCTACATCATAATACACAAGAGATAGAGATTAAATGGATTCTTTTTAGAACTTTAGAAATCTGCAACTAATTATTTCTATAATATATGCCAGTTTCAGAAAATTATGATGTCTAAAAATCTCCTCTGAAATCTCCACTAAAAATCTATGTTATTACTTACATTTGAAATTTCAGATTGTTTATTCAATGTAATCTTTTAATAGTCTTACTTAGAATA
Source organism: Panthera onca (assembly GCF_046562875.1). Taxonomy (NCBI): domain Eukaryota; kingdom Metazoa; phylum Chordata; class Mammalia; order Carnivora; family Felidae; genus Panthera; species Panthera onca. The sequence continues at coordinate 19,157,218 of NC_138347.1, read as the reverse complement.
AGTGTTCCATTAAAAAAAATTATCCTTTCAATTTCTGAATTTAAGTTTAATCATCTTATAATTATATTATAAAATGTTCTAAAAGCATTTTAATCTAATATCTGATTTCATGGAGTCAATTTTTTTATTCAATACAAATTGAGTCTTCACTAATTTCAGGAAGAAAGATCTGTCTGTAATTTAGCCCTCAAAATAAAATTCAACTAGCTATAAGCCACTGGATGCCTGCCTTGTGGGCAGATGGAATTTATTTATGAAGGAAGTTCAGTGGTCAAGCGTTAGAGACCTAAAACAAGGGTATGAGATTTCTGATCACTGAAATGAAAAACTCATCAATTAAGGTGTTAACTGAACTAAGGCATAGGGGAAGGAAGGGTTCTTTAGTGAGATTTAGGAAGACCTGTTCCGGAATATATAGTTTTCCAGAATAAGATTTGTGTCCTCTGGTGGGATTTTGAGTGGTAGATACTTTAGCAGGGAAAAGAAGTCAGTGGAGAAATGATAATGAAAACACTCCCACCTGGAGAATGCAGGGTGTGGGGGGTGTGAGTTCCACCACATGAGAACTGAGAGTTTCTCCCAGGGTACCAACGCTTTTTGGTAGAGGAGGGGTGGAGAACGGCTCTTGGCATGTGATAAGTACCACCTAAGTGTCTATTGTTATTGTCAACAGGTCAGAACACAGGAGAAACGTGGTGAACAGCATAGGGCACATCGCTCCAAGGGACGCCACATCTATTCTAGCTAGCTCTTCTAGCTATAGGGTGGGCCAACCTTGGAGCAAAGTATTAAAAAAAAAAAAAGTTATTTACATGGTCATGGTTCGTTGCGTATCTTAACACAAAGCGAATTTAATTTTTAACAATCTTTTTTCACCGGATTTAAATTGTCACCGTTAACTAGATGAAGAGCATAAAAAGGGCATATGGGTTAACACGCATTCTCACTGAAGGGCATGATTCAGCTGAAGTCACACTTATTTCCTCTCATCTTGAGGTATCGCTGTAGACTCGGGTTGAGTGACTCCAAACCCCGGAGCCACAGCAAGAGCCCATGGGAAGATCTTGAATTTAGCAGGGAGAACAAAAGACCCTGAGGGTGCCGGAGGAGGGTGAGAGCCAGAAAGTTGGAGAAAATAAGTAGGTTGGGCCAAGGATTTGCTCTTAAAGGTAACCTCTGATTGAATCTGATTATCTGTGATGTGACCATAACAGAGCAAGAATGATTTGCAATTAGAATCAAGATGCATGAAGTTCACTTTATGTTCACACTTCTTGGAATGATATTAAATATATTTATTGCTCTTTTCTCTCTACAAAAGGGCAAGGGACCTGTTTTTTATGAACCTGCTTAAAATATGTAAAAACCCAAGGCGGCTTTCTTGGTGTGGGAGTTGTTTTATGGCAATTGAATAAAGACAATCATTCCAGTGGAAATTCTGCACACAGGAAAGTTTGAAATATCTGAGGACATATGTAATATAAGACAAATGTGCTCTTAAATATTATGGTCCTCAAGATGTTGATGAGGTTTGAAAAGTTGAAGTAACATTTGTTCCTTCCTAGGGCTGGATTTATATTTGAATATTTTAATAACAGGTAAATAGACAAACTTTAGGAGGATTCTAAAACAGGACACTGGTCAATAACTTTTAGGAGTACTTGGAATTTTGAAGAAAACAAAATAAGTCCTAGAGCTGAGAGGAAATGACAGACTCTCTAAAGAAGAACTATCAAGCTCTGGAAAATAAGCATTCTAAAGACGAATTCTGATTTATAATATGGTGTTTTATTGAGTTCAACATTTTATTATTTCAACAGTGAAAACAGTGTGGTGATTAGTGTTACGTCTCAACTTGACTGGGCCACGGGGTGCCTAGATATTTGGTCAAACATTATGCTGCATGTGTCCACAAGGGTGTTTTAAAGTGAGATTCATATTGGATTAGACTACGTGAAGCAGGTCCGTAATGTGGGTGGACCTCATCCAACTAGTTGAAGACTTGAACAAAAAGCCTGGCTCTCAAACAAGCAAAAGAGAACTCCTCCCACCCGACTGCTTTGAACCAAGATGATGGTTCTTTTCTTGCCTTCAGACTCCAACTAAAATGTCAGTTCTTCTCGGGTCTTGAGCCTAGAAACTTCAGATTTTTTGATTTCTCAGCCTCCATAATTGCATGAGCCAACTTCTTGTAAGGAAGAAACAAACAAACACATTGGTTCTGTTTCTCTGGAGAGCCCTAATACAAACCGGGACTCCCACAATCCTGACGAGCACATTGAACATTCGTCCAGGTGAATTAGTCAGAGTAGGTGATCTAGCCCAATGCCTTACCTGTGCCAGCATTTAACTTATTTCTTGAATGCGTGAATGTATGAATGTTTGAATAACTAAAAACTTGAATGCATGAAGAAATAAATGATCGAATGTTAAAATGATCAAGTGAGTTCTAAGAATAAAAATGTGTGATTCTTCAATTATTCAGGACTGAGAATTTTTCAAAAACAAGCATTCAGATGACTAGCTTCTTTCCTGCCCAACATAAAGCAATGCCAAATGACCCAGAGAAGTTTCTGGAAACTGAAGGCTGGCTACGTCCATGTGGCCCAAATACCCAGTTGAAAACTGATTAGTGCAGGGTGCCGGGGTGGCTCAGTCGGTTAAGCATCCAACTTCAGCTCAGGTCCTGATCTCACAGTTCCTGAGTTCAAGCCCCATATCGGGCTCTCTACTGTCAGTGTAAAACCCGCTTCGGATCCTCTCTGTCTGCCCCTCCCCCACTCATTCTCTCTCCCTCTCTCTTTCTCTCTCCCTCCCTCTCACTCTCTTTCTCTCTCTCTCATCAAATAAATAAACATTAAAAAAAGAAAACTGATCAGTGGTATCTTTAACATTGTGCCAAGTAAGAGTGGCCAACGTGTTGTCACAAATGAATGAGTTTCAGAGGCAACATTATTCAAAGCCTGTACCTTGTTAGGCAATTCACATTCTCTGTACTTTGCTGAAGCAGAGCTGATCGCTACTGCTTTCTTGCAACCTCTCAGCTCCTGCAACAGACACCCATCTCTTAAAATCTAAGAGGCTGAAACAAATGGAAAATTCAAACACACACAAATCCAAAACCCTTATCCATTCTATCATACCAAAAATCTGGAGGGGAAATGATATTCATTGTTCAAAAAATAAAATCAAAAATCAAATAGAAAGTCACACCCCTTGTACTCTAAACTCTATTAGGAGTCATTATTCATTTAAAACCGCATTAGAAATGGGGGTTTTTTAAGTTAATTGAAATTTACCTAAAAAGATTCAACTAAAAGTTATTGAACCCTAAATCCAGGTCTGTGATCTCATACTTGTTTTCTCAACTATCTTTAAAACAATGCTTTAAGCAAGTTATTATTGATTTCATAATGAAACTGATACGGGTTTAGTGGGTTTAGTAATTTGCCCCTCTTCACACGTAATAGGCATCAGGGCCCAAATCATCCTGGTCCCTTTAACTCATGAAAATCTCAAGTCCATCATTCTGATTTTAAATATAATTGTACAGTAAGACCTGTAGTTAGCCACTCTGTGACGTTCTGGCCAAGTGCAGCAATGATTTTGATTATTACAAACACTACCACAGACATGAAACTGACACCTGTTGAGAGACATTACAAGTAAGGTGGTTTTGCAAGATTCTGCCTGGAATTTTCTAATGCTCCTGATGAAAGCCCTGACACCTAGGATTCTTATTGTGTTATCCTACGTGAATGTGTCTGAACCGCAGGACTAATATCAGATACACTCAGGCAGGATTCAAGAGGTGTCCCTCATTTGTATATATCATGTATCTTAGTCAGGAAGAAAACAGAAAAATGGAATCCTAACCTTTTAAGATGTGTGCCTCCTTGAATTACTTCACTCAGTTTGAACAGAAGTGTGCTAGCAGTCATATCACTCTCTATCTTCTCCAGAAACAAAACCAGACCTTCACATACCCCTGGCGTGACTTTGTGTATTGCACACACATACACACATACAAACTCATTGCACAACCCTTTCATTATTCCACTGTCTAAGTGTGTTCTCTCCAACTGGAAGACACTTGCAGAAATGTCATGCAATGACTGACTTCTGAGTCTTTCTTAGCAAAACAATGAAATAAACCACAATTTCCTGCCTCTGGCACCTCACCACATGGTGCTGGTGCAGTGCCTACCCATGAAATGCCAGATGGCCCAGAGACATCAATTGTTCAAGAATAACATCACACGCACTTTGAATAGTAGTATATTTTAACAACATACCTGCTGCTGTCATGGGGGCAAGAAGTCCTACAGCTGCACTCGTCCTTGGGCTTTCGCAACTAGTACAGATCACAAACTTCTTTAGGAACCTTCCCAAAGGGTTGTATTACCCTTAACTGTGAATCCTTCTACATAGCACTGGAGGTTTATGTCCAAAACCTAGAATATTTACTTGGACATTTAGAAAGGCAATCTTGAATACTTATGCCATGAGTCATCACCTTGCCAATCCCCAATTTCATTGTGCCGTGTTATTAAAAATGTTGATGCTAGAACATCAAATCCGACAGGTATCTCTGAGGGATGCCAGCTTTTATCCTGAGGTTGGTGTGGAGAGGATATCTCGTAGAGAAACTGCCTGGGTAACAAAAGCAATTACAAACCCATGTAACACTCCTTAGATTCAAAAATGAAATGAAATTCATCCTAATATTTTGCCAATGATACAAAGCACAGATCAGAAATTTATTTCCATGAAGGCATTGACTGAAACTGGGAATCTTCCAACCTGCTAATTGATTTTTATATTGAATAAAGTTTTAAGTAAGTAAAAATAGTATATGTTATACCACTTAGCACAAAACTGCCAAGAGTAATTTTATGCCCTTGGGAAGTGACCAAGAAACCTTGGGCAAAAATCAATACTGACTTTCCAAGACTCTTCCAACAGAACAGAGTCTGGATTAGGGTAATCTCCTTTGTAAAATGAACTGTAATGAGCATCCAAAAATGTTGCCACTATAATCTCAGAATTGTGATCGTCAGACATTAACAACTAGTCTAAATTTTCATCAGGTGAGCTAAAGGAATTTGTACAGAATTTGTTTCCAAACAATGTGGATAAAGAATTCAGATGAATAAAAATGTGCTAAAAGTGCATTGCTGGAGGAGACTGATCAAATTTCAATAACCAATATAGGGCTTCTATCAATTTACTTTTTACAAGTTATGCAGCAAATTGTAAGGTAATGCAATGTATTGTCATTATCACAGGATGCTGAAATATGAATGGATTTTTCCTAAAGTTCCCACTTTCCCTTTTCCACTTGCTCACCTAATTCAGGCAAATAATCTGTCTATTCTAGTTATTTCTTCAGGATACAGGCGTGACAGGGTAACGCAGAAAACAGAAGCTTCCTATGAGTGCCTGGTTTATATCTGCCAAAATCATAATGCCACAAAATGATTATTTGAGGGGCAAAAATGAATCTGGGGTGGGGGGGAGCTATCAAAAATTATAAAGGGAGGGATCTTCCCTGAATACTAGAAAAGTAATCTACTAGGCTGGGGGACAGCAGAAGAAAGAAAAAGTATGGTGGTTTAGAGATAGTATTGACTCTGCTCTCCATATTAGAACTTCATTGAGGAGGCAAGACCCTGAGGTGGTCTGGGAGACAGAGAACAAAGATGGATATTTGCCCCTTCTCTTAGATCATAAACCCAAGGAAGTGATAAAGGCACAACTTAGGCATCAAGGCAAATGAAGCCATAGATACGTCCTAGGAGAAGTCCCTTACTAGGGAATAGCATAAAAGCTTGATGTTTCAGTTTTCAAGCCTGACATGAAAATACCAGAGAGATCCATTGGACCTGAGGCCCTCGATGGACAAGAATGAGAGTTGTCTCAAGAGTTTACTATATGGATCAGAGAGCAAAGACTAAATGGAACCATGGATTGGTCAGCAAATATTTCTGTGGATGGATGACTCAAAAACAAAATAGGTCATATAACATCTTGAAATTGCATACATCTCCCTGGAACTTAGACCCAAGCCAGGGAAAAGAGAGACAGTGTAGGTGTCTGATGGCCTCAGGAACTGAAGATTCAAAGAGGTCTTACAGATGCTGCCCCCTGAGGCCACCTGCGACCTCACTGTGTTCTTCAACACCGTGCTAGAGGGCGAGCCTTTGGGCCATGTCTCCTTTGAGCTGTTTGCAGACAGAGTTCCAACAACTTTTGAGAATTTTTGTGCTCTGAGCACTGGAGACGGAGAATTTGGTTTAAAATCTCCTGCTTTCACAGGATTATTCTGGGATTTAGGTGCCAGGGTGGTGACTTCGCACACCACAATGGCACTCGCAGCAAGTCCATCTATAGGGAGAAATGTGACGATGAGAATTTCATCCTGAAGCATACAGGTCCTGGCATCTTGTCCATGGCAAATGCTAGACCCACACTAATGTGGGTCCCAGTTTTCCATCTGCACTGCCAAGATTGAGTGGTTGGATGGCAAGCATATGATCTTTGGCAAGGTGAAAGAGGGCAGGAATATTGTGGAAGCTGTGGAGACTTTTGGGCCCAGGAACGGCAAGACCAGGAAGAAGATCACCATTGCTGACTATGGACAAACCTAATAAATTTGACTTGTGTTTTATCTTAACTATCAGGCCATTCCTTCTGTAGCACAGGAAAGCACCCCTTCACCCCCATCTGCTTGAAATATTCCATAATCTTTGTGCTCTCACTGTAGTACTGTGGGTTCCATAGTTTCCTTACTCTCCTCCAGGTCTAGCTGTATTGCAGAGTTAAGTTACGATTATAAAATAAAGGGGCGCCTGGGTGGCGCAGTCGGTTAAGCGTCCGACTTCAGCCAGGTCACGATCTCGCGGTCCGTGAGTTCGAGCCCCGCGTCAGGCTCTGGGCTGATGGCTTGGAGCCTGGAGCCTGTTTCCGATTCAGTGTCTCCCTCTCTCTCTGCCCCTCCCCCGTTCATGCTCTGTCTCTCTCTGTCCCAAAAATAAACAAAAAACGTTGAAAAAAAAAATTTAAAAAAAAAAAAAACGATTATAAAATAAAAACTAAACAACAGCAACAACAAAAAATTCAAAGAAAAATTTAGTTGCTATACAGAAGAATCAAGTTATGTTTCTTACATTTCTGGATCATTCTGAACTAAAATTTATACCTGTTATAACAGATAATGTCATTAACACATATATCATGATTTACCATTTATGAGTTAGCTTCCAAGTACCCTGATCGCCCAGATTTTCCTAATATCGTGAACACAATGAACTTTAGATCCATCTAATTTGTCATCATTTGCCCTCACATATATTTTTTAAGTTTCACATATTTGCTTACATTGTGCATTTCACTTTTTTTCTTTTTTCTCTCCAGTGGTTTGTGAACACCTACTATGTGCAAACCATGATAGAGAAATAGCGTCTCTGCCATTCAAGTCCCATGTTCTATTATTTTACGTGAACTATCATTTATCGTACGTTAATCAAAGTAGGAGCTTTACAAGAGCTATCTCCTCTTCACAAACACAAAGCGTGTGAGTTCAGCATCATGATCCCCTTTTTACAAACAGAAAGCAGAAGCTTCGAAAGGCTACATAACTTGCCTAAAGTCAAACTGATTGAACGTCAAGGAGATGAACTTCAAGCTCTCTTCTGTGTTTAAACCTCCAGCCCACATTGGTCTCTAGCTTGCTACCACCTTTTGAAAGCATTGTCACCTCAATGTATAGTACCTAATTTTCTTTTCTCTTTTCTTCCCTTTCTCATCACACAACTAGTTCACAACAAAAGTTCTTTTTATAGGATGTCTTATTCTTATGCCATTACTTATGTTTCATATTTACCTTCTAAACCAAATTGGAAATAACCAAAGGTCATAGGTAAGGCCTCTTTCGGGGGAAACTTTTTCCCATATTTCTCACTTTCAAATAAATAGTCGTGTACTTCCAGCAATGTTTAATCTTGTGATCATCTTTCCTTTAAAAAAATAACAAAACCCTGACATTTCTTTATTCTTCTTGTCCTCTGGATATTTATCCCATCTCTTTTCTTCTTTCTACACCCAAGATCCTTTAGAGTGTCTGCATTCTCTGTATTTTCTAGCTCCCCTCTTATTCACTCTCTACCCCACTGCCATCTGACTTCCTCTCCCACCAAGCCACGAAGAGCTCTTTGGAATGTCACCAATGACTTCCTTTATGCTAAATCTATTAAACACCTTTTGGTCTTTATCTGATTGGCCATGTGGCACATAAATATAGCCAAGTAGAAAGAGTGACTGTCTGCCTTGAGCACTTTTTCCAAACGTAAAACCTTGGAAGCATTTATTTCTGAGATAATATGTTCATATAACCAGGGCAGTTGTTAAAACTGTGATGTAAATAAGTAGAGGCGTCAGTGTGAAAGCCAGGGAACACACACAGAAAGAAGAGTCAAGGGCTTGCTCCTTTCTGAACAATGCAGTTTCCAATACCTAGTGGTGACAGCCACTCTAGACTCTGCACTGATATGAGACCGTGGAATCCTCCTCCTAAACAGTGTCTTCCCTTGGACTTTGGGAACCTGAAGGCTTCCTCACGTACCATTCCCACTGCCTGAACCTCTAGCATCCCGGCTAATTTCTACTCATGCTTCAAGACTTCACTGAAACATCTCCTCATCATAGAAGCCTTCCATGATTCTCCAGGATTCATTAAACTCCCTTTGCTTTAGACAACTTTACAACTTCTTCCATAACCCTCATCACAGCTGTAATTACTCATTGAATATCTGTCTCTGCTAACTGTGATCTTCAGGAGGACAGATGGTCGTGTTCACTCTCATAGCCCCCAAGGCCCAACAGAGTGTCTGGCACATCAAAAGTGCTTGATAACTATTCCCTGAATTGAACTGAAATGAATTTTTTTTAATTGACTTTCTAATCATATTTTAGTAGATACATTTATGACCTAGGGAGCATTGAAGGAAAAAGGTTATTACAGTACTAAAATGTCTAGAATAACTATCAAAATGGAATAGCTGAAGAACCTGAGAATATTGAACCTACAAGAGAAAAAAATCATTTGAAGCCCATCATATGGAAGAGAGCCTAGAATTACTCCCTATGGCCAAACTAGAACATAGAGGAACACTTCAGCTTAGTATGAGGAAAGACTCTCCACCAATTGAAGCTAGAGGGGGAAAAAAAGTCATGCCTCAAAGTGGGAGCAGTTCTCTGCTCCTGCTGTAGTTTAGACAGACATGATCCTTAGAAGGGATATCCTCACTGGACAGGTAGTTGGAGGATATGAGTCCTGAAGACATTTCCACACTCTCATGTCTCCTTTGTAACTGAAAGAAAAATAAATGATATAACAACCCTCTTCCCCTTAAACCATTCTAAGTTTAAAGGGGGGAAAGTTGCATAAAGCAGAGAAAAGGTGGACATAAGCTCTTCAAAAAAAATGTGTTTAATACACACTGTTATTATGATTTATTTTTCCCCCAGGTATTTTAAACTTGTTCTAATGCTATTTTCATGTTCAATTCATTTTTAGTTGAGGTTTGTTTGGTTGATTGGTTGGTTTATTTGTTTCTTAGTATCTATGAATACATTACCCATGCAAAGAACTTCTTGTACTTTGCCCTTTATTCTGAATTCTGTATCCCAAGTTTGTGGTTCAACAAGGAGCAATTGCTCAACAAACATGAAAATGATGATTGCTTATTGTTGGTATTTAATACAATTATTCAAAAATTTAATAAACACTTTTATAGAAGCTCAAAATTTCCAGTCAGTACACATCCCTTGAGACATGGCTGGTAGTAAGAAGTAGCTTGTCCAAAAAAAAAAAAAAAAAAAAAAAAAAAGAAGTAGCTTGTCCAAGACATTTCAGAGGGGGGAAATTATTTTTGAAAGAAAATCATGAAGCCATAATATTAGTTTAATTAATATTAGGGTTTGATATTAGGGTTCTAAGGTTAAACACACTTTCTTCATTAGGAACCATTTTATTTCACGTACTTTCTGCCTCATCTTTCTTGACTCTCAATGCCAGGAAAAAACAGATGGCCAATATGGAGGCATTTGGAATTAAAAATAATTATGCAAGTTAATTCTCTAACAAGACAGCGACAGTATTTAAGTGGAGATTTTTTTCATTTACACTATTATTTCCAATATTATTTAGTCTTTCTCTACTATTCAGCAATATAACACACATACAACAGTCTCCTTACGAAGAGAATGAAACTTTTTTCTCTCGAGAAAACAGTTGTTTTGGGCGATTCAAATACGCCCATTTAAAAACAAAATCACTAAATGATAAATTTAAATTTGACTTGAACAAATATTAGAGCATGTCAAATTATAGCATAATTGAGATTATTTTTATCCCTCTTAGTACTCGTTCTCCATCCTACAGAGAATTTTTATTCAGTTTCTCAACAGAGGACAGACGTAGACTAGACACTGGGAAGGACCCAGTAGAAGCACATGAGAAGATACGTACATAAGGATATCAGGATGGAGCCGGGTAATGGGTTTGGAACATGGTAGTGTCTGGGCAGGAGGAGGCACACCTCTTACACAGCCAGATACTGCTCGGAATGGTTCAGCATTAAGACCAAAACAGACAACCACAAATGAGAGTCTCAGGAGAGCCCACTGAGCCTCTAAAACCTCAAAGTTACTCTATCTTGACATCGGAGATATTTCTACTTCTGGAAAAATGGAGCTGGAGTAGTTTCCCCAGCCTAAGTTTCCTTATGCTAACTAGAGCATAAACAAACAAACAGAGACATTATACATAAAACCAATGTAAGAAGATCCTGAAAGCTACAGAGAACAAAGAAGTCTGGCTAGAGATTTTGAGAACCATGGAAAGACACAGTGGTAAGTTCTCTAGGTTTTTGGGTTTGGGATTTTGTGCTTTCTTTGCTTCGGGTATTCCAGACTGCTTTCTGGATAAGCCAGGAATTCAGAAACACCAACAGCTACCAAAAAAAAAAAAAAAAAAAAGCTACAGTAAACCTGCTCCCATTATCCAAAGGAACATCACAGCTAGACAGAAAACTTCTGTAAAATAAGCATCCTAATCCAGCTAAATACCACAGACAAAACTGTGCCCCCCCCCAACCGTACTCTCACTAGCAAAGTCCAAGTAGGGTACACAGCCTTCCACCTTTGCCAGGCTATAATGAAGTGCCCCAACCCTTCCACTAGACTGGTATCAAAGGAGACCCAAATGACGACGGGGCTCTTCACTATGCCAGGTCCCATACGCCATCCAACTCCATCCCGTTAGTGTCACTGGGGAAGCTAGATTTCCATCCCTGCCCCTCCCTCATCCCACTGGGTGGTGTCAGAGGTGGCCTAGAAAAAAATCAAAACTTTGATCACTGCCTAGTGTAAGAAGGACCTCTTCAGCCCCACGGTGTTGGTGGAGGCCATGTGAGGAGCAGTAACAAGGCACTCCCGCCCGCCTCCAAGCCAGAGTAGTATCAGCAGAGACCTAGCAAGAAGCCTGACCTTCCACCCACACCTACACCCAGCAATAATGAGGATCACCTCTTCTCCAGCTGTTAGTGAGAAATGTGGATTTCCACCCCTCGTGGCAGTCACGAGGCAGTGCCCTTCTTCACCTACCTGATCTGAGTCAGGGGAGGCCGACTATCATAGAGGTTTTACATAAGATCCAGACATCTATATTTTCGTCAAAAACCACTCAGCCTATCAGGAACCAGGAAAATCTCAGCACGAATCAGAAAACATAACCAACAAACACCAACACCCAGATGACACAGAGGCTAGGAATACTTGACAATGGAGGTGTCTGGGTGGCTCAGTGAGTTGAGCAACCAACTGTTGATTTTGGCTCGGGTCATGATCCCAGGGTCATGAGATCTAGCCCCATGTTGAACTCTGTGCTGAGCATGGCCTACTTGGGATTCTCTCTCTCTCTCTCCCTCTGCCCCTCTGCCTCGCTCATGCTCTCTCTCTCTCTCTAAAATGAATAAATAAATAAATAAATAAATAAATAAATAACAATGATTTTAGAGCAGCAATCCAACAAACATGCTCCAGCAAACAATTATACACATGACTGAAATAAATAAAAAAAATAGGAAGTCTCAGCAAAGAAAATATAAAGAAGAATCGAATGGAAATTTTAGAATTGAAAAATGTAATACAAAAACAAACAAAAAACTTAATGGATGGTCTCAATAGCAGAATGGAAAGGATAGAGTGAAGAATCAATGAAGCTGAAGACAGAACAATGGAAATTTTCCAGTCTGAAAACAGAAAACAGAAGGACTAGGGCAGGGGAAGAAGAGGGGAGACACCTCAGGAACCTGTGGAACTATAACAAAATATCCAACTTATGTGTCATTGGAGTCCCAGAAAGGAGCGAGAAAGAGAATGGGACTGGAAATGTACTCAGAAAAAGAACATGAAGAAATGAATAACACCATTAAGTTAGCACCAACAGCTCTCTGCTTTCCCCACCTCACGCATCCTTAGAAACTAGAGTCTGGCTTACTGAATTTTGGGAAAACAATTTTGGCTTCATGATGCAGCACTAGAAGGCAGTCAATGTAGCATCCCAAGCCCAATTCAAAGATATATATTTTGGCAGAAGTTGTAAAAACTTCTTTTCTATCTCTCTTACTTCTGGTCCTTCCCCATGATGTGAACCTGAGACATCCTCTAGAGCTACAGTATAGGTCTCTCAGACCTCAGTCTGAGTCTCAATGGGACCCTCAGTCTCAGTGGGACCCTCAGTCTCAATGGGACCACAGCCCATATTAGGCAGTTGGAGCTGGATTTGGCCATGAGGAGGGGCAGATGGCGTAAATTCTGACCTTGGATTTTCTATTCACAAAGGGAAGGGTAACAAAGTCTACTCCTGTCCTGCTTCCTTTAACAAAAGCCCCTGGTCACAGAGCTATGAGTAATGCTCTGACCTTGAAACCACCTAAGAATTTGATCTTTAAGCAGTTAAAGAAAAGCTGTGATTTTCAAAATTTCTAACAATTCTTGGATTGCTAAATATGTATTGCAAACTGGCATTTTGTTTGAGAGGATATACTGGGACTTCAAAAGGCAAAGTCTGGGGCAGACTGGAATAAGGAGGTTGAAAAACAGAAGCTAAATTCTTCCATGGAACGAATTATCAGTACATTTTACATGTAGTTATAATGTCTATTTTGAAAAGGTTTTCTTTGAAATGGGTGGGAGGTGAATTTGGAACTAGGAGGAAGATGCGGGGGGAAAAGACCCTAGAGTGAGAGAATGGACCCACAAAAATGGCAGCAGGCCAGTGGCCCAAAAGAAAATATGAGCAGAAATGGCCGATGAACTTGAGATAAGGTTATTCACTTACTCGAACTTAGGTTGTTTTCTGATTTGTGCTGTAATTCCTTGCCACTTTCACCAAGCCTTCATGTAAAGTTCTCTGTAGCAGGTCGGGGCTGGTGCTACAAAAGAGGAATAGAGGACAGGTGACTGTGGCTTAGAATGAATTGGTGTGGGCAGGAGACAGGTACAGCAGGATGGCTGATACAGAGTGAATTAAAGGGAGACAGGAACAGCCAATGGGAGGATATATGAGCTGAGAGCATCTTGTACGCATTCTCCTCCACTCCCCTACCCAGGGAAATAAGAGACAAGGTATTAGACTGACTGCATCATTTAGTGCCTTTGTGCAGGAGGGGTTCAGCTATTGAATTTGTATTTGAAAGGACAGAGTAACCCCAGAAGGCTGAAGGTTTTGGGAACGCTCAGCTCATACATTCTTCTTCCTGAGGATTCTTTAAATCTTGCAACTCATAGCATCTACCGTTGGTCATTATAAAGGTTTCCAAGTAGAGCTGGGCAAGTTTATCCCTTGAGCTATTACCTGGGTTTGTACATGTTTCCTATCCAGGGTTCCCTGACACCCAATAAGACAAATATTCAAATGATATAAATCTTACACAGCAATTAGAAGATAGATGTTCTAAAACAAAAAGTATCAGTCAAGTTGTCCTTGGCTGGACTTAATTACAAACAAGGGAAGTGTGTGTCTGTTTGTAGAGAAATTGTGTTGGGTATTATGTGGAAATCTGGAGCAGAAAAGCGCCGGCCACTTAGTGCTTAGTGACCTCTGCTACTTATGCTGGTGTCTTGATTTGAGTCTTGGTGAAGGATTGCTCCCAGGGACAGGTATCCCTGCCACCCCGTCTGTATTTCTCTGAGCCCGTTCCCAGGAAAACAAGACATACCTGCCAGCAGATGAGTCTGGACTCCCAGGGTATGTCACTCAAAGCTGGGCTGAAATCAGAGGTGGGCTAAGAGGAAGAAATGCAGGCTACCAAGAGCTGCTGCCACACTCCGTGCCCAAAGCAGGCCACCCTAGGACATGCTGTGTCCTTTCCAGCTCCCGCCACAACCTTGCTACTGACAGCCCAAGAGTGAACTTCAGTTCCCTGTCCCCCCAAAAGTAAAGCTTTTCCACTGACTGAACCAACTAGGTGCTCCAAAGAGATCATTTCTAATCACATGGTAAAGACAACTGAAGAACTACAAACGAGGTCACAGAAGGTACGGAGAAGGCAGCAATGGTTTCCTTAGCCCCGCCGGGAGTGGGACAGTGGTCAGTGACGTTCTCCTGAAGGGGGCATTGTAGGTGCATGCAATAGCTGGGAAACACACACACACACACACACACACACACACACACACACACACACCAGCATGCTGTGTACTTCTGTGTTTCTTATTTGGTCCTTCCAACTTTTACATCTGATAATAGTGCATTAAGCGTTTCCTTCATAACAATATCTTTATGTATATGAACTTTTTCATGTTCATCCTATGAAGACAAGTTACTTCTGGCTTTATTTGTTTTTTATTTTGGCTGCTTTGTTTTCCAGTTTGGGGTTTCTTTTTACTTCTCTACCCCCAGTACAAACTTATTGAAACTCCCAATAGTTGGTGAATTATTTAAAGAATGAATGAATGAGTGATATTTATAATCTCCTTAAATTCTATAATCTATAAGGAGACTCAGAGTGGTCTGTAGTAGACGAGGCACAGGCTCATCAATTAAGGGCAAACAAGAAAATCAGGAGGCATACTTAGTACTGTATCTTTAAGACATTTGATTATTTACCTTCCCTGAAAGAGTAGATAATGTTCCAGGAAAAGTTGTTCATTTCCATAATCTAGAAAGTATAAGATTCAAATGCTCTATAAAACAAACTGAGGGTTGCTGGGGGGTGTTGGGTAGGCAAATGGGCTAAATGGGCAATGGGCATTAAGGAGGGCACTTGTTGGGATGAGCACTGGGTGTTGTATGTAAGTGATGAATCACTAAATTCTACTCCTGAAACCATTATTACACTATATGTTAACCAACTTGGATTTAAATAAAATTTAAATAAATAAATGGTCTGTTGGAGTTATTTGGATATTTATGGATATTAAGGCTCTCTGCATCACAAACATCATCTCTGTATAGATACAGAGGGAAATTCGGGGGTTCAGTGTATAAGTTAGTAAGAGTCTCTTCACTAATATGTGTCTGGAGTTCTTACTGCCTACAAGTGTTTTATGGGGTGGGGGGTGGGCACGTCCTTCTAAACAGCACCTTTGCGCACTGCTCCATGGTGTTGGCTGTTAACTGAACCTGACCTTGGCAAATACATGGACAGCACAGTAGCTTGTCTCAATTCTCAATTCAGCAACAGTCATGTGTAGTAAGGTTAGATATTTGGTTTTCACTTTTAATTTGGCATACTTTGTTAAGTTTAATTTTTATGTGTAGATTACTATTTAATTTGAATACCAACTAATATGTGATGTACTTATCCAAAGGAATAATCCTTGGACAAATTTTTCAATCATTTTTGTAGAATTAGTGATAGATCAGTTCAGGTACATCTATACTTAAGAGGCCTGGGTTTGGTTATGACTTACAGTAGAAAGTTACAAAATAGTATACAAGTTTAGGAAAGCAGTCTACTTTTAGGGAGCAAATTAAAGCTAGCCAATCCATCTAGAAGAGTCAGTTTGAAAATTTTATTCTTTCCACAAACACTTACTGAGTATCTACTATGGACCAAACATTGTGCTACATAATAATCCCAAACATCAAGGAACTCACAGGTAAACAGGCTATTTATATTAAATTACAGTGAAAAAACCTCAAAATTCATACTAGGCATAGGAGCATGCTGGCATCGATCAGCAATCAGTATGAAACAAATTTTTAATTCAAGAGTTAAACTAGAAAAGAAGAAAAGCAATGTCTGAGTTTATTAACATGTCACATACCTACCGGCATCAGAAATGAGGTCAGTTTCATGCCCTAATAGCTAACATTTTAAAAATTAGAAAAGCAGGAGCACCTGGGTGGCTCAGTCAGTAGTGTCCGACTTTGGTTCAGGTCATGCACTCATGGTTCGTGAGTTCAAGCCCCACACTGGGCTCTGCACTGGTGGTGCAAAGCCTGTTTGGGATTCTCTCGTGCCCTCTCTCTGCCCCTTCCCCACTTGTGTTCTCTCTCTTTCAAAATAAATTTAAAATTTAATAAATTTAATAAAATTTAATAATAATAAATTTTAATAAATTTTAAAATTCTCTAAAAGTTAGAAAAAGAATTACTCTGGGAAACTGATTTTCTTGTATGAAAATAAGAGTATTAATAGATATTTCAATATGAAGAGAATGGTTTCAAATTTTAAATGTGTCTATCTTGGTACTGTCCCTTTAGTCTGTTTTTCATTATTTTATGGCAAAATTTTTGAATAGATTTAATTTAGACCACTTTAAAACCTTTCAGAGGATGATTCTGGTCGAATTCATTGATCTGATATTATGACAAATAATTATCTTAATTTTACCAAATCCTTTTTAGCAACAGAGTGACCATCTTGCCAGCTAGATGAAGGAAAACACAAAAATCAAATCTAAAGAATAAACTGAGTTAAAAGTTTGTGACTAGAGTTTATTCATGTGTTAAACATAGCTGTAGAATTTTTTAAATTATTGTAAGAAATATCCTAATCCCACCAATCAAACACCTCTTTTTTCTCTTCTATCTTTCCCTTTCTCTCTCTCTCTCTCTCTCTCTCATTGTCTTTCTTTCTCCCTCTCTGTCTCATTCACTCTTACACACCCACACACTACACATAATCATATTGAGTCCTATAATCAATGGCCCATGAAACATTTATTCTTTGTTACTTCTCTTTTTCACTTTTTAGAAAAGGAATATGATGGTATCTGTTTCTACATAACATAGCCAGTGGAAATTTGAAGCAAATTCCTAGATATCTGTCCATAGTATGCACATTTTTAAGTGTTAAGAAAATTGAAGAGTGTGTTGCCTTTATATTCTTAACTACTCAAATTTTATCTTCACTGTACTTATACAAATATTCACACATGACTAAAAAGAAACATTTCTAGTCTTTCTCCTCAGTTATATTGAGCATACATTTTATTGTGAAGCCACTGGAGAAAAAATGGAATATTCTCCAGTTCTTGACCCCAAATCAAGTTCATTTTGCAAGAAAACCATTCCATATTTGTTCCTAAGGTAGTAAGAGTTCCTCACATCCAAATGACATACGGGGTGGGGGTGGGGGTGGGGGGAACATGTAATTGCCAGGAAGAACTAAAACTTTTTTCAAAACTTTTCTGGGTTCTCTCATTTCTACTTAGAAAGTCACTGAAGTGAGAAGACCTCAAATAAGGAAATTCCCCTCTGATTGTAACTTACACTGGGTCAGAGAAGCCTAGAGAGGGAGGGACACGACCTAGGAGGTTATCGGTTACATAGCAGTCAGTGTCCTCCCTATGTAGAAAATATCCTTCAGACCTGACAAATCCCTATGGAATTCATGTGTCATATGAAAATGCCATAGAAATTCTCTTTTCCTTTGCCCTTCCTATCCTAGCTTCATGGAATCAATCTATTTCCAACCAAGTCATTTTCTTCTACATTCTCATAAACCTAACTATAAAAGGAGAAACCAACCTATTGTTCATTTCTGTGCTGATTTACAAACCTCTAAAGCTTTTACATTTTTTTTTTTTTTAAGAAAAGGAATAGATCTTTGAAGGTACACAGAGTGTAACAATAAAAGAGAGAGAGAGAAAGAGAGAAAGCAGACAGGATACAAGGAAAGTACAACTGGAATAAAAAAAATCTCTTCTTAAAAAGAATGGACCTACCTACAAACCCATTCTTTCTGCAGTTGTTTGAAGATTACCCCGTGAACTGAAAGGGGCGAACACAGGTGATTCATGAAAGCGAGGGAAAATATTAAAAGAAGGTTGTGTCCATTTTCTTTTGGGTCTCCCATCTTCTAAGTCTCAGCTACCACCTAAACATAAATCACAAAACCGTTAAGCATAATCTAGGCAGCAGACTGCCCTCACCATGCACAAGTGGAACTCCCACTGGCCATCTCCTCCTCCAGGAGCCAAAGTTATTTAAAATAAGTTTCAGACTCTCCAAGTTTTGTCTCTTAGTCTTGAATTCCTTGCTCTTTCCAGTAGCATAAAGGCAACAAGAGAAATAGGACGATGGGGGGGTGCCTGGGTGCCTCAGTCCGTTGGGCGTCCAACTTCGGCTCGGGTCACGATCTCACCGCTGGTGGGTCCGAGCCCCGCATCAGGCTCTGTGCCGACAGCTCGGAGCCTGGAGGCTGCTTCGGGTTCTGTGTCTCCCTCTCTGCCACTACCCCATTCTCGCTCTGGCTCTCTCTCCCTCAAAAATAGATAAACATTTAAAAAAGTTAAAAAAGAAAGAAAGAAAGAAAGAAAGAAAGAAAGAAAGAAAGAAAGAAAGAAAAAGAAATAGGATGATGGGTTCAAAAGCCAGAAGCACGTTTTCCCAGAACTGCAAACTCCATGGATCCCACAATCCCTAAAATATTAACCCACATCTTGTGATTCCTGCAAATGCCTCGCATCTTGAAATAAGGCCTGGGTGAGGATGAAAGAGAAGAATTTAGCAAGGTCACGTTCGGTCACATCAGCACGCACGTTACTGGTGGCACCAATCACTAGCACTCTATCCCATAGGTGCTAGTTAACACAAATCTGTTTGATAGAATAAAGGGAGTGAATAAATGAAGGCACAGCAGCAACACATCAAATAAACGGGCACCTGGTGCCAGAAACAGGCCATCCCGGAGGCACGTTTCTTTTGGACAGACTCCCATAAAATACTGATGGTGTCTACTTGTCAATGTTGTTAATTTACCCACCTCTGGCCTTCATCTCTTAGCTTGCAAAATTCCCACAAGACTTTATTAGTATTTTTATTTTTCCCTTTCTCCGACTTCAACTTTTTCTCATCATTAAGCAACTTATGATATTTTCTGATCGAAATTCTCCCTTTGAATTGTGATCAAGAAAAACTGAGGCACAAAAATAAAAGTCACTTGCTAAGCCCTGCAGTGACTCAGCTGCTAAAAAGAATTCAAATTGAGCTTTCAGTATTCTACCATATAGCCCCAAATAGTATCATATTTATTATTTGACCACCACCAAGAGGCTTTCCAAATGGCCTTGTCCAGAATAGAATCTTAGTCATTTTTCAACCAGACAATACATAAGCAAGTCTATGTACTTTCTGAGATTGGCATAGGTATACTAGTTAGAAATACGAGAAATAGTCCTTTTGTTCAAATCAATAAAAAATCGCTTCCTTTTTGCATGGATTTGTATCGAGGAGGTTGTCTTGTTTATTTTTATTTTACTAAATCTATGCTTATTTGAGATTTAGTTTGGATCTTTTCAAATAAAAAACATGAAAGTTGAGGAAAGCTTTGCTCAATACCACACAAAACAAAATATTTTTCAACATAAGACTTGCCACCCTTGGATTTTTTTTAATTAACTACACAAACCAGATTGTAGTGGATTTTAATTAAAGTAATTATATTGAGAATTAATTGCAGTCTCCAAATTGTGAGTCAGAAAATGTTTGCTAAATATCCCATTTTAATGTTCCAGAAAAAAAAAAAAAAAATCCCTACTCATTTCCTAACCAGGGTTATGTAGAAACATATGACATTAAATTCTAGTGCCAAATAATTTTTAAAAAGAGGAAACATATTTGTTTAGTGTGTTTGTTTTATATGATCCTCAATATTTAATACACTTAAATCTCATATTCTAATTATGCCTTTTAATATTATTAAATAAACTTAGCTTGACAACAAACACAAATTCCTAAATAAGTATTAGACCACTCTAGATGTAAAACAATTTCTTTTCTGAGGTTTACCTATGTTTCGTGTTTGATCTGCCACACTGACATTTGGAAAAAGTAGAAGCAGTAATTAACAAGTACTTAAGTTTGACACAAGAAATATCAATCTGAGTACTGCCCTCTGAGTACATGTAAGCTATGTATAATAGTGGTTTTCACAGAGTTAAGACAGATCCTAATCTGAATGGGACAGCCTAAAAGAAACATAGAAAAGGGAGAGATCTTTATTGGCTGGAAAGTAGCAGAGCCCCAAAGAGGCGTGACAGTTGAGCTTACCTGCTGAAGGATGCGAAGATAGCAGTGGTTCTAAATGTTTGGAAATATGAAGGTGGAACACAAGTTAAAAACTCGGAGCACAAGTGTAGACTTGATGTTTTTCATCATCAAGGTTATAATATAAACTCTGAGCAGATCAAAGTCTGGAGAAATTAGTGTGTCAAAAAGAAGAGAAGGCTAACGTGTAATTCTTGAGAAATTCCGACGACCAGGATGTGGGAGGGAAAAGAAGAAAAGAGTGAGGATGTTGTGGTGACACAGAAAAGAAAGGGAAGAGATTTTTCAAAGAAAGGATTCTCAACAGAATCATATGCAGCTGAATAACTCCAGAGGGTGATAATTTAAAAGGTCATTGATTTTCACTGGAAACAGGTCACTGCTTATGACCTTCCCATAAGCAGAGTCAGGAGGCTAAAATTCCCTTTCAAAGTGTACAAACAAAACAGATCATGGAAAAGAGAAGGTGAGTGTAGACTGTGTTGAAGAGTTGGTAATGAAAAGGAAGAAAATAAATTAAAAATGTATTCAATAGGCATCAGGATCCAAAGAAAAAAGTTGGTTTAAAGTAGTTGGCCTCTAAGTATAACCAATGTCAAGAAAAAATGTGTGTAAAGAAAGAAGGAAGGATAGAAGGATGGAAGGAAGGAAGGAAGGAAGGAAGGAAGGAAGGGAAGAAGGAAGGAAAAGAAAGTAGGTTGAGGACCCTACGGAGGTTGGGGAGCAATGTCTGAAAAGCCTCAATCTGGGATGGGTCCCAGGCAGAGAAGAAAAGTTAACTAGAATAGAAATGATAGTGGTTTAACATTCATTGAGGAATGTCATGTGCAAAGCACTCTTTTAAATGCTCAATGTTTATTATCTTTTAAATACTTAAAAAATCTTAAGAGGTAGAGATTATCATTCTCACTTCACCTACGAGGAAATGGGAACTAAAATAAATTAAGTAACCTGCACAAGATCACCCAGAATATATGAGGCAGTGTCCAAACACACACTTATCTGACTTAAAGCTCAACCATTAAAAGCTTTTATTTCTGATTCATTGCCCAGTGTCAGATGCTATAAAAGCACAGTCTCACTCAGCATGATTGGTAGAAGTTATAGTCTGTTTCTTTTCTTTTTTGTTTTTTTGGTAGGCTTTATATTCTTAAAACTAATCTACACATTCATATAATTTGGGCCTGCACAACTTCTGAGGCTGAAAATACAGTTTCTCCATACAGCATTTGCTATATAGATTATACACGAGGAGGCTCTGAAGGTGGAAAAGGAGAAACCCTTATTCCTGCGACAGTCTCCTTCCAAGGAGCAATTCCTTGATGTCCGTGAGTGGGGTGCACAAATAGAATACATAAAGTTGATTTCAGTATATTACTTCAGGAAGCCAAAAGAAATTCCTTTCTACCATGCTCCCTCTTTGCAGATAGTGGAATGGTGTGCAACCCTAAGCTAGCCCCTCTTTCTCTAGCCATCTCTAACCACACTAAACCCTATCCCAGGGAAGAGAGTGATGCACGAGAGTTTTCATTAAAGTGAACAGAAATGTTACTTCAATCATCCCTCTGTTGCTAAATTCAAATGATGCTTTTCAATCTTTTCTCACTTCTCTGTAGAATTTGAAATTGTTCCCCAAATACCCCTTTTAGAATTTCCAATGTGCTTTTGTTTTATGGATTATAGTCAGCCCTGGATTACTTTTGACCTCTTGGGTTTTCCTTCTTTTTACTTTTCACAGGCTCCTCTTCCTCTACCCATCCTTTGAATATTGGAGTTTCTACTACCCATCCTCTTTTTTCTCTTTCTTCATCCTATCCCTTAAAAATCTCATCCTCTCTAATGACTTGAATTACTACCTTGATGCCAATAAGTTCCAAAGCATATGCTCAACTTGGGCCTCTCTGCAGAGTTCCAGATCCATTTGTACAACTCTAAGCCTCCCCACCTGGGTGCTCGGGAGAGGTGGCCCAACATTTGAAACTAGAAAGTTCCAAAATGGCTCTAGAGCCAAAGCATAAGAGACTCTTAAAAACTGAGAACAAACTGAGGGTTGATGGGGGGTGGGAGGGAGGAGAGGGTGGGTGATGGGCATTGAGGAGGGCATCTTTTGGGATGAGCACTGGGTGTTGTATGGAAACTAATTTGACAATAAATTTCATATAATAAAAAAAAAATTGCTCTATACCCCCACTGACATCTGGTACCAGGGATAACACATTAAAAAGATGAAGATATCTGCTCTAAATAACTGAACAATCATGTAGGTCAACCTGATCTCCTTATCCATAGATAAGCAAAGTCAAGATATTAGAGAGATATGACGAATGGAAAGAAAGAAAGAAAGAAAGAAAGAAAGAAAGAAAGAAGCAGAGAGAGAGAGAAGGAAGTAAGGGAGGGAGGGAGGAAGGAAGGAAGAAGGAAGAAAGAAAGAAAGAAAGAAAGAAAGAAAGAAAGAAAGAAAGAAAAGAAAGAAAGAAGGAAGACAACTCTTTTGATTTCAGATCTTTACCCTTTAAGTTCATCTCAACCTTTGTTTGAATAACCCCCTCTGAAGGTCAATAAAAAGTTTGTGAAATAAATAAAATAAATGTATTTTGTAAATGCAGTATGTTGTCTATGCCTTAACAACAAAATTTTTCTAAAAACACTTGTTCACACAGCCACGGGGATGAAATATTTTCATAAGGAATGAGACTTAAGGTCTAGGCCAATTGATTTCATAGCTGTACAACTAAATTTTTTTTAATTTTTTTAATGTTTTCATTTATTTTTGAGACAGAGACAGAGCAGGGGAGGGGCAGGGGAGCAGGGGAGGGGAGGGGCAGAGAGAGAGGGAGACACAGAATCCAAGGCAAGCTCCAGGCTCTGAGCTGTCAGCACAGAGCCTGATGCGGGGCTCAAACTCACAGACGATGAGATCATGACCTGAGCTGAAGGCGGACGCTTAACCAACTGAGCCACCCAGGCACCCCACAACTAAATTTTTTTTAAGTTTATTTATTTATTTTGAGAAAGAGAGAGAGAGATAGTGAACTGGGGGAGGGGCAGAGAGAGAATCCCAAGCACAAGCACTCCACATAGCCAGCATGGAGCCCGATGCGGGGCTTGAACCTACAAACGGATAGATCATGACCTGAGCTGAAACCAAGAGTTGGACACTTTCCTGACTGAGCCACCCAGGCACCCATGTACAACTAAATTTTATAGTGTGGCCAGAGGTGATCTCTTTGCTTGTCCATAAACAGTAGGAGCTCAATTAATCCTTTCTGAAGGAAAGAGGAGAAATTCAGCTGAATGACTTTTCAAAGTCTCTGGATTGCAAATGAATGATGTTTACTTGTGCATTTATGCTTATTGTCCTAAGATAAAACCCATTTAATAACATGCATTTCATACCTCATTGATGCAACATCTTCTTCTGCTTGGTTTTTCACAATCTAATTGGCCAACATGAAATAAATTTCCATTCTGAAAGCCAAGTTTCACAAGGGAAAGAAAGAATAGCTGCTCTTCATATTTGTCTTTATAATTTACAAAAGAAAAGAACTCACATACATCATCCCATTTAATTCTTGTCTTGGTCAGGGATTGTTTGGTGGTGAGGAAACGTTTTCCTTCACAAGGGCAAATAAGAGTTTTATTAGAAAGTTACAAAAAGGAAAATTTCATGGGTATTCATAGGTGAGAAATAAAGCACAGCAGGGTCTCTTAGAGACAGACTAGGAACTAAAAATTCTGAAAATGTAGTCATCTCTCTTGGTTAACATGATTTCTGGTCTCCTTTCTAACATACTACCTCCTGATCTCTGGTCCAATCCATTGTATTCATTGTTTCCACTCAACATGAGTAATTGCCATGAGTCACATCAAAGTTTGTAGGAAGATACTGCTTCAGGCCATTTTCTCTCTTAGAGAGTTACAATTACAGTAGATTCTTGGATCTCCATGAGCTCCTCTATTCTTTTTATTACATGGGGGTCTCATTACCCTTGATCAAATGGAAGATTCCTTCTAACTGGCCCATGGCTTCCAGATGGAAAATGGATGCAGACATGTAATGGAGAAGAAGGGAGAATCAATGTCTTACTTCAGCAAAGTCAATCAAAGTTGGCCTCTTTTCAATGGGTTCATGAGAAATGAAATGTGTCCTGGGACACAAAGGAGAGATAGAAAAATATCTCTTTATGAGGGAAATGAACCATAAGAAAATGCTGTTTTGTGGTAAAAAATGGTCACATATCAGCAATTTTATGTGGTCCAAGCGAATAATGAGTATAACCAGACAAATCATCCTGATTATGACGCATACAGATGGTAAAATTTTGTTGATGTGTTATTTATATATTTGAGTTACACCATCCAACTTTTCCCAATCGTACTTTTTTAGTATATCTGGAACAATCCTTTAATTCATCAAGGAAGATAAATCTCAATTCTCTGAGTCTATATTTTTCTTCCACTTAATCAAAAATATCCAGAGTTCCTGGTTCGGGGCCATCTGAGATTATTTTTTCTTAATCACATTTCATTAAAAGCTAATCAAGTTATTTTTCCAAAACACAAATGCATGTTCAGAAATAAGTACAATCACTAAGAGTCCAGATGCCCAGTATAATCCAGCAACAAAAAGGTGGGGGCGGGGGGGAGATGGATGTAGTCACATGGTTCCTGTTATTCTCCAAGCTTAAGAAACAAGGAGCTCTAAAATATAGTAAGGAAGAATAAAAACAGTATAACTTGGTTTCACTTCCAAATTCTTCCACCTATCAGTTTTGCAGTCTTGGGCATGTTGATCAATGAACTGAACTTCTCTGGCTGTGCATATAAATTGAGGAATGAAAGTACCATGAAGGCAAAGTTGATATGAGCACTAACTGAGACCATGCATTTATTTATCAAGCTTCTGCTGTGTGCCAGCACTTTGCTAGGGTAGAGATACAATAGGAAGAAAAGAAAGACACGGTCCCTTTCAGACTTCTTGAGGCTTATGATCTAGTGGGAAACAAAGACAATAGTCAAAAGATTACATGAATAAATCTCAGTAATGTTAAATTTTCTGAAGGAGAATAATGTTCTGAGAATACGATAGGAGAGTGCAGGCAGAGGGAACAGGTCCTATGGCCAGACGTCACGTGATTGGAACAAGGAAATGACAAGATCTAAATGGTTAAATGAAGGGAAGACTGATGTGAAATGGGGCTGGAATGGTAGTTAGTGCACAGAGATTTTAACTTTAGCCAATGAGCGTGAGAAACCATTGATTATTTTTAGAAGAGAAATTATATGATGAGGTATAAAATTCAAAAATACCAGCCTGGCTACAGTGTGGACAAAAAAAATGGAAGGGGTGGGTGGTCAAAAAAGATGCAAGGATGTAAGCCAGTGATCTAGATGAGAAATGATGGCTGCCTTGGATTAAGTGGAACAGAACTGGTAAGTCTTGCTGTTGGGTTAAATTTGGAGAATAAAGGAGTGGGATAAGGGATAACTCATAAGTCTCTGGCTTTGTAAGATACAAGTTGGAAACACTGAAAAGGAACAACAGGTATGTGATGAGGGGCAGGTGAATGCATTTTAGGACACGTTGAACATGAGATTACTCTGAGACAAGTAGGCATTTGAGTATTCAGATCTGGAGCTCAGTGGAAAAGTCTGGGTTATAGATGCAAACTTGTGAGTCATGTGTCACATCTGTGGTAACTAAGGCCATGCATGAGTGTGAATGGGATGTTCTGGGGGGGAAGCATAGAATGAAGAGAGAGAGAGAGAAGGATTGAGCTTGTCCCAGAAGAGGACTGACTGTGCCAAGGAGTCAAATGTGAAGCACCCAAGGAGGTGGGAGAAAACCAGGAGACAATCATACTAAAAATCCAATGTTCTGAAAAGAAGGCCATGGTCAGCACAACTGAGCACTGCTGAGATAGGGTACAATGAGGACCCAAAGGCACCTTGCTGAGCATATATACCAGTATATGCCAAGCATATATAACAGTAAATGAAGCCCAAAGAAAAGGGTTTGATGTTCCCCTCACTGGAAATTCATCCCTTTTCAATGAGCCCTTCAGGCTCTGTCCAACCCCTCATCTGTCCTGATTCTGCTCAAGCATGACCTTCTTTGACTAATATTCGCGGAGATTCACTGTCTCACGTACTGTTTTAATACGTAAATGTATAAAATCAGTTACCCCTCACAAAAACCCTGTCCACAAGGCTTAATTACTACCCTTATTTTACAGATGAAGGAAACAAAGCACAGAAAGGGTAAATATCTTGCTCTGGGCTACCTATCTGGTGATGTGGCAGAACAGAGATTCAAATCCAGGCAACCCAGCTCTAGAGTTTGTGCTTTAATCATCTACCCAGCTCTACAAAGCCTTCTTTACCAGCCCCAAGCAGATGTCAATGTACTTCTTCCATGCTCCATGGTACCCTGTGCATGTATCCTTTAGGAAACTTGGTATCTATTTTCATAAATGTCAGGAGCAATACTGTTCATTAGAAATCTAATGTTAGTGACAAACGTGAACCACACATACAATTTAAAATTTTCTAGGAGGGGTGCCTGGAAGGCTCAGTTGTATAAGCGTCTGACTTTGGCTCAGGCCATGATCTCAAAACTCATGAGGTCAAGCTCCACATCAGGCTCTGTGCTGACAGCTCAGAGCCTGGAGCCTGCTTCAGATTCTGTGTCTCCCTCTCTCTCTGCCCCTCCCCTGCTTGTGCTCTGTCTCTCTCTCTCTTAAAAACAAATAAACATTTTTAAATAAATACATAAATAAATAAATAAAATTTTCTAGTAGTCACATTTTAAAAAGCAAAAAAGAAAGAGGTGGAAATGATTTTACTAATATATTTTATTGAGCCCAAGTGTGACGGTTAATTTTATGTGTCACTGTGGCTAGGCTATGGTGCCCAGTCGTTTGGTCAAACACCAATCCAGATATTGCTGTGACAATATTTTTTAGACCTGATTAACATTTAAATCAGATTTTAAGTAAAGCAGATTACTCTCCATTCCGTGGGTGGGCCTTATCCAATCAGTTTAAGGCCTGCAGAGAAAAGACCAAGGTTTCCCAAAGAAGGAATTCGACCTCAAGATGGCAATATATAAATCCTGCTTATTTAGCTTCCTAGGGCTGTCATAACAAAATACAACAGACTGGGGGGGGGGGGGGGGCGGTGCGGAGAGGGGGGGAGTTTAAACAATAGAAATTTATTTCTCACATTTCTGGAAGCTGGAAGTCTGAAGATCAAGGTCAGCAGTTTGGTTTCTCCTGAGGTCTCCTTGGCTTGCCGAGGGCCACCTGCCTACTATGCCTTCACAGGGCTGGTTCTCTGTAGTCATGTATCATTGGTGCCTCTTACTTTTCTTATGAGGACACCAGTCATATTAGATTAGGAACCCACACTTATGACCTCATTTAACTTTAATTACCTCTTACAGGACATATATTCAAACATGGTCACATTAAAAATTAGGGCTTCAACGTATGAATTGGTAGAGGTGGGGCAACAATTTGGTCCCTTACTCTGCCTGTTTCCAACCTGCCTGGTCTACCCTGCTGACTTCAGACTCAAGACTGCAACATCCACTCTTACCTCAACTTCAGCCCACTAGCCTGCTCCGCACATTTCAGACTTGCCAGCTCCTAAAAGTGTACAACCCAGTGGCATAAATTCCCACCTCTCCCTCTCTCATCTCTCTGCCTTTGTTGATAGATACATAGGCAGAGAAATACTATGGGTTCTGTTCCTCTGGAAAACGGTGACTAATACATCATTATATCCAAAATATTATTTCTACACATAATAAATACAAGAACTATTGAGTTATTTTACATTCTTTTTCATACTAAGGCTTTGAAATCTGGTTTGTATTTTACGCTTAGAGCACTTCTCAGTTTGGATTGGCCGCATTTCAAGTGTCCAATAGCCTCACGTAGCTAGTGGCTATCACATCACACGGTGTGGATTGAGAGCAAAGCAACAAGGTGAAGCAGAGAAAGGTGGGCTTGAACTCTACCCTGTCACTGAGGCTCAGGGAAGGCTAGCTATAATTTTAAACTCACAGGAGGACCTCTCTGGGCCTAGATGTTCTCATACACAAATGAAGGGTAATAGTACCTACCTTGAACAGCCCCTGTGAAGATCCATTGGAAAGCCCTTAATGGAGTGCCTGCCTGGTACAGCATAGATGCTCAGTTAACCTCACGTGCTGTCTTTCCCTCTTAGCCTCCATATGTGTTTTCTGATCTTTCCTCTTTAAGGAAAAGGTTGGTGTTTGTTTCGTCTTTGTTTATGCAGTCTGATACCTTGGCAGGTGCTCAAAAAATGCTTGTGGAATTAATGAATGGTCTCACGTCGCTGTGGTGAGGATATCTACTTGTTGATGTACATTTTCCTTTAATACATCACTCTTAAAAACACTTGGGCAGGACTTGCAAGCTGTGGAGCTGTTGACGTAGTGGTGGGTGGTTCAGTGGGGAGATGAGTCAGGTTTGAGTTTGGGGATTTGAGGGAAGAGCGGGTTGAGCTAAAGGAAATGGAGCGGCCTCACAAATAAAACCAACTGGGTGAGATATACCACAGGCATCTCTGACATAAGAGTACACCAAATTTTTAAGTTCATTACTGCATATAATTTTCCATTACTGAGGATAAATTTGACAAGTGTTAATGAGATGGGATGTATCCTCATTAAAGGGAAAAAAAATAGGAAACACATTCACACCAAGTCACAGAAAATCTAGTTTAGGCGAAATATTTTTCCCCTGCCAGTAAATACATGAGAAGACCTAATTCATTTGCAAAAGTAAAATTTTGATACTACGCCAGTTGATAAGACACCCAATTATTTAGTCAGTGTTCTCCAAAGAAACAGAACCAATCAGATGTACACAGACAGAGAAAGAGATTTAATACAGGGAAATGGCTCACATGATTATGAAGGCTGATGAGTTCTGAGATCTTCAGCCAGCAGGCTAGAGACACAGGAGAGCTGATGTTTCAGTTAGAGTCGGAAACAATAAAATACTGTTGTTCGTCTCAAGGGCTGTCGGCCAGAAGGAGTTCTTTCTCCTGCAGGAGAAGTTCAGCCTTCTGTTCTACCAAGGCCTTCAACTGATTAGATGAGGCCCACCCACCCTGGGGAGGGCAGTCTGCTTCATTCAGCCTACCGATTCAAATGTTAATCTCATCCAGACACACTCCCACAGATACACTCAGAATAGCGTTTGGCCAAATGTCTGGACACCCTACGGTCCAGTTAAGGTGACACATAAAATTAGCCAGAATACTTGACAAGGCACAACATGCCATCACAGGAGGGATTTCTATCAGAGCTTAATATGTCAATCAAGTATTCCTTCAGCAAACTGCTCTCCTTTTCCTCCCTGCTCTGCGTCTTCCCTATATAAGCCATCAGAGAAAACACTTTGGGATGAAAACTAACGTTTCTTGTGCACCACTCTGTGCCACACATTTTCCCAGGTATTCTTCCGCACTGTGCCCACAAGCAGTGAGGTCAGGAGGACTCACCCAAATGGCAGAAGCCTTGTGGAAGCCACTGCAGCCCAAACTCGACGGCTCATTCTCGCCTATTTGAAAACTCAATCTTTCCAGTGTCCCAGACTTGGTCAAACTGGGGAATTGTAACCAGATTCGGGAGACTTCTATACAATTCAGGGGGGAGAAAACATCAATTCTGATGAGAGATACAACTACCAACACATCCTCTACCCAAAGCATTCCTACCTTGTAAAGCGATAGCAGAAATCAAATTATAATCAAAATATTGCTTCCTGAAAATGAATTCAGAATAAGTGGAGGTTGATTTAAACAAGATGTTCAATGGCACCAAGCAAAGAATAACTAATGCTATAACTTCAACAGTTTATATCAGAAAGGAAGAAACTTGGGAACAAATAGCACTAGAATTCTCTGCCAAAGTGTACTTCATGAATTCTTTGTTTTATTCTTTCATATGCCAGGCTGACCAAACCCCTTTCTGTTTAACACATTATTTCTTTTAAAAATACTTAACCAGTTACAAGTCAAGTTTTAATGGTTTATAAACTCTTCTGTCTCTGTAAGATGACTTCCATGCTTCTGCTCTTAATTTCCTTAAGTTTTCGAAAAGAATTTCACCATTTGACTTTCTTTTCGTTAATATCCATTTAATCTTTCAAAGAATTCCATTCTGGTCGTCTACTGCTGGTTATCACAAAACATAGTGTCTTAAAACAAGAACCAATTTATCAATATCACTGCTATTCTCAGCACATTCTCAGTTTTCAACTCAGGTTATTGGTATAACTGACAATGAGATGTTCTAATATTTTTAAATGGTGTTTTAGGGTTCTACAGACAATATTTGGAAGGAGTAACTTTTATATTTCCTAGTGAACAATCCTCATAAATGTGCTGTACTGTGGACTTTTTTTTTACTTGCTTACACTTATACAATGATATCCCTCCTGTATTCTGACTTCTCAGAAATCCAAAGAGTGACCAGCTAACTGGTCTGTTAGAGTATTCCACCTTAAGGTGTTAATGACGGTTAAACACAGGTGACAGTGGGGTGCCTGGCTGGCTGAGCCAGTAGAGCATGAGACTCTTGATCTTGGGGTTGTAAGTTCAAGCCCCACCATATAGAGATTATTTTAAAATAAAATATTTATAAATAAACAAACAAACAAACAAATACAAGTGATATTAAGATCGTTCTTCAATGCCTTAAGCTAAAGGATTTGGTAACTTTGAAATACAAGTTTCAAGGCAGTATAGGTAGAAAAAAAAATATTTGGTCTGGGTATAATATTTGAAGGTGAGAAATTAAATTAATTTATAGGGAAACACATGTTGACCCATAAGACATAATTCTTTGGTAGGAACTGCCAAATGGCAACCCGCAGCCCAAGAAGGTAATCACATTTAATACAAAGGTTTTTTTTAATCACATTCATCATTACAAAGGGTCTATAATCTCTAGCAAAATTTTCACTCTACAAGTAATGTTAAAGAATTACATGGCATTGAGGCATCTAGCCTTCAATCTCCTACCTCATGATAGGAGCACTAGTATTTTTTTTTTTTTAATGTTTATTTATTTATTTGCAGGGGAGGGGCAGAGGGAGAGAGAGGGAGAGAACCCTAAACAGCCTCCATGCTGTGAGCACAGAGCCCGACAGGGGGCTCAATCTCACAACCATGATATTATGACCTGTGCCACAATCAAGAGTCAGATGTTCAACTGACTAAGCCACCCAGGTGCCCCAGGAGCATTAATATTTTAAAGACCTTGTAAGAGAAGGATCTCATTAGATTCCTGATACTTCATGGTTACTAGAATGCTGAGACCTCAGAAGACATTTTTTTTCTTGTGGTTTTCCACAGAAAACCATGAAGTACAAGAATTTACTTTTATTCTGTTGTGTTCATTTATTCAACAAATATTTGTCGAATGTTGCTATGTGCCAGAAGCTGACACAGCAGTGAGCAGGTGTGACCCTGCCCTAAGGAAACTTTAATTATCACTAACGCCTTTAAAACATGGATTCATGTTGGAACTTTCCATATGATCCTTCCTTCCTTCCTTCCTTCCTTCCTTCCTTCCTTCCTTCCTTCCTTCCTTCCATGCTCTTTCTTTCTCTTTCTTTCTTCCTTTCTTTCTTTCTTATTTAGCATCTACCTAAGTAGCTAGGTAGCTATCATCATCTTTCTATTATAATGTACTGGTTAAAAGAACAAATTCTACAGGTAGAAGGCTAGGATTCATAACCCAGTTCCATGAAAAAAAAAAAGTTTTAAAAGAATTATAGATGGATGGATAGATGATAGATAGATAGATAGATAGATAGATAGATAGATGCCAAAAGAAATCATAAGTAAATTTTTTATGTAAAGCAGAGCTCTGGCAATGGCCATTGTTAAGTCCCAGAATAGCTTTCTAAGAGAATTTTTGTCATAACTACATTGCTTTTTCCTTAAGAAGTTATTTTCACAATATTCTCAGACTATAATCCCTAACTATCTGGTAAATCATTACATTCAACCTTATTTTTCTTCTCCCTTGTACACTGTTGGCCAAGGAAACAGTTTCATTTTCACTTTTGCAAAATGATAGTATAAAAAAACAGAAGTGAAAGTATGAATCATAATATAATCAGGCGTTCATAGTGAGATATCCATTTATAACTCAGAAAACCACAGGGTATTTCCAAACTGATGTCATTCATAGAAAGAATGCCATGTGTTGTGGAAGAATAAGAAAAATTACCTACACTACTTGGGGGATTTAGAATGCATGTGGGATAGTCCCAGCTAATTATTTTAACTTACTTTTAATTTTATTACAAAGATCGATCTTTATTTCAAATACTGAAATTGACACTCATCTTAGAAAGTACACTGGATTCTGGGTTATACTTTTTAATTTTGATATTATCCTTTTACTTCAGAAATCATCAGTAGAAGTGCTGTATATAGGTTAAGGTTTTCTTTTATTTTCTTTTAAAACAACTGTATAAATATTAAAATTACCATGAAATTCTGTGTAATTGTTTTACTTTTTGGGAAAACATGAAATGAATCTCTGCTCAAATTATTAAACTTGATGTTATTTTATTCTCTTCCAGGACGCAGAGAAATAATATAAATTTTATTTTTCCCAACTAAATCATTAAAATAGGATTTTTTCCGTTCCGCCACGTTCAGTTTTTTAAGAACATGAAGAAGATCATAGTATGTGTTAAATAAATTTGTGATGCTACAGGGAGGGAACATTATCCAGAAACAAATCTCCTCTAGGTTATCCATATTTTCTTCAAAAAAATACTTTGGCAGTGTTAGGTCTCCCATATTTGCTTGTTGTTTGCTTGTTTTGATCCCAAGACGAATATCGAGTTGTGAGGCCAGGCCAATTATATCCTTTTTCAATCAGTGAATGTTCCTGGTTTCCTACTGGCCAATGTCCACAGGATAGAAGACTCCACAGAAGTCACATCACTCACTCACCCAAGTAACACCACTAGTTTGCTCTTTGGTTTCTGAGGCTTATCTACGAGCCCAGTGACTTACCCACAAGTCTGGTCCTGATGCCCGCCATGACCAGCTTTGCTATCCTGGATTTTTCAGTAAAGCTGCAGGTGAATCTGCTAATAGGATGGGCTGACCCCATGTGATTAAGAAACAAGTCTTAAAATATACCCGAAAATTAAATTCTCCCCATTCCATAAACAAATAGAAAGTCCACGTGGATCAAAGACTTAAAAGCTAAAAGCAACCCTTAAAAGTTTTAGAAGAAAATGTAGGAGACTATCTTATACGAGGAAAGTCAGGCAAGATTCCTTAAAATACAGAAAGATTCAGTAGTTGTAACACATGTACAATTCTGATAGGGGTGCTGATAATGGAAGAGGTCATACAGGAGTTGGAACAGAAGGTGTATGGGAGATCATGTATCTTCTGCTCAATTTTGTATGAACTTAAAACTTTAAAAAATAAAGTCTATGAAGAAAAAAAAAGACTGAGCCCTCAAGTACAAACTATATATTTGATGACATAAAGATGTTAAATCTTTATACATTAGGGACCAGAAACAAAGCTAAAAGACAAGCTACAGACAGAGAAAATATTTACAGTACTTTTGAGAAATAAATTTAATATAGAATACATAAAAATATCCTAAAAGTAAGACCACAAAAAGCCCTGATGAGAAATCAATATAAACCTTCAGTTCACAGAAGAGAATCTCTATATGACCAAGGAAGATATTTAAAAAAAAAAAAAGTAACTTGCGAGTCATAGGAACATGCAAATTAAAACAAGGTACCTTTTCATGTCCCCAAGACTGGAAAAAATTCAAAAGTAAGTAGTGGTGAGGAAGGAGGGGAAACAGGAACTTTCAAATTCTTAATGTACATTCCTGATGATGAATGAACAGTGAAGTTTTACTAAATGGAGCATAGTTTAAATTTGAGAAAAGAAAGGTTAGAGATTGAGGGGGCAAATTGGTTTAACGTTTAAGGCATTTTCACAATATCTAGCAAAGTTTGAAGGTTAGTACCTAGCAAGTCAAC
Organism: Panthera onca; assembly: GCF_046562875.1. Taxonomy (NCBI): domain Eukaryota; kingdom Metazoa; phylum Chordata; class Mammalia; order Carnivora; family Felidae; genus Panthera; species Panthera onca. Next base: position 19,122,574 of record NC_138347.1, on the reverse strand, counting down.
TTCTAAAGCATAAATTACAAAAAAACTCTTGCACAGAGACATTAGAATATTCAGTACAACATTTTCTATAATTCTAAAATGTTTGTTGTTGGAAGAATGGATCCCCTTAATTTCATTTGTCTCAATTCCAAGCATCTATTTCCTCCATGAAGTCTTATTATTCCCTTCTTTATATGGTTGAAAATCAGGCAAGGACCTTATGTCCTTGCTCCCACAGACTCCTCCCATCTCCTCCCGACACTCCCCTATTCCCATGGGAATCTCCTTCTAGCATGGAAAATTCACCTCCCATCGTGTGTCTGGCCCAAGCACTTGGTCAATGCCCACAAATCCTCCATTTGGCCTTTTCTGGCAAAATCTCTCATGACTTCTTCAGACTTGCATTATTGGAACTTAATAGCCAGAAACATGATCCTGCCTCACACTTCCCCAGCACCAACTATTTGCACAAATGAGGAGGAAAAGACACATAAAAATAAAGATAAATATAAAATAGACATATATAATATGTATACCTAATAGAGAGACAATATACATAATAGAGAAAGCATATTATTGTGTCATAAAAAGCACAGATTAATAACTTAACAGAGTATTGTGCCATATTTTTTCCTAGAAGAACTTTAGACAGTGACATCCACACACAAATCAGTGCTTGCTCTGTGGGTGGGGTGAGGAGAAGATTATCGATGTCTGGCAAATTTCTTGACTCATCTAGAAGTTTCCACTCATGCCTGGAGTTGATGTGCCTTCATCCATCAATAGCCCTCCGCTGACCTTATCCCTACACCCTAGGAGCTTGAGCTTGGCGCAAGTAAGGGCAAAACTTCTCCTGAGGCAGGATATTACCGCACGACTGCACAGAACCGGGAGGAGACTGGCCCTGGGCCACCTGAACACAACTCTACAGAGAAGAGGGGCTATCCGGAATTGCAGGCAACTTGGGTAGTCCAGCCATACTCCTCCTCCCTAGGCAACATCCTTCTCCAAATCTCTGCACTCAAAAAGTCAGAAGCAGCTCTCTGTTCCCATTAGAGAGGAGAGAATGAGGCTGGCTGCCATATTGGTATCCAGCCCTTCTCTCACCTAGCACCCATCACCAGGATGGTGTTCTACTTTTTCTTTTCTCCTGCCTGTGTCTTCCCTTTTCTGATTTCATTCATTCATTCATTCATTCATTCATTCATTCATGGAAAGTAAATGATCCCCCCCACCAAACCTCCCTTAGGTAACAAATGTGAAGAATTGGGTGTGTACTTGTCCCAGTTTCTCTTTGGTCAACCACATAACCTGTGTTTGTTGTTGTTGTTGTTGTTGTTGTTGTTGTTGTTGTTGTTGTTATTCTTGTTCTTGTTGTTTTGGGGGGGGGTTGTTTGTTTTACATTTCAGTTTGGAAGCGGTAACTGTTTATTAACTGGCCAGATTACAAAAATAATCATGATAGATACCTTAGTTTATTCTTCTGTTAAGAAAACCACAGACCCAAAAGTGGTATCACTTAGGTTAAGGCCCCAGGTCAGTAAACCAAGACTTAACACCTAATCTAACTGCAGTTTCAAGCCCCTAAAAGGGTAACCTTTAGCCAGTCAACATGGGAATTTCCTGGTCAGCGCTAGGAAATTTACTGATAGACCCTTTCGGTCCCCTTAGGAAAGCAACTTTACCTGAAACAAGGGATTCTCTGCTTATAATCTCCTTTCTTACACCCCCTCTCTACCTTTAAACCTTTTCTCTTCTCTATCCTTTTGGAGATCCCTTCTACTTGCTAGATGGAATGCTGGCCCATTCACAAATCAATTAATAAACCCATTAGATCTTTAAAATGTACTCAGTTGAATTTTTGTTATTTAACACTTCTAATAAGCTTATTAATTTGGTCTTCCCTTTTGCCAGCATCTCTAACTTCTACAAAATGAATGGTCTTTTTCTTTTAATTTTTTAAATATTTATTTATTTTTGAGAGAGAGAGCGAGCGAGCGCGCGCACATGTGTGAGCAGGGGAGGGGCAGAGAGAGAGGGAGACACAGAATCGGAAGCAGGCTCCAGGCTCTGGGCTGTCAGCACAGAGCCAGACGCTGGGCTTGAACTCACGACCACGAGATCATGACCTGTGCCCACGTCAAACGCTTAACTGACTGAGCCACCTAAGGGGCCCCTGAATGGTCTTGTGCTTCCGGCCACCTCGTTCAGAAGATAATGGGAAGAACCAGTAGACACTGTTTGCTACTTTGAAGGGTCTGCCAACAGTGTAGATCTCATGAATTACATCCTCCGCTCCAGTAATGCCATATTTACTAAGAGATGCGGCAATCAACTCTTGTTGATTCTGCCATAACCATGCATGAAAAACATTCACTTACGGACTTCCAGTTAATGGAAGCATTGTTGAGCTTAACAAAGGTACACTGAAAGTCTGGCGAATACAAAGAAGCCGCAGCACCTTTCAGAATTTGGGGGTCACACCGATCCTGATGGCAAGTGCCAATTTGGGTTCTGCAGGTGCAGAGAAGTTGCCAGCTTTTCTTGCCATCCTAGCTATTCTCGTATCGGTTCTGTACATCCATCTATATTCTTTGTGATAGCTTATCTTTTTCATAGATAAGCTTTTTCCTTGCCTTTCAAAACATCCTTTGGGCTAACTTCTTTCTTAAGCATTTGATTTTCAAGTTTTTTTGTTGGTCTGTTTTGTTTTGGTTTGTCTTTTCCTTTTTCTTAGGGGTTCCTGACATAGCAGGAGCCATCTTTTTATTCTCTTCTGCATCTTCCCTGGCTCCAGCCAGAAAAGAGCACCACATAACGTGTTTATCATTTTTTATTTTTTTTTTAATTTTTTAAGGGTTTATTTAAGAGCAAGAGAGACAGAGCATGAGTGGGCGAGGGACAGAGAGAGAGGGAGACACAGAATCCGAAGCAGGCTCCAGGCTCTGAGCTGTCAGCACAGAGTCCGACGCGGGGCTCGAACTCACGAACGGTGAGATCATGACCTGAGCCGTAGTCAGAAGCTCAACCGACTGAGCCACCCAGGCGCCCCAGTTTGTAATTTTTTTAACAGGTTGGTGTTATTCCCTTTACTTTGAATTTGCTTTTTTCCCCTCACTATTTATTGTAAGCATCCCTCTTGTTTGGGACATTTATATATCCCAATACATCACTTCCCACTGTGTGTTTGTGTGTGCAGACATGTGCCCATGCCATAATTTATTCATTTCCCTATTCAGGGGCATTCAGATTGCTTTCGGTTTGTTGACCCTACAAACAATGCTACAAAAAGCATTACTCTATATACGTCCTTTATCAAATGTGACCTTTCTTTAAGTTTATTTATTTATTTTGAGAGAGACAGCATGAGAGGGGGAGGGGCAGAGAGAGAGGGAGAGAGAGAATCCCAAGCAGGCCCTGTACTGTCAGGACAGAGCAGGATGTGGGGCTCGAACTCACAAAACCATGAGATCATAACCTGAGCCCAAGCCAAGAATCCAACGCTTAATCGACTGAGCCACCCACTTTTTCATGTAAGTTAGGATTCACGAACTAGAATTTCCATATAACGTATAGTCATTCTGATTCAAATGAGCACTGTCAGGTTTATTTACCAAGACAGTAGAATTCACACTGCTGCCACCAAAGTACTGGAATGCTCATATTCTTGAGTATATGCCAGCAATAATTGTTATTACTTGTTTAAATGTTTATTTCTGTTTGAGAGAGAGCATGAGCAGGGGAGGGGCAGAGAGAGAGACGGACAGAGGATCTGAAGCTGGCTCTGGGCTGACAACAACGAGCCCAACGCAGGGCTCAAACTCACGTACCTTGAGATCATGACCTGAGCCGACGACGGACACTCGGAAGACTGAGCCACCCAGGTGCCCCTGTTTTTGCTTGTTTAAAACGTTTCCCAGTCTCAAGGGTGAAAAGTATTACTGTTGCAATTCAGTATCCTAGGCCAGGGGCAAAGAAGTAAATCCAAAGCAAAGAGAACGATGCCTGAGAATCTGAAATTCTTAGTTGCGCCCATTGGTATCTCTTTCTCCACCTGACCCTTGTTTCAGACCTACTTCCCTCTTTGCCGAGGTCTGAGAAAGTTGGAAATAGCCAGTGTTTTTCCTTGGTAGTGTTTTCTTAAAGATCAACAGGATTATGTCAACTGTTATTACAAGGAAAAGGCCACTGACACACCAGTTTAAAAAGGAAAAGGTGTGTCCACTGGCTAAAGTAAATAAAAGGGCAAAACACATAGTAACAGTTTTAAAACTTAACAGTTACAATAGTACTGAGGAAGCAGGTAAGACAAAGCTGGGGCTAGTTGCTTGCAAATTTCAGGGTGTCTCCTGAACTTTCACAGCCTAATTTGGGAAATTAAATGTCGAACATCCTTGAGAAGTTCCGATACTGGCATTGATATTAAAGGTTTCAAAAGGGTATTAACTACAGTCCTAATTTTGGCCCCACATGACACCCATGATTTCAGAATGATTCATGACTAATGAAAGGATGACCGAGCGTAAACTACATAACATACTGGTGTATGGACTCACCTAATTTTATTTTACATCAAAACAGAAATTGATGCAATTGTAAAACTAACACTCATTCAATTTTAATTCATAGTCGGCAAGAAATCATTCTTCGTAAGTGGCAAGTGATTCAACTACAGTTAGAAGTAGTCTTTACTAGGGGCACCTGGGTGGCTCAGTGGGTTAAGAGCCCAATTCTTGATTTCGGCTCGGGTCACGATCTCATAGTTCATGGCTTCGAGCCTCACATCTGCCTCGCACTGGGAGTGTGGAGCCTACTTGGGATTCTCTCTCACCCCCTCTCTCTCACCCCCTCTCTCTCATCCTCTCCCCACCCCTAGTGTCTCTCAAAATAAATAAATAAACTTACAAAAAAATTTTTAAAGCAGTCCTACTAGTTGATAGGGGCAATGTATTGACTTGGAGAGGATGTGAAAATCATCTAACATTCCAACTCATATTGATTGTACATCGAGAGAGAAAAAATGCTAAGAAATGATGCCACAAGGACAAGTTTGTCACAGTCCCTGAAGCAAGTAGGATCTGGCACAAGATCCCAGAGTAGCTCAGGAATAAAATACTCTATCTAAAACATAACACAGTCTGGGCATAACTCACTGCACAGTGCCCAATATGTCAGAGAGCTGAGCAGAAAATAATGGACACTACTATGTAAAAAAACACAATCACGGATTCATTTATACTGATGGGAGGGACACCTGGTTGGCTCAGTCAGTTAAGCGTCTGACTCTTGATCTCAGCTCAGGTCTTGATCTCAGGGTCGTGAGTTCCAGCCCCGCACTGGGCTTCACGCTGGACACGAACCCTACTCAAAAAAAGAAAAAAGACATATTGATGGGAAATACAGTGAAAAGAGACATTCTTTCTGGAAGAGCATGTGCACATTTCTTTTTGTGTCTCACATGGTATTATGACGTTAGTGGGTGTGCACATCAGTCTCGCTCATTCGTCTACAAGCTGACAGGCAGAAGGCTCTTCATTCATCTTTTCGATGCCCCAAATCTAGCACAGTGTCAGGTTCAGAGTACATGCTCCATAAATGCTGAATGTAGAAATTGAAACATTGATGTTAAACCACTGGAAATACTGTAGTTAGATCTGTTGTTATGCCAGGGCTATGGGTTGAATTTTGCTCCCCGCCCCATGCAAATTCCTATATTGAAGTCCTAACCTGCAATGTGATTATATTTGGATATTGGGCTTTTAGGAGGTAATTAAGGTTAAATAAGATCATAAAAGCAGAGTCCTGATCCAATAGGATTGGTGGCCTTGTAAGAGGAAAAGAGACATCTCTGGGCAAACACACCAGTGAAAGAAAGCTATGTGAGCACAGATGGAGAACTGGTCATCTACAAGCCAGGAAAAGAGCTCTCTTACCAGGTTAGAATCTTGATCTTGGGCTTCCAGTCTCCAAACTATGAGGAAATAAGTTTCTGGTATTTAAGCCACCCAGTCTCTTGTATTTTGTTATGGCGGCACAAGGAGACCAAATCAACAACCAGTACAAATGCTAATGCTTTTCACTGGTTTTATGACAATGAACAAGACCAAAGAAAAATGGCTTTCTTAAAGTCATTATAATGATCGCCCAAGAATGAATTTTAGCACAATATTTGACATGTGTGAATTTAAGGGTAACCTGAAAGCTTGAGAATAGTACATAACAAAGTAGATGAGAGGGGGGAATTTAAAATATGAGCTGTAAATTACTTTCAACACAAAAAGGGTTTGTTCTTTGCAGAACCATTTATTCAGCCTGCATGTCATTTGACAGAGGGCTCTTTGATTATATTTGATTAACTCTAATAAAGCTTGAAAACCATTTTAGCCTAATGCAAATGGCCCCGTCTCTTCTTAGATTTCATCAAAGATTGGTAACACATTGCATAAGTGTTACTTTCAAACTATAGCCCACTACATTTTCTAATTTGGAGAGAGGAAATGCTTCAAGTGTTTCTTATGAAGCATAGGAGCCCACACAAAAAGAAATGTCATTTATGTCTCGTATGTGTCTCATGATTTGACAGATTCTTATGTAAAGTTGGTCATCAGAAATTTGCAGACCAAAATTAGCAAGAGAGCAGTTTGTAAATCCACCCTCCCTATAGAGTTCCTTGGATGGAAGCTGCCTTTATGGAGGAAGGCAATGGACTCTGAAACGTGACACACACTTAACACATTTACTGTTCTCATGCCCAAATGACCACATTAGTGTAGGTTTAGAAATACAGATCTACGTTACTTTCTCACATTTACCAGCTTTTAAATAGAAGGATGTTCTGAGCCATTAGTACAAAGATGCTTGACATTTTCATGAAAGTGCAGGCAACTTAAGAAGGACAATAGTTTGGTTCTTCTGAAGGTCACCGCTTTTGCTGTTTCTTTTCTTTTCATTTTTTTTTTCCCTTCAAAAATCATATCTACCGCATTCGGCTGCTGGCCGAAAGACAGTGCTAATTTCTCAGTCATTCTGACATATTTGTTATCAGATCTCTCCAACTTTAGAATTGCCACAGTGATACATGAACATTTGAAAGGTAAAACTCAAAACCGTATTCTCTTATACTTGCTATGCCTTTTTTATTGATAGTTATGAGCCTCATGTATCAAATTTGCTACTGTTTTCTGAGGCAAAAATTTTGAAAGTGAAATTCTGAGTTTTATTCTTTGTTATATCATTGGACTCTAAAATATATGTCCAAGTAGATTCTTCCGTACCGTATAGTTTTGCATCATGTGGAGAACATTTGTAACTAGGTCAACATACACGGTTTCTAGGCACCAACAAGGAGATAATTTGTTGTACCCCTATTACAATATTACCAGAGAAACGGGACTAAAATGACTCACTGGGTCCTTGGTTGCAGGCCTCGGTGCTGCACATGGTACTAAATTAAGGCTCAGAAGCCTGGGCAGTTGTGAAAGTCTCTTTAAGAGACTTTGAGAGGTCATAAGTGACTCTCCTCCAAAACACAAAAGCATCAAACAGGAGGACGTGATGGGCCGGGAGAAAAGAAAATATGGAAAGCGTAGAAGAAAAGACCTAAGGCCCCTCTTGCTCCCTGAGAATGCAACCTCAGGCTGATTATCATCTGTGAGTCTTAGAGGAGCCAAAAAAAAAAAAAAAGCTAGTCCAGATGATAGCACCTTGCCCTGCATGATCGATCTAGAAGAATAAAAGAATAACCCAACGGCTGCCCTACTGGGTCAGAGTCACCAGGTCAAAAGGACCAGAGGACATTTGGAAGACACATCTGGATATGAAAAGGAAGAATCTGTACATCTTCAATCGCTGTACCTGAGAGAAGGACATTCAGAAAGTACCCCTAAATCTTATAAGTTATATACCAATTGTACCTCAAAAAAAAAAAAAAAATCACGAATCTGGTAGCCCAGAAAAGAACTCTGCTTCATATACAAGCTATCGATACCTTGTCCTACGCATTCGGTCAGCACTTACTATTGTTTCCTGTGAATGCGATACTAAAAAGAGATAACCGAACAAACACATGGGATTCCCGTCCTCACACAGTTGACAATCTAATGAGGAGATGGAATCCGCACTCACCTGCCTTTTCTCCTTTTCTGCCTCCTTTGCTTGGTCTTCCTTATCTGCTGACCACTGGATGTTCAACAGACTGAGCCACCCAGGTGCCCCAGGATTTTTTCTAAATAAAAGAAGAAGATAAGAAAAAAATACCAGTGAGGGAGGAAAGTGTATAAGAAATGAGAAAAGGAACAATTATAAAAATCCCATGGGGTTGTAAATAAAGTTAGAAGAAAATAAGAATGCCAAATTAATTATTTGTGGATTATTCTTTAGACCAGGGTTTTTCAAATTCAGCAGCATTAACATTATGGGCCAGATCATTTTTTACTATAGGGAACTGTCTAGTGCATTGCAGGGTATGTGATAGTATCCCAGGCACCCTTGTCTCTAGTTGTGGCAATCAAACGTGTCTGCAGATGTTGCCAAATATTCCCTGGGAGGCAAAATTGCTCCCACTTGAGAACTATTGTTTTAAAAAGAAAGAGTTGGCGTGCCTGGGTGGCTCAGTCTGTTAAGCATCTGACTTTTGATTTCAGCTCAAGCCATGATCTCACAGTTTCATGAGTTTGACTTCACACAGGGCTCTGTATGGACAGTGCAGAGCCCGCTTGGGATTCTCCTGCTCTTTCTGCCCTACCCCCCACCCCCGCTTGTACCATCTGTGTCTCTCTCAAGATAAATAAATAAACTTAGAAAAAAGAGAGACCCATTGAAGATTTGAAGCAGCAGATAACATAAAAACTAAAATCGATTGAACTGGCAAGACTTCCCATGCTAACTGGGTGGAGCAGGCAAGAGAAAAAAGTGAAGATATTTTTTGCAATATTCCTGCTCAAAGATTATAATAGAGTTCTGAAATACAAAAGAGGTCGTGGAATTGGAAATGACAGATTGTGTGTTATTTATTTACAGAGGGAGACACTTATTATGGGTATAGAATCAAACAGGCTTATCAACGTTTGTTGTTTTGACAATGGGAAACAAAGACAGGAATCAAAGATGGCCGTGATAGGTTGAGCCTAATGGCAAGGTAGCGGTTGTGACAAAAGTGGACAATAGTGAGGGAAACAGATTTAAAAGGGAAGATGAGTTCAATTCTTTGAATTGCAAAATAGAATGTACTAGAAGAACATCCAGATAGAAATGTCAAGCCAGAAATTGGAAAATTGAGAGTGCACTTTGGGGGGAAACTCAGGAGTGTAAACATGGACTTAGAAGCCATTTACGAGGAAAGTAGAGTTGAAGTCATGTGCTGAGATTGCCCAGGAGGAGAGTGCAAAATAGAAAAGGAAGCAACCAGAGACAGATGCTCCATTTAAACACCTGTATCTAAATGGGTATCATATTGAAGGAAGAGAAGAGAGTAGTTGGAGGAGTAGCACAAGAGTAGGAAAACAAAGTGTCTCAAGAGACACAAAGGAGAGATTTTAGCAAAGGATGGTGGGTTAGTTGGTTAATGGTGTCGACCAGTGGTACAAGAGGTTAAAGACCATGACAATAGAGAAAGTGGCTATTGGATTCAGTGAATAGTAAGTAGCTAGGGGGTGTCCAGAACGCAGTGTAAACACAGTGGGGAACAGAAAATAAATTAGAATGAATTTAAAACCACATGGGTGCTGAAAAAGTCGGTATTTAATACCTCCATTGGTAAAGGGAAAAAGAAATAGAGCAACGGTGTTTCTCAGATAGGGCAGAAGTTGTGTCTACTTGTAAGTGACTGAGAAATTAAATATGAGTGATTGAAAATGCAAGAAAGGCAGAGAGAGACGAAAGAAGTGATATTTAATGGAGTGTGACTCCAGAGGAGATGAGAAAGTTTGGAACAAAGGCACAAATGTTCGATTTTCTCAAAGAGGAATGTGTTAGTCTCTAAAACTGGGAGAAGCAAAGAGTAAGAGATAATGCAGTGTGGTAATAAATTACAAAGTTGAGGATGATTCTCCAAACTATGTATTTTACATGTGATTTAATTTTTAAATGTTTACACCGAGAAGAGCCCTTTTAAATAGAAGAGTTGAACGTGATTTCCCTATTCGAGGGAGTACTTGCAAAGAGTATTCTGTACTAGTCTCTGAACCAGGTGTTCATAGACCGAAGCCAGATTTTTATGGTATACTTTTATTATCCTGTTCAAACTAAATTCCCAGAACATCAGCACATGCTCGGTTAAATATGATATGAAAACACATTGCAAGTACAGAAATGTTATTTTTGGATTAGCCACAGATTTTGGTCTATATATAACTCTGTACTCCCCAATGACGGCCAGTAATCGTGTTATAATAGTAAAATATCTTCTTAAGTAAGCTTTATTTATAACTTACCCTGCAAATACCCAAGACTTGGCATCGAGAGAAAAGAAGAAAATAAGCAGAAATGTCATGCAACTTGGGTTTCATTTCTTAAATTCTCTGAGACAAGCTGTCTACTTCAAACACACCCTTTCATTCAGCTTTCCTTTATGTACCAGCACATGAATGAAATAAGAGAATCCTATAATGTGAGACAAACCCAAATGTCAATGAATCAGAATGGCAATTATGTAAGTTGGGCAAGATTTTACTACTGCGCACATGATTTCCCATCCAGTAAATGAGAGGAAAACACTAGTGTTCTTTTGCCTTTGTTAAGCTATTACTGTTTTGTCCTTTAATTTGTATTGTATGAAACTATTACAATTCCCAATAAAATATGAAGTTTCATTTGTCTTTGCCAATAATGATTCTTTTGCACCAAAAGACATATCAAAACCACAAAACAGCAGGGTGTGAACAAATAGCTGTGTCAAATTGGCAAAATATTGATAATTGTTGAAGCTGTGCGATGGGTATGTGGACTTCTTTGTGCTGTTCATGCTACTTTTGAGCATTTTCGAGTATGTTCTTTTTTAAATAAATAAGTAGTAAATATGGGGCGCCTGGATGGCTGAGTCAGTTAAGTGTCTGACTTCAGTTCAGGTCATGATCTTCCGGTTCCTGAGTCTGAGTCCCGAATCGGGCTGCCTGCTGTCAGCACAGAGCCTGCTTTGGACCCTCCACCACCTCCCCTTTCTCTGCCCCTCCTCTTCTCGCTCTCTCTCTCAAAAAAAAAATAAACATTTAAAAAAATCGTGGCAAATAATTCTATTACAAATGTTTGCGAACATTTTCCCTCAGTTCCCAAAGACAAAAGCCTCATATTCCTGCTTTAGAATGTGGTAGGCAAATCAAATAGTGAAGTCCTTTTATGATGTGGTAGACAGAATGGCTCCGTAGAAATACCCACACCCTAACCCCTGAGATGGAAAAACATATTACCTTACGTGACGATTAATTTTGTGTCACCTTGACTGGCATGGGATGCCCAAATGAAACATTATTTCTTGGCGTGTCTGTATTTCTGGCTGAGATTAGCGTCTGAACGGACAGACTCAGTAAATTACCCTCCCCAGTGTGGGTGGGCCTCATCTAACCCACTGGGGGCCTGAATAGAACAAAAGGCAGAGAGAAGAGGAAATGACTTCTTTTTTCTGCCTCACTGATTGAGCTTGAACATCGCATGGCATCTTCTGTCCTCATCGAACTGGGATTCATACCATCAGATCCCCCAGTCCTTAGGCGTTTGGGCTTTGGACTGGCAGTACATCGTTAGCTTTCCTGGATCTCCAACCTGCAGACACAGATCATGGAACTCCTCAGTACCCATATAATCACATAACCCAATTCCTCATAATAAATCAGTATATATTTTTAAATAAATATTATGTTTAAATAAATATGTATAATGCATAATATACATTATGTTATGTTATTATACAATATTAATAATGCATTATAATATATAATATATAATAATGTATATAAATCATTATATATTTGAACATATTCAAATAGGATATATACACATATCCCATCAGCTGTTTCTCTGGAGAATCCTGACTAATACAACAACCTTATGTGGCAAAGGGGACTTTACAGATATAATTAAGTTTCTAGACCTAAACCAGGAAGAACAGCCTGGATTATCCTATCCAAGAGGGGGTAACCTTATCACATGAGCCTTTAAAAGCAGAGAACTTTCAGGGCGTCTATGTGGTTCAGTCGGTTAAGCGTCCAGCTTCGGCCTAGGTCATGATCTTGCCGTTCCAGAGTTCAAGCCCGGCCTCGGGCTCTGGGCTGAGGGCTCAGAGCCTGGAGCCTGTTTCAGATTCTGTGTCTGCCTCTCTCTCTCTCTCTCTCTCTGCCCCTCCCTCCCCAACTCACACTCTGTCTCTCTCTCTCTCTCTCTCAAGAATAAATAAACATTAAAAAAAAAAAAAAAAAAAAAAAGGCAGAGAACTTTCTCCAGATGGAGACAGAGCATATGCAACAGCAGAAGAATCCGAGGGAGTCAAAGCATGAGGAGGACTCCACAGGAAGTTGCTGGTTTGAAGGTGGGGGGCAACATGGTGAGGAATTCAGGTGACCTCACGGAGCTAGGAGAGGCTCCTGGCTGACAGCCAGCAAGGAAACAGGGACCTCACCTCTGCAGCCTGAATAACCGAATTCTGTCAACAGCTTGAATGAGCTTGGAAACAAATTCCCCCTCAGAGCCTCTAGATAAGCGTCCAGCTTGCCAACAACTTAATCTCAGCCTGTGTAACTCTGGCCAGAGGAGCCAGCTGAGCTCACCAGGCTCCTGACCTACAGAACTGGGGATAATAAATTGTGATTGTTTTGAATGGCTACATTTGTGATACCTCTAAGGTGGCCATAGGTAACAAATACATCCTACTTAACATAAAAAAGACCCAATAGCTGATCATTTTAGTTTTTTTTTTTTTAACGTTTATTCATCTTTTGAGACAGAGCTCAAGCAGGGGAGGGGCAGAGAGAGAGGGAGACACAGAATCCGAAGCAGGCTCCAGGCTCCAAGCTGTCAGCACAGAGCCCGACGCGGGGCTCAAACTCACAGACCGCGAGATCATGACCTGAGCCAAAGTTGGCCACCCAACCAACTGAGCCACCCAGGTGCCCCTGAACATGTTAAAAGACATTCCTAACATGAAAGGTAAGACAATGAGAAGTTATTATAATGTCTTACTTATTATACTGGGAAAATATATAAAACGAAATTGTGGTAGGGAAATGCATTACATCACATGTGATAGCACATGCCTCATGGGTATATATATATATATATATATATATATATATATATATATTTATATATAAATATATAAATCTCCCAAAGTTTGGGGAGAGTGGTAATGTGTATAAGAAATCAGGATAACATGTTTGACGTAAAATTCCACATCTATTTTTTAAGCAAATAATTCCAGTAGTATTTCTTACCTTTGACCCAGTAATCCCACATCTATATACCAAGAAAATAATGTAGATGTATATTATATGAAAAAAATAGTACAGTGTGAACAAAAATTAAGCTGTAAAGATGATCATCATATCACAGAATAGAATAGCAAAGTCGGTAACGATCTAAACATCCAACAAAAGGGATTGGTTAAGTTAGGGGATACCCACATAATGAAATTCTGTAAAGCCAGTTCAAATCATGTGGTAGATAGTGTTTGTTAGCATGGAAAAGTCTTTCAAGGAAAAAAAGGCAACAAAATAGCATTACAATCCAATGTCAGAAAGTATATGCACGAAAATGTCACCAATTTGAGATCCTTTCTGCTGGTCTGCATCTTTTGATTTTTTCCTTTATGATCATAGATTTCATAATAGACTCACAAAAAAAATTGTTCTTTTTAATAAAGTTTACAAATCTGTGCATTTATACAAATTTCCAGAAGGTTATTTACTCAATTAGGACAAAAATGATTGCAGATATTTCAGGACAAATGACAAAATATTTCTTCTATATTTGGAGAAAAACATTAAGACAAAGAATGTTCTCCTATTTCTCAGATGTTCGTGGATGTTGTATAAGAAAATTCATCACTAGTTTTAGCTCTTCAAAAATATGCCCACTGTCCCTCTACCATCAATACATCCTTTCTTTCTGTTCAGATTCTTACCCGCTTTTATTGGTCAGACTCATTCCTCTGAACCTACCTGATATGCAGTGCAAGAGTTTTTAGTGAACATAAACTAAAACAAGAAATACTCTCCTGTCCTCAGTCCCCATCTCTTCCTGCACGACCACAGACACTGTATCTGACAGTTTTGTGTCCACACATCGGCTGGAGAATGAAACACGATTCTATTGATTCTGAACATATCAAAGATTGTGGTAAAATTTGGCTTCAAGGGAGAAAGGAAGTGAAAAATTAGTTCTTGGAGATAAGTACCTATCTGAGACAAATCTGAAATAGACATTTAAAGAGATTTTTCTCAATTTCAACCTTCAGTTCTTGTATTGACTAGCATAGGATGACGTTTTAACCAAAATCAAAACATATTTGAAATATGTTGTGTATTTACTTGTTGCTAAGTCCCTGGTTGTTATTAAAGCATTTGAGGCAAGCATTGGGGTTGGTTCTTTAAAAAAAAAAAAAAAATCCATTTCCATTTTGCGCACTAGTACGCTGGAGAATTGTACACGTTTTCATGCCGGTGAGTTGAAATCAGAAAATGCTACACATCAAGGCTCTTCTTGCTTTTTTTCTTGGAGATCCAGTTAATGGGTAACATTGTTTCATCCCCTCCCAACCCATCAGGAAGACCTGAACTAGCTCTACAAGCATCACAGTTAATGCAGTCTCTTGGCTTTTAGTCTCCCTATTAGTCTTGGTCAGCTGAGAATCATGGATGTCAGCAACATCCACTGCATCCCATGGAATCTGTAGGGCCAAGTGGCTGCGAAGTTAAGTACTCATTGGCTAGTCCTTCTTTGACCCTATGTGGATGGACCCTGCTTAGGATGCAAAGATATATCAGGTGAATGAAGCAGCATATGATCATAGAAACCAGGGGTGCAGACCATGTATGCAAGAGCAGACTTTCGTACTAGTGCAAACAAGTACAAACATGGCAAACTAGACAAAAATGTCACTTGGATATACCAGGGTCTAGCTTTATTGCTAATGAGACCAAATTCCTAATAGTATCGTGTTAAATAACAATGGGCACAGCATATGGATGGACTGGAAAACAGGCAGATAGGAGGCAATAGAAAGTAATAGCATTGTCAAAAATTTGTTTCATCTTAAGCCAATTCAGCATGTGTCCCGTGTTCAGTATTCCAAAAATTCATTATATATTTTTAGATTTCCCAATTTCCTTCTTTAGCCCTCCTATTCCCTTAATGCTTGGGCATTTTAAACTGTTATGTATTATCCTTCCATTTAATATCATATTTAGGGGGTGCCTGGGTGGCACAGTCAGTTGAGTGTCTGACTGTTGATTTGGGCTCAGGTCCTGATATCAGAGTCATGGGATCGACCCCGCATCGGCCTCTGCAATGAGAGTGGAGCCTGTTTGGGATTCTCTCTCGTTCTTTCCCTCTGCCCCTCTCCCCCACAAGTGTGCTTTCTCTCTCCCCCCGCCTCTTTCTCAAATAAAATCATAATAATAACATCATATTTAGGAAGTATCTGTGGATTTTGTTATAAAGTAATGTAATGGGGTGTTCCTCTCTGTTGGGAGCTAGCAATAGCTCAAAATAAATATATACCAGAGTGAAAAGGGATAAAACCTTTAGCTTGTATATATAGATATAGATATAGATATAGATATAGATATAGATATAGATAGATATCATATTGGCATATATATTGATATTGATTTTATATATTTTTTGCATATATATATATATTAAATATATATTTATTCTGGTATAAAACTTTAAGAATAAGGAGCCAGAGTTTTTCTGTAAATAGAATCCCATTCATAATCCAGCAAATGTTTATTCAGCAAACAGTATATGGGAAATAAACACTTCCTGTTGATGTGCTGAATCAAAGTGATGAAAGATAACCCCAACCCTGAAGGAGATGAATAGATGATATTTTTACATCAACCACAGGAGTGATACAAGTGAATGGAAATGATCAAGGCAAAACAAAATAAAGCAAAACAAAACCTTTATGGAGCAGGTGAAATTCAAAATGGGCCTTGGAAGTTGGGGAGGTTTTCCATACAGTGGTTTTGAGCCACAGGTTCCTGTTTTAATGTTATAGTACATCTGATGAATATTGTTCACATCAACATATACCCAATATTAACATGGAAACAACTAACTCCACTAATAAGTAACCAATTATCTATAATTTTCTTTCTCATACTTATTTAGAGTAGTGATTCTCCCCTGGAGCATGCATCAGAATTTCCTGGGAAGTTGGTTGGAATGGATCATTGGGCCCCACCAATGCTTCTGATTTAGTAGGTCTGGGTAGGACTCAAGCATTTGAGTTCCCAGGCAATGCTGATTCCACTGGTCCAATAACCGCAATTTGAGAGCCACTGATTTAAAGCACCTGGGATGGATCCCTGCCTTCGCAACATGCTGGCTGATATTCAGAAAGGTCTCAGCCTCTCGAGACTCAATTTTACCATTTATAAAGGTAATGACGTTGGTAATGATGATTCCTATCTTCTAAGCCTGTTTGGGGAATTAAATTAAGCAATGCATATAATCCAGAGCCTGATATAGTAAGTGCCCTCCACTCAATAGCAATGATGGCTTCCCCACCAGGGGAAGCTAGTGGGTAAGTGTATGCCAAGTGCTATGGCCTGGACATTTGTATCCTTCCCAAATTCACATGTAAGGCCCTAAAACCCAATGTGATGGTATTTTGAGGTGGGGCTTTTGAGGGGTAATTAGGTTTATTTATTTATTTATTTTTGAATCTTTGGACATTAGCTCCTTTATTCCTTTTTTTTTTTTTGTCCTTTCTTTCCTACTCAAGGACTTTTTCTAATTTTTTTTTCAATATATGAAATTTATTGTCAAGTTGGCTTCCATACAACACCCAGTGCTCATCCCAAAAGATGCCCTCTTCAATGCCCATCACCCACCCTCCGCTCCCTCCCACCCCCCATCAACCCTCAGTTTGTTCTCAGTTTTTGAGAGTCTCTTATGCTTTGGCTCTCTCCCACTCTAACCTCTTTTTTTTTTTCCTTCCCCTTCCCCATGGTTTCTGTCAAATTTCTCAGGATCCACATAAGAGTGAAAACATATGGTATCTGTCTTTCTCTGTATGGCTTATTTCACTTAGCATCACACTCTCCAGTTCCATCCACGTTGCTACAAAGGGCCGTATTTCATTCTTTCTCATTGCCACGTAGTACTCCATTGGGTATATAAACCACAATTTCTTTATCCATTCATCAGTTGATGGACATTTAGGCTCTTTCCACAATTTGGCTATTGTTGAGAGCGCTGCTATAAACATTGGGATACAAGTGCCCCTATGCATCAGTACTCCTGTATCTGAGGGGTAATTAGGTTTAGATGAGATCATGAGACAGTGTCCTCATGATGGGATTAATACCTTAAAATAATCAGAAGAGACACCAGAGCCTGCTCTTTTCTCATCTCTCTCTCCCTCTCCTCTGCTCATCCTCCCCACCCCTGCCAGCACGCACCAAGGAAAAGCCATGTGAGCACACAGGTAGAAGGCAGCTGTCTATAAGCCAGGAAGCAGATCCTCACCAGACACTGCATCTGCCAGCAACTTGATCTTAAACTTCCCAGCCTCCGTAACTGTAAGAAATAAATATTTGTCATTTAAGCCTCCCAGTCCATGAGAGCAGACTAAGACATCAAGGACTCAGTGTGAGCTATGGGACGGAGGTGGCAATGGATCATTCGTGTTCAGAGAATGGCATTTATGACAAGCCAGGATATAACCTTCATGCTGGGGACAGGAGGAGAATCTCAGAGGACCTCACCGAGAATGGGGAAGAACCCTGGAATTCCTTGGGCACCTCTTTCTCCCCAATTGTCTGATGTTTCTGGAAGCGATTAGCTTCTACTTTCTGTCAAAATGTCTATTATTTCTGGAAGAACAACAGAAGTACTCATATAGTTAGCCACCAATCATAAAAGTAGAAATGACTTTAGCTGCTCATTCAAAGCATGTGCTAAATATAATTGAGCAAAGAAGAGTTTGATATTCCCAAGGCGGAAGAGCAGTGAAAACTCCACATACAAGAACTCTATTAATGTCCCAAGAGGACCCTCACAATGAGGCTGTGCAGAGTCCTATATACCAGAGAGGCACTCAAGCATCCTTTTCATTAACCTCAGACTGAAAGCTACTTATCCTTTTGCTTTGAAACTGACCCCGAGTGATTTGCAGTTGAGGTTGAAATGTTTATATAATTCAATTTCACAACTTACTGTAAAGCTACAGTAATTGACATTAGGTATTGAGTATTAGTGTGAGAATAAATAAATAGACCAATGAAATGCACAGTAGGTTGAGCGGTAGCCCCAAAAACATGTATCTGTGTCCCAAACTCCAGAACCTGTGAATGTGATCTTATTTGGAAAAACAGATGTGATCAGATTGTAGATGTAGTTAAGGTGGGTCCTAAATCCAATCACAGGCATCCTTGTAAGAGAAAAGCAGAGGGACATTTCAGACTTCAGACCCACTGGGAAGAAAGCAGAGATGGGAATCATGCCAAGAAATGTCTGGAGCCACCAGAAGCTGGAAGAAGAAATGATTCTCCCCTGCAGCCTACAGAGGGAGCTTAGTCCTACAACATCTGGATTTCAGACTTCCAGTATCCACAACTGAGACACATTTCTTTTGTCTTAAGTCCCCATTTTGGTAGTAGGTTCTTAGGGCCACCCTAGGAAAGTAATACAAGAAGAAACAAAAGAGATTCCAAACACAGATCTACCTTTACAGAATAACTTGAACAACACAGGATTGCAATTCAGTTGAGAAAAGAAGATCTTTTCAATAAATGCGTTTGGATCCATTGAATATTTATGAGTGGAAAAAAATGACCTTTATCTCCAAAATTAATTTTATACAGATTATAGACCTAAACCTGAAAGCTAAAATAAATCAAGCTTCTGGATGAGAACACAGAACATCTTCATAACCTTGGGACAGTCAGATTTCTAAAAAGGACACACACAAATAAAAAGTCTCACCACAAAATAAAATACTGATAAATATGATGTCGTAGACAGAACAATAGCTCCCCAAAGATGTCCAGGTCTCAATTCCCAGAATCTGTGTGTGTATTAGACTACATTGCAAAAGAGAATTAAGGTTGAAATGGCATTAGGGTTACTGGTTTTGAAGATGGAGGAAGGGAATACAAGCCAAGAAATGCAGAAGCTGCATTCCTAGAAGCTAGAAAAATCAAAGAAATGAATTCTCTCCTGGAGCCCACAGAAAGGACTACTGTCTTGCTAACATCTTGATCTCAGCCTAGTGAGAGTTGCGTCTGACTTCTGATATGCAGAACTGTATAATAAGAAATGTGTTGTTTTAAGCCGCTAAGTTTGTTACAGCAGCCATAGGAAACAAATTCGTATGACTTCATTGAAAATTAAGAGCACCTTTTTATGGGAAGACCATCAGGTATTGGAAAGGCAAGACACAGACTGAAAAAAGATATTAATTATAAATCTATCCCACAGTGAACTTGTGTCCAGATATAGAGGTAACTTCCACAAATCTATACTAAGACGACAAACAGCCCAATTTTTTAAATGGGCAAAAAACTCGAAAAGGTACGTCACAAAAGAATCGAAGTGAGCAACAAAAGTTGAAAAGATGTTCACAGTCATTACTCATCGGGAGAAGATAAACTGAAGCCCTATAAGACAAACCTACACCCACAGACTGTCTAAATTAAAAAGACTGTCATATAAAGTGTTGGCAAGGATATGAAGCAAATTGAACACTCAAACCTTGCCGGTGGAGTGTAAATTGGCACAACCACTTTGGAAAGTTGCTTGGTACAACCTCCTGAGGTTAGACTTCTTTCTATCCACAGTCCGACTCCTATAGGAATCCTAATTAGAATGTCCAAAGCAGCTTTATTCAGAATAACCAGAAACTGGAAATAATTCAAATGCCCCAAATAAGGGAAACGGAAAAATAAATTGAAGTATACTAACATAATGCAAAACTGCACTGGAATTAAGAAGAGCGTGTATTCAAATACACACTCAAGGCATGAATGAATCTCATGGCCACTATGTTGAGTGAAGGCAGCCACACATAAAATTGTCCATATGATATGATTCCACGTATACGAAGTTCAACAACAGAACTACTAGATAATAATAGAAATCAAAATAGTGGATGTTTCTGAAGAGAGGGTAGTTACTGTCTGAGAAAATAGAGGGAAATTTATGGGATGTTTGAAATATTCAGTATCTTGATATGGATAGTTTTAAAACTCAGCAAGTCTTACAGTTAGGATAGTTTCACCCACTTTACTCCATGTATGTTACACTTTAAAATAAAAACATAAAAAGTAAAATAAAATTTAAAATTATGCTCAGATTTCTAGGATGTAGGAGATAGGGATTTCCAAGTAAGTAAAGGCTCAAGCATATAATACCTAGAACACAATCAGGCTAGGACTGGCTAGGACTCTGACCTCCCAATGTTGCTTAGCACCACCTAAACAGCCACCTAATTTGGGCCACCTGTGACCCAAGGCATCCTGATCCTCCCTTTACCCTAGACTCCCAAATCTTTCTTTTTTTAAAAAAAAAAAAAATTATTTTACATTTATTTATTTTTGAGAGACAGAGAAACAGAGCACACGTGGGGAGGGGCAGAGAGAGAAGGACACAGAATCCAAAGCAGGATCCAGGCTCTGAGCTGTCAGCACAGAGCCCGAGGTGGGGCTCAAACTCACAAACCATGAGATCACGACCTGAGCCAAAGTCGGACATTTAACCAACTGAGTCACCCAAGCACCCCTGGACTCCCAAATCTTTCTGAGGCCCAGGATTCCTCTGAAAGTTGGTTCACAGCCAGACATCTTACCTGAAAATGAAAAATCTCCAAAAGAGACAATGTAAAACAAAAAGATGATTCTCCTAGAGAATGGATGGGGGATGACAGAAGGATTTCCTTCTAGGGGGGTTGAGTTCCCTCTTAAAGGTTAAAATATATGGCCAACAGAAGCTATTTTAAAAAAATGTGCAGCAGGAAAGCAAGCTAGCATATGATAGAGTCAACCCCTCAACTCGCAACCTCTGTTTTTACAATCTTTATTTTAGGGATGCCTGGCTGGTTCAGTCAATTAAGCATCTGACTCTTGATCTCAGCTCAGGTCTTGACCTCAGGGTTAGGAGGTTAAGCCCTACATTGGGCTCCAAGCCCCCCTACCAAGAAAAGGAACTTCCCTTGTTGGGACTCTGTACAATCTTTCCTTTAAATAAGATACCAAGTACTGACCAAAGTTACATAAAATTGCCTAAACACTAAAGCCAGTTACATGTCACCAAGCCTCAACCTCCTTTTTTCAATCTTATCTACTTTTATCCCCCTTAAACACTTCCTAAGCTCCAATCACACAACGCCCTTCGTGAATGAAAATCATTACCTGATACAAAGTAAGGGCTCAGTGAAGATTTTCTGAATAAACAGATGACTGTCCATACCCTCTCAGCTAGCATCATCCCAGATTACTGCCCTCCCCATCCCCGCATTTAGAAATGTTGATTCTTCCTCCAGGCTCATCCACTAACATCTTTTCCATGAAGTATCTTCTGCCCCCCGCCCCTCAGCCCGAGTTAAAACTCTCTCTTCTTTGTGCTCCCATAGATATTGTTTGTAATACTATTATAAAGCTTGCTCTGTCCTTCTTCATAATCCACACTTAACTCTCTCCTCTGATGAGCAAAATCAGGGCCCCCCATCACAATCAACAGAAATTGATTTCATGTGTTCAAAATTTAGTTCAGGGGCGCCTGGGTGGCTCAGTCGTTAAGCATCCGACTTTGGCTCAGTTCATGATCTCACAGTTCGTGAGTTTGAATCCCACATCAGGTGAGCACGAGCCCCGCTTTGGGTGAGCTCGAGCCCAGCTTTGGGTGAACACCAGCCTGGTTTAGGGTGAGCAGGAGCCCCAACTTCAGGTAAAACAGGAGCCCTGGGTGAGTCCTGCTTTTCTCTCTACCTCTTTCTCTCTCTCCCTGCCCCTCATAGGATTCTCTCTCTTTTCTCTCTCCCTCTCTCTCTCTCTCTCTCTCTCTCTCTCTCTCTCACTCTGCCCCTCACTCACTTTTGCCCTCTCTCTCAAAAAAAAAAAAAAAAAAAAATTCAACCTACAGACAATACCTTATAAGCTGTATTCCCTCATTGTCATTATTCCCTTTGTTCTCTGGAACAAATATGGTGGCTCCATTGTTTTGTTTTGTTTTTTAAATAAACCCGAACACCTTTTCACAGGTATATTTTGCATTGTTTACTACAATTCTCCTTGCTTTCAAAATGTAAATTCAGGTGCACCTGGGTGGCTCAGTCAGTTCAGCATCCGACTTCCAACTTCCCCTCAGGTCATGTGCTGACAGTTGGGAGCCCGGAGCCCAGCTTCAGATTCTGTATCTTCTCTCTCTGCCCCTTCCCCACTCCTGCTCTCTCTCTCTCTCTCTCTCTCTCTCTCTCAAAAATAAATAAAACATTTATACCCAAAAAACAAATAACCCAGTGAAGAAATGGGCAGAAAACATGAATAGACACTTCTCTAAAGAAGACATCCGGATGGCCAACAGGCACATGAAAAGATGTTCAACGTCGCTCCTTATCAGGGAAATACAAATCAAAACCACACTCAGATACCACCTCACGCCAGTCAGAGTGGCCAAAATGAAGAAATCAGGGGACTATAGATGCTGGAGAGGATGTGGAGAAACAGGAACCCTCTTGCACTGTTGGTGGGAATGCAAATTGGTGCAGCCGCTCTGGAAAGCGGTGTGGAGGTTCCTCAGAAAATTAAAAATAGACCTACCCTATGACCCAGCAATAGCACTGCTAGGAATTTATCCAAGGGATACAGGAGTACTGATGCATAGGGGCACTTGTACCCCAATGTTTATAGCAGCACTCTCAACAATAGCCAAATTATGGAAAGAGCCTAAATGTCCATCAACTGATGAATGGATAAAGAAATTGTGGTTTATATACACAATGGAATACTACGTGGCAATGAGAAAAAATGAAATCTGGCCCTTTGTAGCAACGTGGATGGAACTGGAGAGTGTGATGCTAAGTGAAATAAGCCATACAGAGAAAGACAGATACCATATGGTTTCACTCTTATGTGGATCCTGAGAAACATAACAGAAACCCATGGGGGAGGGGAAGGAAAAAAAAAAAAAAAAAAAAAAAGAGGTTAGAGTGGGAGAGAGCCAAAGCATAAGAGACTGTTAAAAACTGAGAACAAACTGAGGGTTGATGGGGGGTGGGAGGGAGGGAGGGGTGGGAGGGAGGGCAGGGTGGGTGATGGGTATTGAGGAGGGCACCTTTTGGGATGAGCACTGGGTGTTGTATGGAAACCAATTTGACAGTAAATTTCATATATTAAAAAATAAAAAATAAATAAATAAATAAATAAATAAATAAATAAATAAATAAATAAAACATTTAAAAAAATTTTAATACATTTTTTAAAAACATAAATTTGAATCTGTAAATATATGTATGACCTCCATGATATCTTTTCCACCCAGTTTTCAAAATATATACTTGAATCTCTCAAAAGTATAAGTTTATAAGTGTATTTCTTTTTGAGTACAAGGGACTCTCTCCTCTTTGCATCCAAAAACAACACCCAGAAAGATCACGGGTGTCTTGGGTTTTATTCATATATAAAAAGAGAACTAAAATAATCCTGGGCTCCTGGCTGGCAGGCCATCCGCCTCATTTCTCTCTGTGTACAGATTTTTAAGTAAATGTGAGGTCTGTGGGCTTATTCTTACAAGATGGGGTAGGGGCACCTGGGTGGCTCAGTCACTTAAGCATCCAGCTTCGGCTCAGGTCATGATCTCGGGATTCACCAGTTCAAGCGCTGCATCAGACTCCGTGCTGACAGCTCAGAACCTGGAGCCTGCTTCAGAGCCTATGTCTCCCTCTCTCTCCCCCTCCCCTGCTCACACTCTGCCTCTCTCTCAAGAATACATAAAAACATTTTAAAAAATTAAGAACAACAAGCTGTTATAGCTAAGAGGAGCTGGAGCAACAAAGATCCTTTTTTTTTTTAATTTAAATCCAACTTAGTTAACATACAGCATAATAATGGTTTCAGTAAAATTTAGTGATTCATCACTTATATATGACACCCAATGGTCACACCAAGTGCCCTCCTTAACGCCCATCACCCATTTAGCCCATCCCTCCACCCACCTCCACTCCAGCAACCCTCAGTTTGTTCTCTGTAGTTTAGAGTCTCTTATGGTTTGCCGCCATCATTGTTTTTACCTTATTTTTCCTTCCTTTCCTTTATGTTCATCTGTTGTGTTTCTTAAATTACACATGTGAGTGAAATCATGTGATCTTTATTTTTGATTGACTTCTTTCGTTTAGCATGGTACCTTCTAGTTCCACCCACATTGTTGCAAATGGCAAGATTACATTCTTTTTGACTGCCAAGTAATATTCCAGTGTGTGTGTGTGTGTGTGTGTGTGTGTGTGTGTGTGTGTGTGTGTACACCACATCTTCTTTATCCATTCATCCATCGATGAACATTTGGGCTCTTTCCGTAATTTGACTACTGTTGATAATGCTGCCAAAAACTTTGGGCTGCATGTGCCCCTTTGAATCAGCATTTTGTATCCTTTGGATAAATATGTATTAGTGCAATTGGTCACAGGGTAGCTCTATTTTTAATTTTTTGAGGAACTTCCATACTGTTTTCCAGAGTGGCTGCACCAGTTTGCATTCCCACCAACAGTGCAAAAGTATTCCCCTTTCTCCACATCCCCACCAACACCTGTTGTTTCCTGGGATGTTCATTTTAGCCATTCTGACAGGTATGAGGTGATACCTCATTGTGGTTTTGATTTGTATTCCCCTGATGAGGAGCAATGTTGAGCATCTTTTCATGTGTCTATTTGCCATCTAGATGTCTTCTTTGGAAAAGTGTCTGTTCATGTCCTCTGCCCATCTCTTCACTGGATTATTTGTTTGTTGAGTGTTGAGTTTAATAAGTTCTTTACAGATTTTGGATACTAATCCCTTACCCAATATGCCATTTGCAAATATTCTCCCATTTTGTCAGTTGCCTTTTAGTTTTATTGATTGTTTCCTTTTGCTGTGCAGAAGCTTTTTATCTTGATGGGGTCCCAATCGTTCATTTTTGCTTTTATTTCCCTTGCCTCAGGAGACATGTCTAGTAAGAAGTTGCTGCGGCTGAGGTCAAAGAGGTTGTTGCCTATTTTCACCTCGAGGATTTTGACGGCTTCCTGTCTTACATTTAGGTCTTTCATCCATTTTGAGTTTATTTTTGTGCCTGGTGTAAGAAAGTGGTCCAGGTTCAGTCTTCTAAATGTCACTGTCCAATTTCCCCAACACCATTACTGAAGACACTGTCTTTTTTCCATTGGATATTCTTTCTTGCTTTGTCAAAAATTAGTTGGCTGTACATTTTTGGGTCCACCTCTGGGTTCTCTGTTCTGTTCCACTGATCTATGGGTCTGTTCTTGTGCCAGTACCAAACTGTCTTGATGAGTCTGGAATTCTTCCAGCTTGAAGTCTGGAACTGTGATGTCTCCAGCTTTCATTTTCCTTTTCAACATCACTTTGGCTATTCGGGATCTTTTCTGGTTGATAGTGGAGTGGGCTACAGGATGGGAGCGAAGTGAGCATATGATAAGACCTCTGTCCTGCTTTGACAGAGTAGCCCCTGCCCCTTATCTTCTCTCCATCACCAAGAGATTCTAGCCACAGCTCCACCTCTTAGCTGCTTTCAGTTCAGAATGGCCTTTGTCCTTTCAGATAGGGATTATAGACCCAAGCCATCTGTTTGTCTAGGTTCTGTGTCACATTTCTTAAAAAAAAGAAAAACTGAAAGGAAACAAAGAAAAGAAAATAGGAAAGGGACTCAAAAATTTAGCATAGATTTTTTTTCATATTTGAAAGTCTTGAGCATATAGCCATTTTAACAGAGAAGCTGTTAAGAATGCAAAAGCAAGAGAACATTTAAAGAAACAGCCAAGAGAAGAAATCAGCCATTTGCACTGGGAGAGTCTACCAAGGCACAGAATTCAGGGACATCCCCCTCCTGGCACCACTTGTATATCTGTATATGACAAACTCCAGAAGGGCAGGGAGCCTCTCTTGCTAAACATACTGTGGCCAATACTTACCACAGTGAGAGCACATGGCAAGTATACAAAGGAGAGGTAGGAAGAAAAAGAGGAAGAGAGGAAAAGGGGGTGGGGAAGGACAGACATGGAAGACAGACATGGGGCATGACGTTGTCCTGTTTTGTACTGCAAGCCATCTTTTCCTTTTGAGTGACAACCACCATCTACCCTACAGCAAGAGATTGGTCTTAGATAGCCATTACAGAAGGGTATAAATATCTTGTTTCATATCATAAGTCTTACATTTATATTGACTCCAGCCCAGTTCTCCTCTCTTTTTATTTCATATCTTCCCTCAGATGATCTTTACTTCTTTGAACATTTCAGCATGCTTGGTCATATTTATTGACAGTATTTCTAGGATTGCTTCAATATATTACAGGGCCTCTCAGTATCCTCCTGGAAAGTCTTCCCTTTTCACTGTAAGGTTGACAGGAAAAAGTTAAAGAAGGTTCACAAATTCTTCCAATACATATAGATTCTTCTTTCATAGTTTCTGGACTTAGCAGAAAAAATTTGGATTTGAGCACATCTTGAACGCATGTTCTGATGGTCTGGGAATGTATATGCTTAGAAAATATAACTTAAAAGGATACTGATTGGAAAAATTCTTTTTTGAGACAAAATTTACACCAATAATCTGGAATATAATTAGTATTGCTAAATGATTACCTATATCTTGAGGGCAAAAAAACCACTTCCTCCTTGTTTGTCATTTTAAATTTAGTAAGTGCAAATGATAAATATCTCTATGTGTATGGACTTCATGCAATGTAAAATTAAACCACTTGAACAGAAAGAGGTGTGAAACTCGGCAAGGCAATTTGTTTGAAATAATCTAAAACCTTAACATCAGTTTTTTACAGCTCAACCATGTCAACTCATAAATTTGTTTTCGATGCAGTCTTGAATCAGCACAGGAAGATTTTGAATAACAACATGGACCAAGACTTATCCTGAAGCACACAAATCATTTCTGGCATATATGCTCATAACAACAGGCTTCAGAAGAAAAGGGAACAGTGAAAGTTCTAAGAAACTGGGCAGGAATACTTCCTAACGTTCAGTGGTTTAGATGAGTTGCTAAATTCTAAGCTGCAAAAGTATATGTAGTTTGCATGAAAAAAATAATTTTATTCACAATGTGGACAAAAAGTCCCTTTGAACATGCTCTATTTGGGGGTAATTTTGTGACTCAAAGGGTTCTTCACATTTCCCCAGGGATGCTTTAATCATTTCTGTCTTTTGCCTTTTAAAGACATCAGAAAAATCCAGTTATGTGTCATACGTGTGCATAGGTACCACAGACATTCAGAACATATATTTCCTGCTAAGTAATTAGGAGTGGAAAAGCAGGTCCCTGTGAGCTGAATGACGGTCTTCCCTATTGTTGAGGACAAGCTCGTTAAATCTCAATATTTCACAACAACTCTTTAATATTCATTAGGGGATCAATGCCCAAATCAAAATATTGTGGTTCTGAAAGATTTTCTACATTTCACAGTTCAGCCAAAGGGCACCTTTGGGAGAAATATCTGAGATTTAGAGAAATGTAATGGAAAATATACATAAATACTTAAAAATAATCTAAACCCAATTCCTTACAACAAAGCTAAGCCAGGAAATGTCTGAATTTAGATACAGTTACTATAATCCAAATGGGTATTTTGGGGAGGGAGTAAAAGCAATCTCTGTGTGCTCTTAAACCAGAATTAACTAAAATATCCTATATAAGTCATTCCTGGATGGGACAATAATCTTTTTTCTTCTGTGTTTGCCATTATTTGTTCTGATACTTCCTTCTCTCATTCTCCTTATTTCAGAGAAATTAGCAAATCTCTCCATTACCAAAGCTTTCAATTATTTCATAAATTTGAATGTGGTTTTAGTCTGGAAGCACAAACACATATAAAATGGCACTCATCTATCTTGATCTTTATTTCCTGCTGCTTGTAGCATTTCCAGTCTGAAAAATGTGCCTTCTTTCTGTCAACTTCCATAAGTAGAGCAACTACCTCTTCATTATTAATTTGTATCTTCCCCCACCCCTCTCTCTCTCTCCCCCCTTTTTTTTTTCAGAGGGTCTGAAAGTCCTTTTGGGCTGTTACAAGTTTTCTAAACTGCAGTTACTTCTGACTTCACGGAGTCCTTAATTCTTCAGGTTTATCTCACTCATTCCAGGTCTCCCAAGAGCATGGCACTTCTTTGTCAATATTCTGTTCATTCTTCTTTCAAAACCTAAATACACCCGAGAACCTCTTAGATGCCCCTTCTTTCTTGTTAGGGATTCATTGTTTAGAAAGATTCTTCTAATCCCTCTTGAACCACACTATCTACACACTAGGATCCCTGCTAGGGATGACACCACTTTTTTGTTTTAGTTGTATTTGAAATTTGTTCCACCAAAGTCCAGAATGACATTTTCAAGTGCCTCGAATTGAGCTCCCTTCTTTGTTCTGATTTTCACGAATGACTATTCACACACTGTTCCCTCTGCCCAGAATGGCTTTTCTCCCCTCCTTTTTCTGGCCAACTCTGTCATCCCCTAAGGAAATCTACTTAGTAATCACTTTTCTCTAAAGCCTTCCTGTCTCCCATCTCTGTTCCTCCATGACATTTGCATGTGCCTCTACTAACTCTCAGCACATGGCACTGAAATGAATTACCTAGACTGTGAGTTCTGGAAGGACTACAGACCCAGAAGTTCCTGGTGCCTCTCCGTTATATTCATTCATCCGTTCATTTACTCATTTAGTCATTCATTTAAAAGCATTTTTCAAGAGTCTACTATATGCCAATCTTCCAGGCTCCAAAACTCAGCAGTGAACGACACAAACAATATCCTTGTTCTCTGGAAGCTTGTGTCTTAGTGGGATGAAGCCTGACGATGAGCAAGTAGGCAGGTAAATGAACAAGATAATAATGATCCAAAAATTCCACTTTTGGGTATGTATCTGAAGGAAATAAAATCACTATCTCAAAGAGGTATCTGTATGTACACACACACACACACACACGTACATAAATACACACAATGGAATATTATTCAGCTACTAAAAGAGAAGGAAATTCTACTCTTTGCAGCAGCATAGAATGGAACTTGAGGGCATTATGTTAACTAAAATAAGTCAGAGAAAGCCAAATACTGTGTGATCTCATTTATATGAGGAATCTAAAAAAAGTGAACTCAAAGAAACAGAGTAAAATGGTAGTTTCCAGGGCCCAAGGGATGAGGGATGGATGAAGGTGGTCAAAAGGTACAGACTACCAGCTGTAAAGTAAATAATTCTGGGAACATAATGTATAGCATGGTGCCTATAACAATACTGTATCATATATTTGAAAAGTGTGAAAGAGGTAGATTTTAAACATTATCACCACACACATATACAAAAATGGTAATTATGGAGAGGATGAATATGTTAACTAACCTTATCACTGTGGTCCTATCATTGTGCAACATTTATATGTATCAAATCATCCTATTATCCCCCCAAAACTTACATATATCTTATGTCAGTAATATCTCAATAAAGCTCGGTGTGAAAAGATTCTGAAACATTTTCTTTAAAAAAAAAAGAAAGGAAAAGATCTGGATGTAGTGTCTATGGCCTGACAGCAGGAGCAAGCCTGCCCAAGGAACAGAAAGAGGCCTAAGTGAGCAGATCATAGCAAGTAAGAAAGAAAGAGAGGTAGGCAGAGGACAGATCAGGTTTGGCCTTGAAAGCCATGGTAAGGGTTTGGATTTTATTCTAGTGCAAATATAAGCCACTGTAGGGCTTTAAAAATAGTGATACAAAGTGGCTTGCATTTAAAAACGCAATTGTTGAATGTTTGTTGAGTGAATTCAACAAATTGTGTTCCCTTCATTTCCATATCGTCAACAAGTTCTTTGCGCGATTTTTAAATCTCAGATTGCTCTTTCCATATTAGAAAAAGTTGGAGAAAAAAGCTGATTTGCTCCTGATTTGCTAGCATCCCTCCTTCCAGAGTCTTCATTCACTTCACTGTTTTGATCTCCTAGAGTGACTTATTCATGCACTGTTCCTACTGCCCAGAAGGTCTTTTCTTCCCTTCTTTTTCTGATCAACTTTTGGTCATCAACTTTTGGTCATCTCCCAAAGAGACCTTCTGAATAATCAACCTCTGAAGGTAGACTACATCATCAGTCATCGGTCCATATTTCTTGACTGAATAGAACTAATATTGCAAAACTTCTACATAAGAGGGATCTGAGATCTTTCTGCCTTTCTCCCCCTCTGTCATACTTTCACCCCTATCCCAACAAGACAGCAGTCTTAGTTGCTGATAAATTTTCCTTTAGGTGTGCTCTACCAAAGTTTAAATTAGGGCAGGTGGGGGCAGGGGCAAGTAAATTGGGCAGGAACCCAATTGTTGTCCTGTATCCACGTCATAACCTCCAATCCACTTTTAGGAGTAAGAGAACTGATTAGTTTGGTCTCATCTGCCTGACCCTCATGTCTACCCCAAAACTGGTTCTGAATTCAGAGCAAAGAATAAAAGCGTTTCTGAAACGCCGGCAACGTATACGGTCTGATATGGCTTGATGACACTAAATTGGAAGTTTGAGAGCCCGCTAGACTTGGGGTCTAGTTACAACTCGATTGCTAACCAGCTGTGAAAATGTAGGTCAGGCACTTAAAACCAGTAGCTAACTCTTGCTGTATGTCAGACATTAAGCACTACATAGATTATGTCATTTCATCTTCAAAACAATTCAGAGATAGATATAATTATTAGCCCGTTTTGCAAGTAAAAAAAAAAAAAAATGGGCACAGAGAGTAAGGCTGATAGCTGCGACTTGAACCCAGACAGCCTGACTGACTTGAGAGCCTGACTCAGCCTATTCAAATTTCCATTTTACTCATCTATAAAATGTGCGGGTTGGACGAATCTCTAAGATGTCTGTTAACCTTAAATTTCTCTGACACCCCCTCTGCCTGGTTTACCTTCTCAAAGATAACATGTCCATGTTCAATGCTCTGATTTGGGCAAAACTATCCCCGTTACTTTTTTTTTTTTGGGGGGGGGAGTTGTGTGTGTAGTTGAAGGCACGCTATTTATCTTACCAATTGTAGCTGAATGTTTCCCCTGCCCCTTAAAATAAAGGTAAAGCTAGTTTTATCAGCTGAACAAATCTGACCTACATACTTTTCCCAGTACTTCTCATTTCAACCGTGTCTCTTGTGAGTAGCTAACGTCTCTAAAACTCAACTCTTATATTTTGGCAATATCTATCTCCAACCATTTTCTATCCATATCCTCTTCCCCTTCCAAGTTGTAACCTTCAATTAGAAGAACCTATTAATACCCCATACTTAGTTTCCCACCCCAGACTTTAAAATCACATTTAGAAGCACATCACACCCTCTTTCCTATTATGTTGTTTGTTCCCATGTGACATACACGCTGATTATATCCAACTGTGATTATTTGGGACCACAGTTACACACTCCTTACCAATTGCTCTTGTTTAACATGACTCATCCTGTTTTCCACCAAACTGTTTGGTCTGTGGAGAGTGGATTGATGAGTCTTGACAGATTCTTCCTCCCAACTCAGAGGTGACCCTGAAAAATAAACACATCTCCTGAATGACCACGTGGAATCTGCTGTGGGCAATCATGGCCCTCACCTCAGCATTACCTTCACCCCTCTCAAACTTCTAGAAACTCTAGCAGAATCCCCCCGTGGTCTAACATCCTTCGTCCCCTTTTTATCTGTGAGTTATGGAGTGCTTCTTATTTTTTGAAGGCACGCATTCACACAACATGG
This sequence comes from Panthera onca, assembly GCF_046562875.1. NCBI lineage: Eukaryota > Metazoa > Chordata > Mammalia > Carnivora > Felidae > Panthera > Panthera onca. The sequence continues at coordinate 19,090,470 of NC_138347.1, read as the reverse complement.
TTTGAACCAGAGAACCGATGGCCAGCTCTACCGAGTTCTGATTATTTTTTCTTTTATTTATGTTTTGCTATATTTTCTCACTCTTGACATTAGTTTTGAATACACGCTAATCACTCGGGATCTTCTTCTTGACCTCCTTCTGACTAAATCATTATGCTGCACTATCTCTAACATACATAATCGCTAATAAAAATAGCTAATATATGCTCAGCAAAAGACATGTAGTAGAGGGGCGCCTGGGTGGCTCAGTCAGTTAAGCGTCCAACTCTTGGTTTCAGCTCAGGTCTTGACCTCACGGTTTGTGAGTTAGAACCCCGCATCGGGCTCCATGCTGACAGTCCAGAGCCTGCTTGGGATTCTGTCTTTCCTTCTCTCTCTGCTCCCACCCTGCTCTCTCTCTCTCTCAATCTCTCTCAAAATAAATAAACTTCAAAAAAAATTTTTTTAAAAAGACATGTACTAGAACCTTTAAGACAGCACTATCTGCAAGTGCCCCAAACTGTAAACTAACCAAATGCCTGTCAACAGTAGAATGAGTAGATTGCAGTGTATTTCCACAATGTAATACAGTAAGATAAGCCACTTCATAGGTTGGAGGTATTAAATGAGCAAATCCTTAACTACATGTAATAATATGGATGAATCTCACAAACATAATTTGAGTGAAAAAGGCCCAAGACAAAAGTATAAAACTATATGCTTCCATTTAGATGAGAACAAAAGCAGAGGAAAGCAATCAATGCAGTTGGAAGTCAACATAGTGGTTACCTTGGGGGCTTGAGGGACAGCACCAGGAAGGAGACAAAAAGGAGCTCTGGGTATTAGCCATATTGTGTTCTTGATCTGAGTGCTGGTTACATGGGAGTGGTCAGTTCGTCAAAACTAAATGAGTTCTACACTTTAGGGTAGGTGCACTTCATATACCTAAGGCTTTCATTTTTAAAAGTTTAATCAACTAAAAACAACATAAAACTTTTGAAACTGAAAAAAACTAATTGCTATTCTATACTAAGGGCTTGCTTTTGTATCAACTGGTGTTTATCTCTTTTTTTAATTTAATTTATTTTTTTTAATTTACATTCAAGTTAGCTATCATATAGCGCAACAGTGATTTCACGATCAGAATCCTTAATGCCCCTTACCCATTTAGCCCATCCCCCCTCCCACAATCCCTCCAGCAACCCTCTGTTTTTTCTCCATATTTAAGAGTCTCTTATGTTTTGTCCCCTTCCCTGTTTTTATATTATTTTTGCTTCCCTTCCCTTATGGTCATCTGCTTTGTATCTTAAAGTCCTCATACGAGTGAAGTCATATATTTGTCTTTCTCTGACTAATTTCGCTTAGCATAATACCCTTACAGCAGCACTATCAACAATAGCCAAAGTATGGAAAGAGCGCAAATGTCCATCGATGGATTAATGGTTAAAAAAGGTGCGGTGTGTGTATATATATATATATATATATATATATATATATATATATATGATGGAGTATTACTTGGCAATCAAAAAGAATGAAACCTTGCCATTTGCAACTACGTGGATCTATCTCATTTTTATGTGCTAATATTTTTCATCTACAGTAATAAAGCTGAATCCAGCATTCTAATGTAGACAGCTTGAACCCTTGTTTAAATCTAGGCTCTGATAATTTCTAGATGTTTTGTTTTGTTTTTGCTGCTTTTGCTTCTCCCATCTTTATTTCTTTAATCCTGTTTTCTCATCCATAAAATGAAGGCAATAACAGTAGCCACTTCATAGGTTGGAGGTATTAAATGAGCAAATCTTTGTAATATACGTAACAACACCCGATACGTAGTAAGTGTTCAATAACCTTTACTGAACTAGTTTTTGGTTTGTCTTTCCTACAAATACTCATTTCTTATAAACTGAAGCATTGTGACACAGTCCACAAGCCCTTCCGCCTTCAGATATTAGAAGCCAAACAAAGGGAGCACCGTGCTGTGTTCCGCACAGGAATAAATGCATAAACGAGGGAAAGAGTGAATGAATGAAGTAGGGAAGAATGTCATCCCAGCATGTGAAGATGTGGCCTAGATAATGGAAAGACTGGAAGCAAACTTAAAACCAGCAAGATACATCATCATCCTCAGATTTTCTAAAAGAAACATTAAGGTAGAGGGGTAAGTACATCTGTGCTTCTCAATGGACCCTGCCATTCATTACGACTGTGTGTTGTGTGTACGTGGCCGGCAGCTTGTGTAGCAAAAAGACTGCTGACTTGGAGCACCTAGATTTAAGGCCATGGCGGGGCCCCTGGGTGGCTCGGTCGGTTAAGGGTCTGACTTCGGCTCAGGTCATGATCTCACAGTTTGTAGGTTCGAGCCCCGCGTCGGGCTCTGTGCTGACAGCTCAGAGCCTGGAGCCTGTTTCAGATTCTGTGTCTCCCTCTCTCTCTGCCCCTCCCCTGTTCATGCTCTGTCTCTGTCTCAAAAATAAATAAATGTTAAAAAAAAAAATTTTTTTTAAAGGCCATGGCTACTTAAATGCCTGCGCAGCTAAATTCTCCCTTCCTCAGTGTCCTCACCTGTGTATGATAAGGGTAGTATTAACAGCAACCGCCTCATAATTTGAGGTTTGTAGCCACTAATATCAATAAGTAACTTGTAATAGTTGGCATTTAGACAGCACTAACAAATATTTGTGAAAGACACTAAATAAATGTTCAAGGTTTACTCTAGAAAAAAGTATAGTGTCAAAACTTATATTCTTTTCCCTGTTTTCTCTGAAGTAGAGTAAAACCTTGGATTGTGAGTAACTTGTTCTGTGAGTGTTCTGCAAGACGAGCCAACATTTCTAGCAAATTCTAACTTGATAAATGAGCGATGTCTTGCAATACAAGTACTAGTGACACTGAACATCACATGCTCACAACTGGGCCAGTGGTTCTCTCTCTCTCTCTCTCTCTCTCTCTCCGGGATTGTGGGTGATCATCTCCCATGCTCAAATGCTCAGTCTCAGGCCACAGTGTTTGGCAGAAATCAGTGATTTTTCAGAACATTGAAAAGTGCCCACAATTGGCCTAGTGTACTTTTTGTCACTTCTAAGCACCTATGGACCATCCTTTGCTTTTATGTACAAGAGTAAGCTTAGGAATTCTTTGCTTCATTCTAGGTCAGGCTGCCTGCAGATAGAGACCCTTTCCTCTGCTGACCTATTGCCAGTTATGTTAAATACAGTCTATGACAAGAGTTTATCAATACTGTACTGTAGCCAACATCTGTGTGAGTGTATACAATGGCCCCCATGCAGAAAAAGGTTGAATAGAAAAGTGGTAAGAAGAAGGAGATGATTACAGGGGAAGTTAAGGAGATCATCGAGACGTACGAGCGAGGTAGGAGAGTTGCCGAAATTGCAAGATTTTATAAGAAGTCTACATCTGCATCTCGTCTACAGAGAAGGAGGAGAAAGATGTGGAGGAATCCCTCACTTCAAATGAGATTATGGAGATGTGTAATATGTGGGAAACAGTGCAAAATTTTATAGAAAAGCACCACCCAAATAAGGCTGTAGCAGTGCACGTGATTAATCTGTTTAACCACAATGCAATGTCACATTTCTGCGAAATCCTCAAAAGGAGGCAAAAGCAAGTGTCATTGGATGGGCTCCTTGTTAAAGTTGCATGAAAAGAATAAGATTCCATTGAGCCAATCGATAGCAGTGATTCCCTTAGTGTTAGTGAGAGTCATCCTACACAATAACCCTCCTCTCTCGTCTCCCTCACCCCAGCCACGAAGGTTTCCAAAGGTAAGTGCAGGTTAATTTGTTTATTTGTCTTTATATTTTTTATTTTCTTTATTATTTTGTGTTATATCACAATATGTAATCATTTTCACATGAATATTTTTGGGTTGAGGCATGATTCATCTGAGTTTTCAGTATTTCTTATGGGGAGACTCGCTTTGATGTACAAGTGCTTTGGATTACAAGCATGTTTCCTGAATGAATTATGCTCGTAAACCAAAGTTTTACTGTACTTCCAACTGTTCCTCTCAGGCCCCCAGTGCACACAAGCCAGCCTCTGGTAATTCAGAGCCCTCCCTGAAAAGTACTCCACACAGACCTGCCTCTTCCCCATCCCAGATCTCTCCTTGGGATCTTTATAAAACGTACTTGTGGGGGCACCTGGATAGCTCAGTCAGTTGAGCACCCAACTCTTGATTTTAGCTCAGGTCGTGAGCCCAGGATCTTGGGATTCAGCCCAGCGTTGAGCTCCACCCTCAGTGCAGAGCCCACTTAAGATTCTTTCTCTTTCTCCCTTTGCCCCTCTCCCCAGTTCACACTCTCTCTCTCAAAAATATAAAAACAAGAACAAAAACTTGTGCTTTATTCATCGATGGACATTTTGGTTCTTTCCACAGTTTGGCTATTATTGATAATGTTACTGTAAACATTGAGATGCATGTACCCCTTTGAATTAGCATTTTTTAGCCTTTGGATAAATATGTGGTACTTATAGATATTATGGATAAATGTGTGTGTACACACACACACACACACACATACAATGGAATATTACTCAGCAATCCAAAAGAATGAAATCTTGCCATTTGTAATGATATGGATGGATCTAAAATGTATCATGCTAAGTGAAATAAGTCAAAGACAAATACCATATGATTTCACTCATATATGGAATTTAATGAACATAGGGGAAGGTAAGGAAAAATAAAATAAGATAAAAGCAGAGAGACAAACCATAAGAGACTCTTAACTATAGAGAACAAATTGAGGGTTTCTGGGGGGAGGTGGGTAGGGGGATGAGCTAAGTGGGTGATGGGCATTGAGGAGGGCACTTGTGATGAGCACTGGGTGTTATACATAAGTGATGAATCACTAAATTCTACTCATGAAACCAATACTACATTATATGCTAACTAGCTTCAATTTAAATAAAATCTTGGAAGAAGATAAATTAGATAGATAGATGATAGATAGATAGATAGATAGATAGATAGATAGATAATAGATAGATGATAGAACGTACTTGTACTGCCTGGTTTATTCCACTCAATCTAGAATAAAATGCAATCCTTTCTGAGAGATAATAATAGGTGAATTTTTTTCAGATAACATTTCTGATTTCAGCAGAGCTTTCAGAAATCTGCCTCCTAACCCAGTGAAGTAAAACACATGGTACAAACTTCCAACACCATTTCGTGCTGACTGGGATATATTTTCAATCAGAAAGCTTGTGTTGTTTTAGATTCAACAAATACATGACTACCTGTTATACCCTGACTTTTTTGGAGCTGTAAATTGCAAAATCAAAATAATTTTCTCTTTTATATCCTTTCAGATGCAAATGAAGGAGGAAAAGTGGAAAACTAAGAGAAGGAATATGTTCTGATTCTTCTACTGAGTTTTAATTTCCTGGGCAGTGGCCACAAAGCTATATTTAACCCATTCTCTCCCATTTTGAAAAACTCTGTATTTCCCAATACTCTGCAAGCCTGGGAGATAGTTCTCTCCTCAAGCCCACCCTTAGATTTCCTGCTTGATTCCAGGGGTAGCCACCCGGCACACAGGCACATACACACGTGTGCACATTCACATGAACACACACAAAGATATACACAACTGCATTGTCAACCCTTTTCTAGCCCCACCGCCCATTTTCCCAAATGGGAAATGCACAACCTAGACCTCAGCAGTAGCCCTGAATGCAGTCACAAAAGAATTCGGTTAAAAACTGAAGCTAGCCTAAGTTGCAAAAGCTCGGGTTTTATTGACTACATGATGCTTAGGGATCACAGAAGTTAAAAAAAAAAAAAAAAAAAGGAATAACCCGGGTCCAGATCAGAAGACCAGCTGCCCATGTAGTACACTGCAGCAGCCTTCGGGAAGGCTCACTTAATCTGCACCCGTACTTTAGTCTGAGGTGACATTGACAGTGTTATCAGTAGGCAGCAGGGAGTCTCAAACTTTAGGAAATGATTGAGTGGTGGTTAATTCCAGAGGTCCAAACACCTAATCCTTCTCACACCTTCATACACACACACACACACACACACACACACACACACACGCACACACACAAATCCTATCACAAAAAGTGACTAAAAAACATTCTGGAGATCGACTTAAAAGGTGTTATCTAATGGTGCAAACCTGCACTAACCCATGACTCAGAAAGTACCAGAAACAAATAATTACCCATGCACAGAAAGCACTTCCAAGGAAGCTGAATCAGGTCAAGAAGAAAAGGTGGTTCGGGACATCCAGTAAAGAACTTTCTCCTTCCTTTAATCCCTGGGCAGAAAGGGCTGCCTGAAATGCCTTTAAAAACTCTTGAATATTTTGGACATCTTACATACAGCTTACACGTGGGTATTCTATGAACACCAGCCTGTTCGGAAAAATCTAAACCCTTACAGTCCCAGTGTGGCCATGTACGTAAGGTGGCCTCATTGGACAAGAATTGTATGCTACCAAGGTCACATGGCCCCACTCTGCACCTCCACACTGGCTCGGCACCCAACTGCCTCTTAGCAAAAGCCCACAACCAGCCTGGGCCCCCTTCGTTCTCTAACTCACCTCAGCATTTTCCACCCACTCACACCCCAACCAAACCCCCAACTGTTTCATTCCTTCACGGACTTTTACCACGGGGAGAAAAGTGCAGGATGGAACTCTGGCCGCTGAACCTGCGGTGGAAAAAATAGGTTGACTGTTTGCACACCCATGGCTAAAAGCAGTGTTTCCCTTGACCTGGATGAGGCCCCTGCACTGTGTCCTATGCTTTAGAGGTCTCATTCTGGGCCCCTGCCACCACGCCTCTCCCAAGTCAAGAAGTTCATGGAACCAAACGTGCTCATGTGGAAACTATGCCTCTCCTTATAGACCAGACTCTGGCTACCTGGACCTCTGAAATTCCTTACCCAGCCATCACTGAGCCTGCTTGTAAGGCCAGAATGAAATTCTTCACTCCTGAAAGCAGATGGCAGTGGCCATTTGCCCCTCTCAGGGCAGAGGGGTAGCTAAAGGGCTGCTGTATTTAGGAACTGTGGACACAGCTTTGAGGTGCCCACACACATGTGGTGAGGTCCCTCCTAGTCCAGGAGGGTGCTGCTCGTAGGGGAGAGATGGGGAGCAGGCCAACTCTCAGAATGTCAAGATGCCACGTTTTAGCATAGAACTCTGAGAAGTCTGAGAATTATGAATTTCTGCCTGGCCTCCCAGGTCAATATGAAGGTATATTTGTTAAGGAAGGAGGACAGAACAATTATAATTTTTTGATGGACATGGTTTGTGGGCCTCAATTTGCACTCTTGGTCTGCAGACAATATTAGGGACAGACCTGTGAAAGGCCTATATGCTTAAAGTTCATCGTCTACAGTTCAAGAAACTAACCTCTGCAAGGAATCTACTCCTAAGTGTCAAGCCACAATTAAACTCTTTAGGACTTCCCTGGGACCAGCACTGCTTTTCAAGATAACATGGTACCCAGTAAGTACCACTGCCATCCATCCCACCAGGATGTGCCTTGGGTGATTTCCAGGACTCGGTCCTGAATCAAGTCTACCTTCTCTGCTAGCCCGCCCCTGTGTCACATGCTAACAATCCACCGACGTCATTTTCAGTTAAAGCAGAATCAATTCCATTGTGCTGTGTGTCACCTGAACATGGTATAACAGGAATAACATTTAAAATTATATCCACTCTCCACTCCTGCTTGCTCCCATTAAGAAGCATTATGCCCACGGGGCACCTGGGTGAGCTCAGTCTGTTAAGTATCTGACCTCTGCTCAGGTCATGGTCTCAAGGTTCATGAATTCAAGCCCCACATCAGGCTCTCTCTGCTCTCAGCAGATCCCACTTTGGATCCCCTGCTCCCCTCTCTCTGCCCCTTTCCCACTTGTGCTCTCTCTTTTTCACTCTCAAAACAAATAAATAAACTTTTCAAAAGTGGGGGGGGTGGGGGAGGAGGGGGATCGCCTGGATGGCTCAGTCGGTTAGGCGTCCGACTTCGGCTCAGGTCAGGATCTCACGGTTGGTGGGTTTCAGCCCCGCGTCGGACTCTGTGCGGACAGCTCGGAGCCTGGAGCCTGCTTCGGATTCTGTGTCTCCCTCTCTCTCTGCTCCTCCTCTGCTCGCGCTCTGTCTCTCTCTGTCTCCCTCTCAAAAATAAATAAACATTAAAAAAAATTTAAGATGCTCTTTAAGAATCCCCTTAATAATCCTGAAAAAACTAACAATTTATTACGAAAACCAAGGTAAATGAGTAAGGAAGAAATAGCAGACACACTGAAAGGCTAGCTAGTTGGGTTAGCACTGGAAAGGGCGGAGGTATACCAGCAGGATGCATTGTATGGGTTGGAAAGGAAGCAGGAGGGAAGTGAGAGAAACACTGTGAGAAACAGAACTGGAGCAAGGCAGGTCTAGATAGAGTTGAGAATGAGAGAAGAGAAAGATCCGGAAGCAGCCACTATGTGGGTGAGATCCTGAGAAAGCCAGGCATAGGAGAAGAGAGGTGGCCACAAATTGCCACTACACCTGCCCAGGGGGAGAGTCTTCTTCAATTCCTTTGAATCCGGGACTTGCTTTGGCCAACGGAATGTGACAGAAGTGAAACTGTGTAGCTTCCAAGGCAGAGCCTAAGAAGATCTGCAGTGGTCTCTTACGCAAACCTGGAAGGGTCCCTCCTAGAACCTGGCTGCCATGCTGTGAGAATTCCACAGTCAGGGCGTGAAAAGAAATCAAGACATCCTGACTGACCGTCTCAGTTGAGCTCTCAGCTGACAACCAGCGCTTACTGCCAGCCCGGGAACGAGCCACGTTGGGTGTTCCCACCAAATGAGTTGTCAAAGGACTGCAGTACCTGCCAAAAGCATAAGAGAACTACCATCCAGCCGATATCGTCAACCTAGTTATTGATATAAGCCATTAAATTGGGGGGTGGTTTGCTATACAGCAAAAGATAACATGGGCACATGGGAAAACATGGGAAAAGAAGATTTTTAAGACACTCAACTGGACGTTATGAATGCAGTCTCTCAAGAGATTGCACTGAAAAGAATTAATTTGCTTTTCAGTTATTTCGAGATGTCAGCTCAGTGCTGAGATGGAGAGGTGAGAGATAAATGCCTTATATTGGGGCACCTGGCTGGCTCAGTCAGCAGGGCATGCCACCCTTAATCTTGGGGTTGTGAGTTCAAGTCCCACGTTGGAGGTAGAGTCCACTAAAAAAACAAAACAAAACAGGGGCGCCTGGGTGGCTCACTCAGTTAAGCATCCGACTCCAGCTCAGGACATGATCTCACGGTTCGTGAATTCGAGCCCCGCATTGGACTCACTTTTGTCAGCACAGAGCCCACTCTGGATCCTCTGTCTCCCTCTCTCTCTCTCTCTGCCTCTCTCTTTCTCTCTCTCTCAAAAATAAACATTCAGAAAAAAAAAAAAACCAAAATACATACATACATACATACTTACATACATACATACATACCTTATATGGACAATACATGTAATACCAACCAGAAGTTCTGAATAATTAGCGCAAAAATCAAGCTTTTCATACCCATACAGAAAGTACTGGATTTTCATGATAATAGCTCAAAATATTAAAAATTCAGCAACAGGAAAAAGAAGTACGATTTGAAAAAAATCTCCAGTGATCCAAACAATTTATAGTGACTACAAATAGTCAGAATTCCATGGTTATGTCAATAGTCCCCTCCAAGAGCACTACCCACCCACCATTTCTCTGTAAAAGATCTAGACTCTGAGAATCTTCCAAGCGGTATACTGTCCTTAACAGAATACCCAGTTCTCAGCATCTAGACCATGCCAATATTATGGTCTGTTAACAAAACCCGGACTCTCCAGTATATGGGGGTCCCTAAGTGCCACCGAGCCTTGATGGCTCAAAGGAACACAGGTTCGGATACTTGAGACAGGTTAAAGCACTCCAGGAACCGTAGCAATGCAGCTTAGGTGATTGTCGCACACTGTGGGATTCCTGTTCCTTCGTCCAATCCTTTTGGCCACTTGGAAATGACCACAACTGCTATGAGTCAGTGCTCTTTAATAACAGTGTAGAGTGTTGCCAAGTTTGGATCAGCGGAGTTGTTATTTTCTCTGAGCAGTTCAGATCGTTGGCTTGTTTGCATCCTGGACTGCCACACCCATATGTTTAAAGATATTTAGCTTTAAAATCAGAGCAGAGTCAGATAAGCACTTGGCCATGTCCTGTCCGCTTTCAAGTAGGAATTATGAGTTAATGGCCGATTTGACGTAAATATTTGCCCACCATCCAGGTAAACCACTTGGTAGTATTACTGAAAACCGTCTGTCTTCTCCATGAGCAGAAAGGCCAGCATTCCCAACCCCAGAAGGTCTGCGTCATGTAATCTAGAACTGCAACCTTCTACTTCCTCAGCCAAACTCCAAGGCCCATGGGAATAGGCTGGAATCCTGGAAGACACAGATATTGTCCCATGTGCTGATTCCCACAACTGAAATGAATCTCTACCTTAGTCAACTCCAAGAAAGCCCCAGCAATAGCCAGATCGTATTTACCCAACCACACGCCCAAAGTGTCTCTTCCGACGTTAGAGACGCCTCGGTCCATAAAGTAGGAATTAGCTAGAACCTGAGATCCAACATGAGAACAAGGCAGACTAAGTACTTCAGGTCCCCTATAAATAAATATTATTTAAATATTTATCCAACGTTCATTTAGCAAAAATCTGGAGCTAATTTTATGATTCTCAAAAATCGTATGCAGCTATTTAATTTATATTTGCTATTTGTATTTATTCCAGTGAGGAAAATTTAAGAAACATATACATACACTTTAACATGTAAATCATAAAGTAAACCACTATAGTCCAATTTGTTCCAAGCAAACTGGCCTTGGTGGGCAAAGACATATAAATCACCATCCATATGGTCCGATCTGAATAGTATTTCAAGCAAGGGCACAAAGGCCGGCAACCAAAAAACTCATCTGTCACATTCTGTGTCAGCGAGGATTACACTTGACTGAGTGGCTGAATCACCCTACACTGGCTTTTTTAAAGGAACTTAATGAAGTTAGTTCTGTAAATAATGAAGTCATTATTTACAGAACGGCTTAAATTATTAAAGTGTTCCGGTTAATCCTAATTTCCCTCACGTTCTCCAATCTCTGAGCTGCTCCGACCTGCATGGGCAGCATCATCCAAGCTGTAGTGCCCTTTGGCTTAGGTGGAAAGAGAAAGGATCACATAATTATTTCCCATAATCTCCACTCCCACCCCCTTACTTACACAGCTATGGTTCTGGCAGTTTCTTTCCTTTGTAGTCACAGGTCATATGAGGTAGCATCTCTTCTCTGACTCAGGCTCTGGCTCCACTGAATACTGTTCCTCCCCTTAACCTGTCAGAATCCCCACTGCTTCTAGTCCCTGGGTGTTGCATCCTCTCTTCTTAGTTCCTGTGATGGTCAGTTTGGTGTGCCAATTTGCATGGGCCATAGGGTGCCCAGATATTTTGTCAGACATTATTCTGAGTGTGTCTGTGGAGGTGTTTTGGGATGAGATTTAACAGTTAGATTGGTAGACCAAGTAAAGTGGATTGTCCTCCCCGATGTGGGTGGGCCTGATCCAATCAGCTGACGACTTGGATAGAACAGAAAAGCTGACTCTTCCCCAGATAAGGCAGAATCCTCCTGCCTGATGGCCTTCGGGCTAAGCCACCAGCTCTTCTTAGCTCTGTAGCAACCTGCTGGGCTTCGGACCGAGACTGAGACATCAGTCCTGCAGACTTTAGACTTGCCAGCCTCCATAATGACATGAACCGCTTCCAAGAAAGAAAGAAGGAAAGGAAGAAAGGAAAAAAAAAAGAAAGGAGGAGGGAGGAAGGGAAGGAAGAAAGGAGAAAAGAAAGGAAAGAACCTACTGGTTTTATTTCTCTGTAGAACTGCAACACATTTCCTATATCTCCCCTCGCATCTCTGTAAAGAGTCTCTTCATGAAATTATTTTTAAAGCCAATTGGGTCTACATCTTGTGCCTTCCAGGCCCGTATCTGTTACATAAGGTTTTCCTTTTTCTTCTTTCCTCACTTCCCCATGTCCAGAGGTAGGCAATTCCGTTTCAGGGTGGGAGATCCGCCTTTCACTCCTTCCTTCTCGTAAGCTGCCACCCTTGGCAAGGGACTTTCATTGTCACGTTTCCAAGGTATTCCATGTTCTAGAGGGATAACAGGAAATGTATCAAGAGCTTTCTCCCAGTAAGGCTTTATTCCGAAATGTAATTTTTGCCTCTCCATACATTTTATCCCATGCCTTCCCAGCCAGAATCACCTTTATGGCCCTCCAACCTGCAAGGGCGCTCGAGACACTGAGCACATTGCTTTCTAGGCTCTACGTTAGAGAAAGGCAAGGGATACAGGGGCTAGACGGCATGAAATTTCTAAACCCTCAGCACCTGCCAGATGTGGGTGTCTTGAACCTCATCACCAGTTTCCTCACATGCCACAGCTGTTCTTGCGTCTTTTTTATACACAGTCCCTAAAAGAGTAGAGAAAAGAAACTTTTCCCCCTGACCTGCCTGCAAGACTATTGCCCTTTCTGTCATCACCCTTGTGTTTTGATTCTGCACCGTAAGAGACAAAAAGAATCCTTCTGTCAACGCAGCTACCCGCAAAGGGTGCAGAGAGGAACATCACTGACCCACAGAAACTAGAATCCTCTTGGCAGGCAGAGAAAAATGAAAGTCTGAAAACATTCATACATGAAATAATGTGTATGCCATATTTCACTTCAAAATGTGAGTTGCTGATAACTATCAGCTTCAGCTAACTATCAACTGGCTGGTCTTAGAGACCGTGATACTACCTGTAATTATAGTGTATAATCTACACTTGCAAGCACTAAATTCACATATGTCATTTTTTTTCTCTCAAGATTTCTAATGTCATTATGTTCACAAAATAGCTGCCTCACCCCCAAGCATCACATCTATGTTCCAGACAGGTTTTACTGAACAGGAAAAGCCCTCCCTCAGTCCCCAGAGAGAGATGCAAATTTATATATTTACTTATTATTATATATTAACTATTATTTAGAGTGTGGTTTGTAGAAAGCTGAGTTAACTGGTGGCAAACTTCTAATTTACTCCCCTGGCCCTTTAGTGGCCTTTATAATCAGCTCTCTGGGCCGTTGTTCCCTATCTCTCAAAAAATAAAGGAGTACCCAAGCACAAAAAAACAGTATTCAGGACAGAGGAATATAAGACAAGCAAGAAAAGAAGCTGGACCTTTGTCACTGAATCAGCTCCTGGCTCCTGGCTGTTTCTAAACATCTCAGCCATACTTAAGTATTCCTCACTGGGGGGACCCCAACACTTAGATGCCAATGATGGATAGTCCAGCAATACTGGTCTGAAATATTCTAAGGTCAATACTCCGGAAAGACTTCCTGCATTTCAAAGATTACTACATCACTTCTAATATAATGGCCAAGGAGATATTTGGAAATTAGAGGATCAGAAGCCTCTTAGAAAAGGTGAAGCCCTAATTTCAGTAAAGATATGTTGATTTTTCCCAATATAACACCTTCAGATAGAAGTGCCTTGGCATTTTCCAGAATTATTATTCTATTGTAATAGAACATATTAAATAAATATTCAACCAAAATAAATACCTTTAATAGCTTCTGTCACTGTTTCACATTTGCAGTCATGTTTCACAAAGTTGATCACCATCTTTAATTCCAAACAATAATTATTACTAATCTCCTCAGCATAATTCTCGGCACTTATTAAAATTTAATAAACAACTGTTAATATTGTTATGTTAGATAACTTGGCATTATACATGAAACAGAGAAACCATGCAATGAGAATCCAGATTCCTTCAAAGCTGTACCTCTGTTTACTGTTTTTTCATGTACACATGTGGGTTGTTGCTAAAAGCCAGCTGCTTTCCTTACAGACTCTCATGCCATGGCTCCTTCAAGCAATTGCAACTTCTCTTGATTAACCAAGAGTAGAGTGACTCACTATGTCAGTTAAGTGTTCTGAATCACTGACACAATGAAGTCGGCATGGCAGATGTCAGTGGAGTCATTTGGTATTTAAAAGGCATATATCCTAAAGTGTGTGTCAGTCTCCGGACGGCAAAATTACAAAGGTGTAATTTCCCTCACTTGATATTTACATTTTAACGGAAGCACTTTGGTGTAACAGTAGGTAAATCTTTACAGGCCACTGCCAAGTGTCACTGCTTGGCAATCTTTTAGTGTCTTAAAGACGACCCTAGCCAACTAGCTAAAAAGAGTTGATCGTGCACATAAATAATATGCCTTAGGTGTATTTTAAATAACCAGGGAGGGGCGCCTGGGTGGCTCAGTCGGTTAAGCGTCCAACTTCGGCTCAGGTCACGATCTCACGGTTCGTGAGTTCGAGCCCCGCATCAGGCTCTGTGCTGACAGCTCAGAGCCTGGAGCCTGCTTCAAATTCTGTCTCCCTCTCTTTCTGCTTCTCCCCCACTCATGCTCTGTCTCTCTCCTTCAAAAATAAATTAAAACATTAAAAAAATTTTTTTAAATAATAATAAATAATTGGGGAGCATTTTCTCCTTAACAAAACTATTCTCAATATTTATGAATCGTTTGCAATTTACACAGGGAAAAAAAAAAGTGAGCAACAAGAATGACCAGAGAGATTGTTTTCAGCTCATACACAGAGAACATTCTAGCCTCAAATTTCAGACGGCTATCTCTCTGAATCCTGATAAGAATCATTGTACTCTTCCTTCCAACATAGGATTGATGAGTACATTAAAAACAGAGAATAACAAGTCCCGATTTCTTGGAAAAAGTGGCTGTGAAGTTTTCAGCACACAAGCTACATGCCAAACACTCCCCAACTGTAGCCAACTTGTCAGCCGTGACCGTGAGTGCACCCAATCCAAAGAACACCACAGCATCATCTAAAACCAGTAAAAGTAAACATGATTAATACACCTGGCACCTACATAGCACTTCATTTGTGCCAGGTTTTATTTTAAGTGCTTAATGTAAATAGCTCAATCTCCACAATAACCTATATGGTAAGAACTATTATTGTCCCTATTTAAAATTTTTTTAATGTTTATTTTTAAGAGAGAGAGACAGAGCGTGAGCAGGGGAGGAGCAGAGAGAGGGAGACACAGAATCTGAAGCAGCCTCCAGGATCCGAGCTGTCAGCACAGAGCCTGATGCGGGGCTCGAACTCACAAGCCGTGAGATCATGACCTGAGCCGAAGCTGGACACTTAACTGACTGAGCCACCCAGGAACCCCTACTGTCCCTATTTTAAAGATGAAGGAACCAGGAACAGGGAAGTTAAGTGATCTTGCTCATGGTCAATGGCTAGAAATTAGCAGTCTGTCCCCAGAGTCTGTGATCTTACCTATTATGCTGACCTAATGGTATGCATTCCACATCAAGAAATTTACAATCCTACTGGAAAAAAAAAAAAAAACATATATCCGATGAAAAAGATGTGAGAATACTCACTGGGTAAGGGATTAGATTGAAAAGTAAAGGACCGGTAAGTGGTACACCAGATTTATAAGAAAAGCATTTTAAAAAGCAGAGAACACCCCAATTCTGCTTTCGTTAGAGACAAAATAAACAAATCTATCTTTGATTAATATTCTCTTTAACTTTATAGAGTCGTGGAGTGAGAGAAGGTTTCCAAATTGTATCTAAGAGTTCTACAGTTATGCTAAAAATTAGGATGGATTTCTAAAACGCAGGCTTAATTCTTCCTATGTGTCAAGAGCGGGCCAGCACAGTTTTCCAGCTATTCCAGGAGGCAGCTCTCTGAGGTTTATCTTCCTGGTTAGAGAAACAGCCTCACCAGTGCAGATAATTTAATAGGGATAGGAAGCTTCTAATAGAACAGCACGGCCTTGCTAACCATGCAGCAGCCGTAAGAACAAACTACTCATAAAGAGACCAATGCCCCTGGGTTTGCCCAAGACCTTCTCCAGCTTAGCCCTAGAAGTCCCATATTCTTGGAAGCCCTCTTTCCTGGGAATCCTCGGACAGTTGGCCATCCTAGAGCCAGTGCTATCTTTGACCTTGGGCAAGGCAGCTGAAGGGTGAGGCAAAGAACAGGGTAGGGTGTTCAGGAAAAGAGGCTTTTATTCCAATTCTGCCTCTGCCATTTACAGTATGATCTGGGACAAGTCATTTAACCTCTGAGACATCATTTTCTTTACCTGTAATATGAAGATAATTGCCCCATAACTTTTTGAGAATTTAATGAGAAACCATGAAAAGTTCCTGGAAAAGTGTCTGGCATAAAGTAGTTGCCCAGCAAATGGTAGGTGTTATTACTATATTCCAGGAATCCTAAAACCAAACTGTAACTATATAAAAACTGTCTAGACAGGTTTGTTTTTTTTTTAAGTGTGGAGGAGGTATGTATCTATGACCACGATTATTTCAGCTTTTGAAAAGTCGATTTATTTGACGGGATTTGTTTGTCAAAACTCCATGTTGACTCATGCCCAACCGTTGTAAAATCAAGCACTTTCAAAATTCATTTATGAATAAAATTCAAATCATCTTGTCCCAAGTAAATATTTAAGGTAAGAGCATAACTGCCTACTGCTTCCAGAAGCATTTTTCTTTCAGTAGAATTTTAGGAAGAAAGAGGTACGCAGAAACAAAATCACCCAAAATGTCCAATTATCTCAAACTATCATGTTTTCCACCAACCTTGGTTTTTATCTAACAAAACTCTCGTTTATACTAAGTCCATTTTATTTTTTTTTTTATAAAGTTTATTTATGTATTTTGAGAGAGAGTGCCACACGCGGGGCTGGGGCACGGGGGGGTGGAGAGAAAGGGAAAGAGAGAATCCTGAGCAGACTCCACAGTGTCAGCACAGAGCCCGACACGGAGCTTGAACTCACAAACCGTGAGATCATGACGTGAGCCAAAACCAAGAGTCAGACACTTAACCAACTGAGCCACCCAGGCACCTGGGACACTAAGTACATTTTAAAGTGTTAATCAGAAGAGAACCAATATATAATCCTGTGCTTTAAGTTCTTTATATTGACAGATAATAGTAGGTCTCCCAGAATAAGATCCATTAAATCTTATGATTTTTCTTTTTTCTTATTTATTTTTATCTATGATTTTTATTTTTTATTGATGCTAATTCATTTTTCACTAATTACTTTTGTGTCCTATACTCTTCTCCAAATACCTAACACAATTTCCCACACTTGAATTTTTAATTACATAAATGGGAGGCATTTTTTATTAATTTTAAAATTCAATCTCTGACTGTCCACCTTCTCCTGCATAAGGACTTTAGGTATGGATGGAAGGGTGAGTCCCTAGCATCTATTTTTTTCTATCTGGGAAGTCTTTTCTCTTCCACCGAGTACGACATTGAATAAGAATTTTCAAATCTCGAACCAAAAAGGTTTGTTACTAAAATTGTTTTTTCTACTTTATTTTTGAGAATCATTTTAGATCCGAGCTCATAAAATCTTCAGTTTATGATATGATACAATTCAAGCTAAGCAGTCAAAAGATTCTGAGAAGGAAACTTGAATTGCTCAGAGAAAGTGTGAAATCCCATGTGCTACTAAAATCAAAGGACTGTCTTGATCAAAATTTTCTGAATACGTTGCAAGTGGATAATTCATTTTAAAAACTCCCCACCCACATTGTTCTCTGAAGCATGTCTCAAAGTCCTAACCTTCTTATTCCTTAGTATTGAATACGTGTTGGTTTCTTTTTCTCAACATGTGCTTTTTTAAAAGTCAAATATGTAACATTCAATCTCGGGACATTACAGGAAATATGATTTAGATTCCTCTCATTTCTGAAACATAACACACACACACATTAAAAAGAAAAAAAAAAAAAGTCCCCCCTCCATACTGCTCATGTTCCGTCTCAAATACCGGCTCTTTAAGTTGACTTTGTCAATATCTTAAAAAATAAAGGACTATATTTTCCATTCTTTTTTATGTATCTCTCACATCGTGTCTTATTTGTTCTCTGCCCCCAGATTTCTGATAACTACAGGACCTGCCAATGACCTCTTGAAGCCTTTCCAACACAGGGCTCAGAAAATTTGAGCGTGATTCATACTGGCTAGAGAAGATTCTGAATAAAAGCCTCTCCTCCTAATATAGTACACTTGTAAAGAAGCACATTAGATCTGTCAGATAAGTTAACATTTACTAATCGAATTTGTTGCCACTGTTACAAGCAAATTACTTTTCAAATGGCTGATCTAGAACTCCAGGGGCGCTAAAATTTGCTGAAGTACCTTATTTGCTCAAAGCTTTTAAATGTACTGTTGCCACGTGGTAAGTCGTCTGCTCCACTGAACGAGCCAAGCGAACAGAAGTTCACCTGAATGCCTAAGATAGCTGCGCATAAACCTGCTGTTCAGTATTGATCCTTAGGAGAAAAACCCAAACTAAGAACACAGACTGGCCCAACGTTTCTCTAGCTCTCTCAGGATGTCAAATGTCTATAGTGTCAAACACCCACCACCTGCCACCAATTTGTTTGCTGAAGAGACAAGGGCAGGTGGGTAGGCTTCTGAGAGGTCATGTTCAGACATTTTCAGGGTTTAACTTCACTCTTTTCTGAATGGCTGTTTGCAGGTAAAATGGCCTGAAAGTCTGTTAAAGACTCTATTCTTCCACTTTATCCGGCTATGAACCCCGGCTTTAATCTCCGAGGGAGATAATTCAGCCTGAAAGTCATCAAAGAAACAAAACAGTTCTTTTTTCATCGACTACTTGCGACAGTATGTACAACATTCCTGCTGATATCCTGGCATGTTTTTTAAAAAGGAAAGTTTTCAAAAACCATGAAAGGACATATTATTTTATCACTTTTCACTGAAATATTATTGTATATTTCAAGAACCTTGAAACTGGTTTCTTCTAGAAAGAAAATGTAAATATTCCCAGGTAGGTTTAATTTTTGTCCACAAGAAATTTAAGATGTAAGAACTTAATTTATAAGAATGAACACTGCTTTTCCTTTCGATCAAAAATTAAAGGAAAATGAGCATTACCTGTAATTAAAATAGAATATAACCAAATTGTGCGAGTTGCTATGTCAGAAAGTTAGTATCATCATTGTGCCTTTAAGTCATTTTTTCCATTGATAGTAAATTTAGATTTCTAATAGAATTAAATATAATACCTAAATTGCATAACAAAATATTGTCATACCACTGAAAGCCTCTTCAGCCAAGAACTTAATAGGTTTTTGTGATTTGTTGGGAAATTTTCACCTAATTTGTTATGTTTGTAAGTGCAAGTTAAAAGCTTCTTCAGTGTTTTTACATGAGTAATAGTTTGTTTGGCTGGCATGTTCTCTTTAAAAATGTTTTCTCTGAAGCACGTGGGTGGCTCAGTCAGTTAAGCGTCCAACTCTTGATTTCAGCTCAGGTCATGATTTCATGATGCGTGAGTTTGAACCCCACATCAGGCTCAGCTCTGACTGTACAGAGCATGCTTGGGATTCTCTCTCTCTCTTTCTCTCTCTCTCTCTCTGCCCCCCTCCTGCTCTCTGAATAAATAAACTAAAAAAATGTTTAAAAATGTTTTCTCTACTAACCTGTCCTCTAAATACAAATAGAGATAATCTCCCTGATTCTAAGAACTTTCCACACCATGTAAAAATTTAAAGCGATAATTGGACTGTTTCACATACTCTCTAGTTCTGTAAGTCCTTCTTCATAATCCATCTCTAACAGTGTTCTTACTATGGTAAAGCTAATTGAAAAATAAAGTGACGAATGAGCTAGCACTGAAATTTTAAGAACAGCAGCTATGACTGCATAACACAACACAGAAGGGCGATATCTGTCTTTTCCCATAGCAAAAACCATAGGAGGGATCATTAGAATCACTCAGCATGATTAACTCTCTACATTTTAACCATGCAACTCTCAGCATTGGGAAGAAGTTAATAGGGTAGCTCCCCAAACACAAAGGATAAGATGTGCCTAAATGCAAAACTGTGGTTGATACTAGATGATGGGAAAAGTAGGCCAGAAAATGTCAGGACTGGGAGTCAACCCGGCTGATGGGTATGGGAATGTATGAGGCGCAGAAGTGATAAAGCATGGAGTGAGGGGACAACAGGCAAGAGATCAAATACTGTAGAGAAATGTCCAGAGGAAAAAAGCCAAGAAATCAGTTATGTGTCATCCAATAAGAAAAGGCAAGAAGTAGATTACCAAGGATCATGTGGTTGACAGAATATGGCCTCCCAAAGATGTCCATGTTCTAATCCCTACAACCTGTGAATATGTTACATAACAAAAATAATTAAGGCTGAAGATGGAATTACGGTTGCTGTTCAGATGACCTTAAACTAGAGAGATTTTCTGATTTATCTGGGTAGTCTCAATGTCTTCATATGGGTCTTTAGAAGTGGAAAAAAAGAAACAGAAAGAAGGGAATCAGAGAAAGAGATGCGACGGAGGAGGGGAGTCAGAGAGACACTATGCTGTCAGCTTTGAAGATGGAAAGGAGGCCCCCAAGCCAAGGAATATGAGCCCCTAGAAGCTGGACAAAGCAAAGAAACAGATTCTCCCCTAGAACCTCAAGGAAGGATTATAGCCTTACCAACACCTTGATTTTAGCCCAGTAAGGTCAGTATTCAACTTCTGACCTATGGAACTATGAAATCATAATTTTCTGTTGTTTTAAGCCATTAAGTTTGTGGCATTTTGCTAGACAGTGATTGAAAACCAATACAGATCTGTACTCAAGAATTAAGAACAAATAAAAGAACAGAGTATTCAATGAATTTTTGTTGAAAGAATGAAAAAATTAGTGAATAAAGAAAGATAGGGCAGTTAGCAATCCCATTCTGGGGTCCCTGAAACATAAGAGAATGGTCACCAGACACATAATATGTTGACAAACAAGTGACCCAGAGGCTCATCATCTTCCCTGAACCTTTCCATTCTATTGAGTGTGCATAAAACCTGTCTGGTAGAGATTATGTGTAGAAAGAAAGAAAGAAAGAAAGAAAGAAAGAAAGAAAGAAAGAAAGAAAGAAAGAGGGAGGGAGGGAGGGAGGGAGGGAGGGAGGGAGGGAGGGAGAAAGAAAGAAGGAAAGAAAGAAAGAAAGAAAGAAAGAAAGAAAGAAAGAAAGAAAGAAAACCATACTTAAATATATGAAGAGGTGCTCAACATCACTCATCATCAGGGCAATGCAAATCAATACCACAATGAGATATCCCCTCACACCTGTTAGAATAACTATTACCAAAAAGATAAGAAAGAGGCAATAGTGCTGGTGAGATGTAGAGAGAAGGGAAGCCTTGTGCACTGTTGGTGAGAATGTAAATCAGTGCGGCCACTATGAAAAACATTGTGGAGTTTCCTCCAAAACTAAAAACTAGACCAACCATGTGATCTGTCAATTCCATTTCTGGGTATGTGTCTGAAGAAAATTAAGTTACTATCTTAAAGAGATATCTGCACCTCCATGTTCATTGCAACATTATCTATAGTAGCCAAGATATGGAAACAAACTAAGTATCTATCAAAATGGATAAAGAAAATGTGAGATAGATAGATAGATAGAAAATAGATGATAGATAGATAGAAAATAGAGATACATAGACCACATTTATTATATATATATATTTATATATAACATATATACCACACTTATTATATATACATATATATAACATATATATGGAATGTTATTCAACCATAAAAAAAAGAAATCCTGTCATTTGTAACAACATGGATGAAACGTGAGGGCATTATACTGAGTGAAATAAGTCAAACAGAGAAGACCAATCCTGTATGACCTCACTTATATGTGGAACTTAAAAAAACCAAACACCTAGAAACAAGTGGTTGCCAGAGGTGGAGGGTGTGGGGTAGAGAAAATGGGTAAAAGTGGTCAAAGGGTACAAATTTCCAGTTATAAGATAAATACGTTTTGGAGATGTAATGTACAGCACGATGACAAAATGAAAAATGCTATATTGTATATTTGAGACTTGCTAACAGAGCATGTTTTAAAAGTTCTCATCACATACAGCACAAAAAATGTAACTAATGAGGTGACGGATGTGTCTAGGCATCTTATTGTGGTAATCATTTTGCAATATATGTATGGAATCACTATGTTGTACACCTTAAACTTATACAATGTGATATGCCAATTATATGTCAATGAAGCTATGAAAATAAAAATCAGGCTTATCCCCCAATTCCTCAAGTTACTGTGGCAATTGGTCAAGACTGAAAACATGGTATTACCAGGTCTTTGAGCTTGCTGCTGCCTCAGCCTGGCAGGTTCACCAGGCCTCCCCTGTCTACTCATTAACTTCTTGTTTGAGACAGAAAGTAAGTGAGAGAGAAAGACAGCATGCATGAGCAGGAGAGAGAGAGAGAGAGAGAGAGAGAGAGAGAGAGAGAGAGAAACCCCAAGCAAGCTCCACACTCAGCACAGAGCCCCACACGGGGCTCAGTCCCACGACCCTGGGATCATGACCTGAGTCAAAATCAAGAGTCAGAAGCTCAACTGACTGAGCCACCTCTACTCATTAACTTCTAAACACCATCTCTTACAGGTTTCCTTAAAGAAATGTATTCATTTGGCTACTGACTGGGTGTGGCCCCCAACTGCATACTCCCATAGACCTGTATACTCCATGACATTTGTTTAGCAACTGGTATTTCCCAGTACACCCTAAAGCAGGAACACTGGCACAGTCCAAGGATCCAGAAGGGCACCTGTGTCAACCATACTCATATCCGTAAAAATCCACCTTTGCTGATTTCATGGGCCAAACCAGCTCTCTTGGGCTGCCACAAATGTTCTAAAAAGACAGACATAATGTCCACCTTGCCCACCATTGACTCCTCAACATTTATTATTGTACCTGACATAAGATGGGTGCCCAGCAGATTTTTGTGGGATGCGAAAACTAAAAGACCAAACAATAAAATCTAGGTCTCTTCATTTTTTCTTGTATTCCAATTTTCACTCCTGTCACCAAGATGAATGTTTTCATTTCTGTCACCAATAGATCAATATACTATTGATGTTCTCTTCAAAGATAAGGTAATACTGCCTTTTATACTTTTCCTTTCCAGCAGGAAGATTAAAAATATTTTAGAACTGGTATTTTCAGCTTCAATATATGAATAATCTGAAACTATATCACATCATAAGTCTGTGTACATATAAATATATATATATAGGGTAACAGTCAAGGTTCTCCAGAGAAATAGAACCAATTGGAGATGATAGATGATGGATGGATGGATGGATGGATGGATGGATGGACAGACAGACAGAGACACACCCATAAATAATGTTTAAGCAAATATCTGAGCATCCTATGGCCCAGGAAAGATGACACATAAAATCTGGTGCACCTGGGTGGCTCAGTCAGTTAAGCATCTAACTTCAGCTCAGGTCATGATCTCACAGTTCATGAATTTGAGCCCTGCATTGGGCTCTGTGGTGACAGCTCAGAGCCTGGAGCCTGCTTTGGATTGTGTCTCCCTCTCTTTCTCTTTCTCTTTCTCTCCCTCTCTTTCTCTCCCTCTCTCTCTCTCTCTCTCTCTCTCTCTCTCTCTGTCCCTTCCCCACTCATATTCTGTCTCTCTCTCTCTCAACAATAAATACATTTTTTAAAGTAACTATCACACACACATACATATATATAATTCATTTTATTTTCAAATAGCCTTTATTTTTACTAACATATTTTGATTCTAGACTTGTGAAATGCTCCTTCACTCTCATTTCTGACAATTTGATGAGCAAGACATTTCTGGATTCAGATGACTGAATGAAGCTATACTGATCCTCTTTCTTAGAATGCCGTATGAATTAAAGCACAAATACTTCAAAATTAACAAAATAAGTTCACCAATAGTACTTGGAAAAGTTGGGGTGGGGAGGGGGGTGGCATGGCAGAGTCTAAATATATCAATTCCCAAAGAAAAAGTACCCAAGAAGAAGAACTTAAAGCAGAATCAGGTGGCACAGCATGGTGAGTCCCACCCATACCTCCTCACATCCTGATCACAGGCTAGTCAGTAATCAAAACCATGGCATTTCTTACTAATATCTCCACATGTTCATTGTCTGTAGCTGCCATAATAAATTACCACAAATTTAGCCGCTCAAAACAACACAAATTTATTACCTCCCAGTTCTGTAGGTCAGGAGTCTGGTGAGCTCAGCTCGTTCCTCTGGCCTGAGTTGCACAGGCTGAGATCAACTAGTTGGCAAGCTGGACACTTATCTGGAGGCTCTGAGGGGGAATCTGTTTCCAAGCTCATTCAGACTGTTGACAGAACTCAGTTATTCAGGCTGCAGAGGTGAGGTCCCTGTTTCCCTGTTGGCTGTCAGCCAGGAGCCTCTCTCAGCTTTGTAAGGCCACCTGAATTCCTCATCATGTTGCCCTCCACCTTCAAACCAGCAACTTCTTGTGGAGTCCTCCTCATGCTTGGACTCTCTTTGACTTCTCTTTTAAAATGCCACATCTCCTCTGCCTCCAGTTAGAGAAAGTGCTCTGCCTTTAAATGCTCACGTAATTAGACTGGGCTATCTTGGATAATCCAGGATAACCTCCCTATTTTATGGTCATCTGCAAAGTCTTCTTTGCAAGGTAACATAACATATTCACAGGTTCCAGAGATTCTGGCATAGACATCTCTGGGGTAGAGAGAGACATTCTGTTGGCCATACCCACAGCTAAAAGGAGCTAAATGCGAAGGGCTAGAGATATCATCTTTCCCCTCTTCTAAATCAAAAATACTACAAATGATTTATAGGGAGAAATTGGCGAAAAGTTGTCAGAAAACAAGATCCAGAGCTACATACAACCAAATTGAGGATCCCACCTGAAATGCAAAGATATTCTTCCCTGGGAATGGAATACTAGCCCCAACAAGGTCGAGGGGATCCTACAAAGGCTCCACTAATTTACATAATCTTGGAAGTGACAGCAGAGCTCAGGTGTTCCAATAATGGTGAGAGCTTAGCTGAGCGCATCCTCCTGGCCACAAAAAATGGTGCTACAAAAAACAGAAGGATCACCAAGAATCCAGCACGCAAACTGTGGAGCAGTATAGGAAGTATATATGTCAAAGGTACGTATGGTGAAGAGAGAAGTAAGAATCTTCTCACGCTCTCCCAGATTTAATAAAACTTCGTGGCAGAGCCACCTAACCATGCATAAGCTAGAAAAAAAAATGGCATGGCAAGCATGGAAGCTACACAGAGGAAGGAAAAAGAAAGCAAGGAAGGAAGGGAGGGAAAAAAAGGAAGGAAGAAAGGGGAAGAGAGGGGAAGAAACTAGCATAAAAGAGATATATGTATAATCTAAGGGTGAAGAATTCCTCACAAGGGCTTCAAATTACTTAGAACATTAACAAATTTGCTCAAAGATAGATTTTTTTTTAAAAGAAGGATAACATGAGGGGCGCCTGGGTGGCTCAGTCGGTTAAGCATCTGACTTGGGCTCAGGTCATGATCTCACGATTTGTGAGTTCGAGCCCCACATCAGGCTCTGTGTTGACAGCTCAGAGCCTGGAGCCTGATTCAGATTCTGTGTCTCCCTCTTTCTCTCTCCCTTCCTCGCTCTCTCTCTGTCTCTCTCAAAAATAAATAAACATTTAAAAAACATTTTTTAAAGGAAGGATAACATGAGAAAATTACAGGTTTAATGAAACTATTTAAGGACCTAAACACTATTATCAAAGACCTGATGGATGGATTTTAAAACAGAAAACTATCACACATGCATACAGACAAAATAATTGACATGGAGGAAAGATGGAGACAGTCATGCTGAAGGCAGATGAAAAAGAGATTAAATCAGAGAGAAACTGAGAATGATGAGATCCAGGTAAACATAGTATGGCATAATTAATGTCTGAAGCAGAAAACTGCCCAAAAATGTTGGAGTAACCCTATTAATGAAAAAAAATATCCATTGGCCTTTGTGAAAGATGGTAAGGCAGACTTTATTCAGGACCATTCATCGTGACAGGTATAGGGACCCCTGCACTTGGATTTTACAGTGCAGGATATAGATTCAAATACAGCATGACAAGTAGGAATTTACAGGAGCAGGGTGGGGGTTAATGGATAGAAAATTACTAAGAGGAAATATCTGGAATGAGGAGAGATTCTGGCTAAATGGACATGACAGGATTCTTTGCTGAAGACAGGCCAGGGTGATCAGACATCCTTCGGGGGAGTGGAGGGGAGGGATCCAGTTCAGATACTGAAGGTGATCAGATACTGAGAGTGTGGAATCTAACTAAACTAATTCAGCACAGTTCTTCTAAAACTGGATTTTACAAGGAGGGACATACATGGGTCTAGGAGAAAGTTCAGGAGCCTGTCTGAAGTCTGGTCAAGGACAGAGCCTTTGTCAAACTCCTCCTTGCCTCATCCTTCTATAGAGAGGAGGGAAGCTCTACTCAATTCTCCAAGAAGAAAACCTGTGGAACAAAATTTTCATCTTTACTCTGTGCTTTATTCCCTTTTCCCCAGGGACAGAGTGATTTGTCTGATGGGTGAAATTAGAATAAAAGACTGAAAATGGGTGGATGGGTACACTTTGGCTCTTGCTTCTGGTCTGCCTATTTGTGGAGAGGTACAGGCTTCAGAGGGACACAAGGTGAGTACAACTGTCTCCTAATTCAGGAGGAATATCATAAATCTTGATATCATAAACTTGACCTCAGCTCTCAAGTCATATTTTCCAGCTTTCGTTAAACTCCATTAACCTGTCTCCTGGGTTTGCTTGCTTGCTTGCTTTCAAATTTGGCAGAGAAAGAAATGGGTCCTCCAAAATCCAGCAAAATACCTTCTATTAAAAATATTCAAAGATGTAATACAGAAAAATCTTTCTAAAATGAAGAAATGACTTCAATATGCCAAGCACAAGAGTGTGTGTTTCAGGTATGTCTGTTGCAAACTATAGCTTCCTCATAACTATCCTTTTTAATTGATGGAATGTCAGGAAAAATCAAATATTATTCATATATCTACCCAGAAAAAGCAAATTTCTTAGAAAAGGACACAGAAATCAGGCTGGCCAAGACTTCCTGAAGGCAACTATCCACAAAATCCTAAGGGAGGGAGGGAAGGCACACTCTGAGATACTGTTTAATGGAAGAAGTAAGACTCAAAAGCCTTTTTATCTCTTTGACGTTACACCCAGAAAGATTTTCACATTCTTTTTGATTATATAAATATTTGTTCATATTGTTTTCCAAAATCTCTATGTTTCTCTTTTCTATTTAAGGTTAATCCAACTGGAATTTATTTTAGTTATTAGGGAAGCAAGGGATGGAATTTAATCTTTTTCTTTGTAATGATCATCTCAAAATAATGTTTAAATGTTTATTCTTGCTTACATTTGACTTAAAATACCAACATAATGAAGATAATAAAAATATCTATGGAGAAGTAGATGAGCCAGGATCACTATGCTAAATTCTCTTCAATACATCATATATCATAATTAATACACATACACACACACACACACACACACACACATCTATTTCTGGACTTCAAATGTGTTTCATCAGATTGTGTAATTCCTGGACCAGAAACACACTATTTTTATTATGGTAGCTTTACAGTATATTTTAATAAAAATATATTATATATTTGATATTATATATATAGTATATATTATATAAAAATATAATAATATAAAATGCAGTATATTTTAATACCAAGAAGTTTAAGTCCTAGTTCTTAATGCCCCCTGCCCCACCATACACACAATTATTCTATTTCAAGTTTTCTTTAGCTATTCTCTTATTAAGTTTTCACAGTGAGTTTTGGGTGCATGAAATTGGATTAATCATAATTCTTGGTCAATCTTAGTTCTTGAAACAGACCGATTTTACTGTTTTATTTATTTAACATTTATTCAATGATTGTTTAATAATGAGATGGATACCCATTAATCCATCACCCATAGGGCGCCTGGCTGGCTCAGTCTGTAGAGCATGTGACTCTTGATCTAAGGGTTGTGAGTTTGAGCCCCAAGTTGAGTGTAGAGCCTACTTAAAAAAAAAATGCATCACCCAGGCCAAGGTAAGGAACATTAACAGTAACTTCCATTTCCCATATTCTTCCCATTCTATTCTCCTGTGTCTCTTCCCCCCACACACATACCTGGACATAACCACTATCCTCAATTTTGTGTTTATCATTTTCCCACTTTTTAAAATAATTTTTACATGTTTAACCAAACATTGTCCATTTTACTTGTTTCTTCACTTTAGAAAACATTAGTTTTACAGATGACTTTAGTATCATTTTATCAAATCTGCCATTGAAAAAGTTTTACAACTTTAACTGAAATGCATATTTACGAATGATTTGGGAAAAATTATTATCCCTATAACAATGAAATCTCATATTAGTGGTGATTACCATTATCATTCATAATGTGTATCTCTCTTCTGTTGCTGTTATCGTTTTCTTTGTTTGGTTCCGATTTGTCTAGTAATTAAGCCTCTAAATGAACTGTTTTGAAAGAATATCTAGAATTTTTTTATTTCCTAACTTTCTGCTTTAATCTATTTTGTTCCATCCTACTGATGTTCTTAGACTCCTTATACTGCCCTTTCTTAGCTTCTTATATTAATGCTTAGCCTCTTTAATCTCTATTTTTCTTCTTTAATAAATAACATATTTAAAATTCTCAAGCACACTCTTACTATTCTGACTGTCACACTAGTCTCAATATTTTGTAATTGCAATTTTGTTTTCCTCCAGACCTGGAAGCTACTAGGGATAATTTTTTTTTAATTTCCAAGTGATTGAGTCTTTAAGTCAAAATTATATTGTTTATATTTCTGTTTTCCTACTGATGTTCAAGGGTTGTGTCCTGCAAATTTCTGCTTTTTAAAGTAACATACGGAGCTTTATATGTTCTGATGTGTGGTCATGCTTTAATATCTTAAGAATATATTCTCTGTTTATAGGATACAATAATTCCTAATATCTACATTATTTAAGGGTTATTAGTGAAAAAGTGAGATAACCTAGAATATGCTTTAAAACACAACAGTAATAACTCATTAACTAAACAGACACAAACATAAAGGGATAGAGATAGATGAAAAAGTGATGACAAAATGTGAATTTTACTTTTTATCAATATGAATTTTGCTTTGGATGTCAGTTTTCTTTTTGTTTGCATTGACCTGTGCTTATTCTTTAACTTTTAACTTTTTAGGTGATTTTTCTTAAATGGTATCTTTTTTCACCATTAACTGGTTGACTTTTTAAAATCCTACATGAACTTGTTCTTTTAATAGAGGAGTTCAACTTATTTATAAATATTGTTATAATGTATATAGGTCATATTCTCTTTTTTAATGCTGCTTTTAATCATTTCTTACCACATGAGTCAGCTATCTATGCTAGTCTTAATATATAGGAAAATATGTCCTATTTGTAAAAATTCTATAGTTATGTTTATGTTAAATAATTTTTAATGTGTATTTATTTTTGAGAGAGAGAAAGAGTGTGAATGGGGAAGGGGCAGAGAGAGAGACAGACAGACAGACAGAATCTGAAGCAGGCTCCAGGCTCTGAGCTGTCAGCACAGAGCCCTACACGGGGCTCAAACTCATGAACCAGGAGTTCATGACCTGAGCCAAAGTTGGATCAGCTATCCAGGTTGCCCCTGTTTTAAATAATTTTTAATCTACAAATCTAAACTTCAGAATCAAAAATGAAACTCATATATTCAATGAATAAATACATTTTGAGCCCTTACTCTGTGCAACCACTGTGATAAAATTTGAAAATCAATCTTTCTGATTGCCAAGTAATACTCCATCGTATATATAAAAGAATGAAATCTTGCCATTTGCAACTACGTGGATGGAACTGGAGGATATTATGCTAAGCGAAATTAGTCAGAGAAAGACAAAAATCGTATGACTTCACTCATATGAGGACTTTAAGAGACAAAACAGATGAACATAAGGGAAAGGAAGCAAAAATTATATAAAAACAGGGAGGAAGACAAAACAGAAGAGACTCCTAAATATGGGGAACAAACTAAGGGTAGCTAGAGGGGTTGTGGGAGGGGGGATGGCCTAAATGGGTAAGGGGCACTAAGGAATCTACTCCTGAAATCATTGTTTCACTATATGCTAACTAATTTGGATGTAAATTTTTAAAAATAAAAAATAAAATTTAAATAAATAAATAAATAAATTTGAAAATCAAATGCCAAAAAAGATAAACCTAGTCCTTGTCTGTACGCAGCTTAAAATCTAGTTGAAATATAAGCGAATGAAAAGGTGTTTACAGCTGAGCATTTTAAGACAATTAAGGGAAAGCAAAAGATGCTACCGATGCACATAGAAGAGACCCATCTTGACTACGCTTTATGGAGGAAGCAACATCTAAGTGGAGACTGTAAGACCGAGTGGGAGTTAGTCAAAATCTTTCCAGCTGCCTTATTTCATTTAGAACATGTTTAATCCCCAGCCCTACCGCCATTATTTATCAGTTGTTATTAATAATATCTTACATTTTATATTTAAATATTTGCCACTAGTTTAATAGTATTGCATCCTATATTTTCACTTTCAGGAGAAAATGTTGACTTTTTTTTTTCTCAGATTCTAATAAAGTTAGATGAACCTTCATTTCAACTAGCTCTAGTGTTCACATCCAGGCCTTTTAAGTTGTTACCTCCCTATTCCTTAGTTATTATTTTCCCTGGAAAATTCTGGTTAAGTATTTTCCCCTGAGCTCTGTATTTAATTCTTCCTCCATGTCTTTAGGGACATCACTAAACTAATTATCCCTTCTTGACTATATCTCTAGCTCTCTCTTTCCAGCTCTTTTCCTTCAGCATATAAATATTCTTCCTACTTTCCGTTTGAAAAGTCTTGCTCCTTGACCACAACTCTACATCCTTCTCTCTAATGCCAAACTACTTCCTATTTGAAAAAGTTGTCTCCAATCTTATGTCCCCAAGTTGTAAACACTTATCTGATCTTCAAACCACGGCTGCAAGCCAGTTTCTAGCCTCACTCTTTCCCAATACTGCTACACTAACATCATGAAAGAACTTCTTGCTGCCAGAGTGAAAGAAAAATTTTAAATTTTTATGTTACTGGACGTCCCTGCCACACCTAACTCTGGACATCATCTCCCTGTGTCATTCCGTCCTCCTCAGTTGGCTTTAAGACTCTTTCCTGGTTTTTCTCCTTTCTTGTCCCTCTACTTTCTCCTCTTCAATCATCTCTTAAATACTGAGGTTCTCAGACTTTCAAACAAACTTCTCCTCTTAACTCCTCCACTTACACAAGTACTTTTCCTAATTGCCATTGTATAATCTCCATGGCATCAACTAATGCCTATATGCCAATAACTCCAAAATATATACCTCTGAAACCAAAATGAATGTTTTGTGTTCCAAACCATCGTTTCTAATTGTGCATGCACATCTCCCCTTGGATGTCCAATGAGCATCTCCGTTCGCTCTGATCATCTTCTTTCCAACACCTTCTTCATATACTTGTTTTTCTCTTCTCCCAAACTAGAAACGTAAGGATCATCTTGCTTGACTCATCCTTCTCCCTGACCTATATCGTCAGGCATCAATTACTACTATTTGTACCTTTCAAATTCATACCTTCTTCTCTGGCTCCCTGCTACTGACTGAATTCAGATTCTCATAATTTACCAGGTGGATCATTGCCAAGGTCTTCCATTGTCTCCATTTTTGCTCTACTCCAATCCATTCATTAGATTCCTCACCGAATTATTTCCCTAAAACACAAATATGATCATGCCACTTACACACTTACTTCTTTCAATAACTCTTCACTGCCTTGAATATAACATGCAGACCCCTTAACCTGGTATATAAGATCATTCCTGATCTAATCCCTTCCATTAATTGCAGCCTTATTTCTACCCAACTCATACACACAGGCTTATGCAACCATTTTCCCTACCAACACACCTTCTCTCTTTGCATACGTAGTTCTAACTGGAAAAAAATTTAAAACCTTACCTTTCCTTCTTGACCTGACTCAATTCCCACTCATCTTATCAGAAGTCTGTGCTGTGTCTGACAAGTCCATCCCTCTCTGTAGGTTTCATATTATTTTCAAATATTTATATCACTGTTGTAATCAATTTTACTGGAGCAGTTATACTATTTAAAATCACTGTCTCCAATATGCAACAGGGATTCAGTGAGGACAGGAATCATGGTCATAAATCTCCCTGCCCTGAGGGTCTATCAATTTGCAGATCAATTTACAGATATACAAATTTACATGCATGAAGAGCAAGCAGTTCAGGACAGAAGTATTTTAAGGACATACAGGAAAATGGCTTGAACATGAAAAATCTTGTATGCCAGATAAGGTCTTTGAAAGTTATCAAAGTCATTTTAACAGGAAATTATATGATCAAACGTGCATGTTTGAAACCTCAGCCTCGTGGTCATGTGGTGAAGAGACCATAGAAGGATAGCACTGGAGGAAGCAAGAGACATTGACATGGTACCAGTGAACAATTATGAAAAACAAGTTGACGACAGCAAGGATGTCGGATGGAAAGCCGATACAAAAGATACTTGGAAAGTAAAGTAAATTGAAGTAAATGGCCAATTAAGTATAGGGGGTTAATGAGGCATTAAGAACCAAGAGCACCTCTAAGACTCCTGGCTCGTGTGGCTAGGAAGATGGATCATTTATTCTGAAAATCATCAAATCATTTTAAGCCTATCCTCTAACCAGGCCATACGCCAGGTGATAAGACCATAAGATAAATAAACAAAACACAGTCCCTGCTCTCCAGAGTGTGTAGTGAAAGAGACAAAAATGTAATAAAACATAATAAATATTATTAGAGATCTATAGGCAAGGTCCAAAGGGGGAAAAACGAAAGATGGTGCTGAACTTTATTTGGAAATGAGTAATATATAAAACTAGTCACAGTAAAACTCCAAGAAGAATGAGGTCCCATCAACTGATATAGGGAATTCAAGGCATGGAACAGAATCTGAGAAAAGAAGAAATAATATTTTCTATTTTGAAGTTGTGATTGACTGGCATGTTGGCTAATCTAGGTGACAGCCATTAGGCAATCAGGATCCAGAGCTCATGGAAAATTGTTAACAGAGAGACCTCTTGCACCGAGACTATCACAAAGGCCTTGCATTCATTTCCTGTAGCTGCTGCAACAAATTACAACGTGGATGGCTTAAAACAATAGAAATGTATTCTCTCATAGCTCTGAAGACCAGGAGTCCAAAATCAAGGTATGGGTAGAGCTGTGCTCCCTCTGGAGGTTCTAAAGGAGAATCCTTCCTTGCCTCATCCAGCTTCTGGAGGCTGTCAATATTCTTTCATTTGTGACCACGTCACTTCCTCTCTGCCTCCATTCTGTCCTCCTCTTCTGTCCATCTCAAATCCTCCTGTGTGTTTCTCTTGTAAGTACACTTGTCTCTGGATATCAGAGCCACCTGGATAATCCGGAATTATCTCTCATCTCAAGATATTTTGTTTAATTATGTCTACAAAGATCCATTTTCCAAATAATGTAACATTCACAGGTTCTGGGGATTAGGATATGGACTTATTGGGGGAAAGGGGCACCATTCAACCCACTACAGGCATCCTAAATAAACTTTCTGATTTTGCCATTGCTTTCTTCAGTCAGTTCTCAATACTGCAGCCGGCAGGACTCAACATTTAAATCAGATCAAGACATCCCTGTTCGGGTGCGACCCTTGATCTCAAAGTCTTGAGTTCGAGCCCCATGTTGGGCATACTGCTTACTTAAAAACAGATAAACAAACAATAACAAAAAACTTCTCTGTTCAAATCCCTTTTATTGTTTCCCACTCTTAAGAGCCTACCAGGCTCCAGTATATCTGGCACCCCCGTTACCTCTCTGGTTTCATCTCTTCCTTCTTTGCCCCATGTTCATTCCACTGCAGATACATTGCTGTTTCTTAACATGACAGACACACTTTATCTAATATACCTCATTGTGATGGTTAATTTATGTGTTAACTTGACAGGGCCTTGGGGTACCCAGATATTTGTTCAAAATTATTCTGAATGTGTCTGTGAGGGTGTTTCTGGATGAGATTAACATTTTATTTTATTTTATTTTATTTTATTTTATTTTATTTTATTTATAATTTATTGTCAGTAAGAAAGACTGGCTAATGGTCATTTTCAATAAAAACCTTTACAAGACCATTGCATCAAAATATACAGATACCATTAAAAGTCTGTCATGATGATTTTGGTTTATTAACAGATATACAGAAGGTACAATTACTCTTTCCAATAATGAAAAATGTTTACACTTCTAAACAATCCATTTAAGACATGTTGATATATCAGATCTTTCCTTATCATATGTACAGCTAGAAATGAATGAGTGTATAGAAATGTGTTAATGAAATAATCATACTTTAGTGGAAAAAAGATCTAATGAAATCCTGATTATATTTAAAAATCAGGGTGCTAGGTAATGATACTAACACCACCAAAATTCAGTCCAAAACAAATGCACAAAATATCTTGAAAGTCCAGTTGAAACTATGAAAAGTTAAATCTGTACATAAAATTTACCCCCCAAAAGACAGGAAAATTAAAATAATCAATTTTATATAAATCTATGATCATGCTAACAAGATAGTAGGACTGATTTTTATTTCATTATTTCATCACAAATATTAATACAAAAAGATGTTCGAAAATGGCATAGCCAACATAAATCTCACCCAGTTAAAGTGGGTTAGGACACGGAAAATGGCTAACATGTCAAGAGGCATGTGGATCAGTGTAGGCAGGCCCATTTTAGCTCACTGAGAAAAGTGCTTAAGCACTGCTACAAAGAACAATGCAGAAGGGGCTCAGTCAGTTAAGCGTCAGACTTCAGCTCAGGTTATAATCTCTCAGTGTGTGAGTTCAAGCCTTGTGTCAGGCTCTGTGCTGACAGCTCAGAGCCTGGAGCCTGCTTCAGATTCTGTGTCTCCCTCTCTCTACCCAGAACAATGCAGATTATTTACATAATCTCTGTAACTTCATTAAAGTGCAGGTACTAGGGGGGTTTTAAGCCTCAGACTTCCCTAAATTGTTGCAGATCTGGTGGAGGAATTGTCACCTCTTCGAAGCGCCCACTGTCTCCTCTCTCGTGGTCACTCATCATGACCTCGGACTCCAACAGCATGCCGACCCATCAGAGCAAGAAGCTGTGAAAGTACACACAGATGTGGGTATGTTTTCTACAGAAGAGGCTTCAAAGTTTCTTTGATGCTGTGAGTAGTTCTCTACAAGCACTGTTCTCACCAGTGCCTGTTCGGGGAAGTTCAGACATATTGACAGGTTAGAAATTGGGCAGATACACTGATTTAAGCTGAACTCCTGCCAGTTTCCCAACGAAAAACCCAAACTACCTGCAGAAAGTATGTCTCCAGGAGGGTCCACTGATTGAAACTGATCACTGAATTCTAGAAGCAGTGATGGTAACTCATCAGGCACAGGAAATTCTTCTGCTGGTGGTAGAAAATCACTTTCAATGTCATAACCTCCAGGGTGATAGTCTGTATCGATGGTATTTGGATCTGCTGAGTACAGGGGTGTTTACACGTCAATAACCTTGTAATTGGGGAATTCTTGTATATCTGGCAGAGGAACACTTGACATTGAATCTGAAATATCTCAGTGATACCCATTGTCATCACACACTTTACCCTAAAAGGAGCCAGGAATTGCACTTCAGACAGGCTGTTTTGGGCACTGTAAAGATGAGAAGGTCTTTCCTCTGGAGGTTTCTTGCAGAGGCAGAGATCAGGATCTACTGATCTTATCAGTTGGGCTTCTGGATTGAGTTGCTGTTAGAAGGAGTTTGAAGGAGGAGGAGGCACGTTTGGGGCAGCAGTGGAATCCCCAGGGCTGTGCCTGATGCAGTGTGGACTGCATCTAGATCTAGAACCAATCTAGTATAGTTTCCATTCACGTTGAGAGACACTACTTGTCACAGCCCATTATTGACTTGAATGCTTAGAACAGAGATAATTCCAGGGCCACTTCCACTATCAGCTTTGTGTTGTAGTCTTCCATTGTGCATCTCCAGGGTGTTATAGTCGGTTCCCCAAGCATATGTTACAACTGAATGAGTAGAATATGTTCTAAGCCTCATGGTCAGTTTCATCTCTAAACTTCTTTTTTAATTTTCAAGATTAACATTTTAATAGGTAGACTGAGTAAAGTAGATCATCTTCCCTGATATGCCTTCATCCAATCAGTTGAAGGTCTGAACAGAATAAAAATCTGATCCTCCCCTAAAGAGGGAACTCCTACCTGACTGCCTGTGAGCTGGGACATTGGTTTTTCCTGCCTTCAAGCTCAAACTGAAACCTAGGTTCTTCCTGGGTCTTGAGCCTGCCAGCTTTTGGACTGAGACTAGACATTTGATTTTCCTGGTTCTCAGGCCTTAGGACCCAGATTGGAACTAAACTATCATATCTCTTGGGTCTCCAGCTTGCTGACTCATCTAGAAGATCTTGGGACTTGCCAGCTTCCATAATCACATAATCTTTATAATAAATCTTTACATATAAACTCCTATTAGTTCTGTTTCTCTGGAGAACCCTAATACACATATCCTCACCTAGTTATCCTGTTTACCATCTGTTTCCCACTAGAAAGTAAACATCATGAGGTCAAAGATTTTTCTGTCTTGGTCAGTGATCACTCAGTCACTTTTAGAGCCTGAAAGATGCCTGGCGCGTTGTATGCATTCAAAAATCCTCTTATTGGATTAATTAATAGATATATACAGATCTAAGAATACTCAGAAAAACACTGTCTTCTCCTTTCAGTTTAAATAACATAACACACAGTATTTCCTATAATTTTCAACAGATTCTCATTCATCTAAAATATCAATAATATTTGGCAGAAGAGTCACATAAGAATTAAGAGCTCAGTACAATTTCAAAGAAAGACGGGGAGATTTTAAATCATACAGTATCAAGGCGTTAAATATCCAACCAAAAGAGGAAGGGACAGATAAGAATATCTTGTGAGAAGAAAATAAGTCAAAAATGGAATGTAAGTGATAAGAAGTTTGAGATTATGTCTTTAGGATCAAATACATTTAAAGAGAAGTTAATGAAAAGCTTCTATAAGTGGGTGTGCATAATTATATTTTTAGAGTGCTTTTTCTAAAAGCTTTCTGATTGATAGACTATGAGGATTTTATTAAGAAAGAAAAGACCGGGGCGCCTGGGTGGCGCAGTCGGTTAAGCGTCCGACTTCAGCTCAGGTCACGATCTCGCAGTCCGTGAGTTTGAGCCCCGCGTCGGGCTCTGGGCTGATAACTCAGAGCCTGGAGCCTGCTTCCAATTCTGTGTCTCCTTCTCTCTCTGCCCCTCCCCCCTTCATGCTCTGTCTCTCTCTGTCTCAAAAATAAATAAAAACGTTAAAAAAAATTTTTTTAAATAAAAAAAAAAAAAAAGAAAGAAAGAAAAGACCATTTAATTACACCATTTAGAAACTTGAAGGTTCCAGCTTCCAGATGAAGACGGTTGACTTAGCACACACATTTACTTTTCTCCCCACTGCAAATCCCTTTAAAATGACAAAATATTAAAAAATGAACAAATATGACAATGCAGGAAAGCCACGAAGGCTTGGACAGAAACAGTGAGGAATTTCTCGAAGATATAAAGGAGTTAAGATGGATGCTGCAGGCTCCTGTGTGGCTCAGTCGGTTAAGCGTCCAACTTCATCTCAGGTCATGATCTCACACTCCGTGTGTTCGAGCCCCACGTTGGTCTCTGTGCTGACAGCTCAGAGCCTGGAGCCTGCTTCTGATTCTGTCTCCCTCTCTCTCTCTGCCCCTCCCCCACTTGTGCTCTGTCTCTCTCTCCGTCTCTCAAAAATAAACGTTAAAAAAAATTATAAAAAAAAAAAAGATGGATGCTGAAACTTGAGAGCCAGATGTCCTCCCAAAGAAGATATCAAATATCCACAAATGAGAGTTTTGCTCAAAAAAGTGAGTTTGGTAGGGTTTTTGTATGTGTTCTCAGTAGAAACCCTGAAAAACCCCTAAAAGCATAAGCAGCAAAACCTGAGCCATCTAGTAGGCTAGGAGTTGGCTGGTGAGATTAAAGGCCCACAGACTCCAGATTGAAGGTGCAGTGGGTACACGTTAATCTCTTTCTTCCAAGGCCCTCCGCTGAGAGAACAAGGGGTGACTATCAGTTAATAAGAAATCTCAATAAATTCCTCGAAGACACAACGCATGAGGAGGAATAGGTACTAATGCTGTAGAACACAGGAAGGTGCAGCGTAAAGCACACAGACAGAGGCTGTACCGGCAGAAGGAGCTACCTGTCTGCTGGCGGAAGTGAAGTATGGGCCCAAAAGCAAGAGGCTATAGAGGAAACAGTCAATCCTTCCCTAACAGCCAGGTGTTTCTTCCTAACAAAGAGAACATGGGGAATTCTTCTCTTGAAAAACTGAATGAATTCTTAAAAAAGAAAAAATTGAATGAACTCTTTGGGAGAACAAAGGCAGCTGGGAATTAGCACTTCAGAGATCTCCTTCCAGCTTTCCTAAAGGAAAATGTGCCAGCTGACATGTCCCATCCGTGTTCACAGACCCCAGAGTCAGCTTGTCTATTTTCTCACTTTTAAATAAGAATGGAAAACCAAGAATCACCAGACATTTGGGGGAGTGGGGGAGTGGGGGGGTGGGGGGGGGAACAATAGTATACTAACCACAAAATTACCTCAAGGAAACATAAAATTCAAAACAAAACAAAACAGAGCACCGAAAAGAATCTAGAAAAATGCTAATTTGTACTCTCAGAGAAATTAAACTAAAATGAAAATCTAGATTTTGTGTAACCCTAAAGCTTAATCAATATTTAGGGCCTTTTTAAAAGTACGAAATTAGAATGTAAAATTAGGTACAAAAAATAAATATTTATATGTGGAAAATATGCCACAATTTAAGTTACAGAATCTTAGAGGTTCCAATCCCTTTCTTCTGAAACCTATTTAGCCTAAACACTTCCCCAGAAATTCTTCCTGATTGTAATCTAGCTGTACCTTCCCACTGAGAACACTCTATAATTCCCAGAAACTTCCAGGACCTGAGTGTGGGGAAATCAGCTTCATGGCAAATCTACTCTAGCACAGACACAAAAAAAGGAGGAGGTGGAGAAGGTTAGAGAACAAGAAAGAAGTATTTTTAAAAGTTACTGCTGATAGGGCACGTGGGTGGCTCAGTTGGTTGAGCATCTGACTGTTGATTTCAGCTGAGGTCATGATCCAAGTCCCACGTTGGCCTCCATTTTGAGTATGGAGCCTGCTTGAGATTCTCTCTCTCTCTCTCTCTCTCTCTCTCTCTCTTTCTCTCTCTCTCTCTCTCTCTCCCCCTCTGCCCCTCTCTCCGCTCTCTCTCTCTAAATTAAAAAAAAAAAAATTGTTCTAAATTTCTGCCACAAAGCATCAGTAAAAGTTCTAAGAGACATAGTTCAATATATTTCAAAAAATAAGACACAGAACACCCCTTCCCAAAAAGACAGAAAAGATTAGACACAAAAGAGGATTAATCCAGGTGGCCCATAATCAGACCAAGAAAGTTTCCATTAAAAAAAGACAGAGACAATAGTCAAAAAATAATAATGAGTAAATGCCCTCTCCTGTACATATTATTGTGAAATTGTAGCATGCAAGAATTGAAACTATTCCCAGCTAGAAAAAAAGGAAAAAAGAAAAAAGGAAGCCACATACAAAGGAACAAGGGTCAGTTGAGCATCATTAGAAATACAATGAAAACATGTCTTCAAAGTTCTAAAGCAAGGATTGACAAACTCCATCCCGTGGGACAAATCCTGCCTGCTGCTTCTTTTGAAAATGAAGTTTTACTAGAACACAGCCAGACTCATTCATTTACCTCTTGTCTATAGCTTCTTTTATGCTACAAAGGCAGAGCTGAGTAGTTGCAACATAAGCCCTGTGACCCACAGAGTCTAAAATAGTTACTATCTGGCCCCTTTCAGAAGTTTCAAGGAGGGAACTCTATTACCTCCAATATTATACACTAATAAGTAACATAAACACTGAATATTGAATTTCAACTTGTAGCATCCATCTGTAAGCAAACGTGAAAGATTTAACCAAGGCTGCAGAACAGAAAGTAAAGATCACCAATCACTACCGTGTAAAAGTAAAAATACAGATGAAAGAAGTTGAAAGATTAAAGGGAGAGGAGACTTAAGGGATAACTCCCGCTCCTTATAATATCTTCTTCCTACAAAATGAGGCACGGCTCTGATGTAACAAGTAATAAAGAAGTGGAAGTTAACCAATACAGAAATCAAAGGGGATGATGGAATCACACTGAGAAGACAGGAAGAAGGGAACGTATGGTGTCAATGAGCGAAACGTCTAAATCTGAAAAAGTAAAAAACAGTGAGTGACATAAATATTTCATTTAGAAATATGGTTGAAATCACCTGGAAAAGCAGGGAAAAGTGTTTAAAATTGCTCTCTGGGAAGCAGAAGCCGGAGTGGGAGGGATGGGGCAGAACTGTGGTTTTTAAACTTCAGTCTCTGTATCTGATTTTGTAAACAATGGGCTTGGTAAATGTTTACTTTAAATGAGTAGCCAAGTCGTTATTAACCTCCGTACTGAAATGAAATAAAATGAATGATATGAAATGAACTGAACTCCATCCGGAATAGGGTCACCACCGCCACCCTTGTGGCAGCTGGCTGCTGTAATTACCTCTGGGGTAAGTAAAGCAAATTTGCCCCGATGTTGCTTCATTACCTCCTTCTGTGCTATTATTATCACCTATGTGGCATGTTGTCAAATATATATTTTTTCAAATGCATATTTTACATATATAATATATATTCAACAATATGGAGCTATAATTAGTTCATCGTTGTTTTAAACATTCCTGTGTGGGTTTTTTTAAGGAAACTGAGAAAAGAGGAAAAAATATATATGTGGTCTTTTACGTATGCCCATATACTTAATATTTCCTATGGCCTTCATCTTTCCTGTGGATCTCAGTTACAATCTCATGTCAGTTCCTTCCTCTCTGGTGGGCTCCCTTTAGCATTTCTTGCAGTAAAAGATGGCTAGAAATGAATTCTGCCAGCTTTTGTTTATCTGGGAATGTCCTAGTGTTACCTTCATTTTTGAGGAGTATTTTTGTTGGCCATCGGCAGGTTTGTTTTTCTTCAGCACTTTGTCATTTCACTGCTTTTGGGTCTCTGTTGTTTCTGATGAGAAGCTAGCTGTTTACTACCGTATTGTTAATGCTCTGTGTGTGGGAAGTCGCTTTTCTCTTGCTGATTCTAAGATTGCCCTTTATTTTTGGCTTTTGGTAGTTGGCCGAGGATATGTCTAACTGTGGTTCTCTTTATGTTTCTAATAGGATTCGCTGAGAATCTTAGATATCTAGGTAAAAGTTTTTCATCAAATCTGGGGAGTTTTGGGTCATTACTTCTTCAAATATTTTTTTTTCTACACCCTTCTCTCTCTGTCTTGCCTCTCCTTCATTGACTGCCATTACATGTATGTTACACACTTTACGTGATTCAAAAGTTTCCTTTTTCTTCCATCTTTTTTCTCTTCATTTTTCTGATTGGAGTATTTCTATCGATCTTTCTGTAAGTCTCATTTTTATTTCTGCCATCTCAAATATGTTACTGGGCCTATGTAGTAAATTTTTATTTCAGTTAAGTAGTCCCCCATCATCCACAGTTTTCTTGCCATGGTTTCAATTACACACAGTCAACCCTAGTGGACAAGCAGATGATTCTTTTTCTGATGTATTGTCACACGCTCAATAGTAGCCCAACACTATGTGACAATGCCTAGGTCATTGACCTCACTTCATCTCATCATGCAGGCATTTGATCATCTCACTTTATCACAAGAATGCAGTGCAATAATATCTTTTGAGGGGCACGTGGGTGACTTAGTCAGTCAAGCATCCAACTCTTGATTTCAGCTCAGGTCATGATCTCATGGTTTATGGGATTGAGCCCCGCATCTACACTGTCAGCAAAGCCTGGTTGGAATTCTCTCTCCTTCACTCTCTGCTTCTCTCTCTCTCAAAACAAATAAATAAACTTTAAAAAAAAAAGATATTTTGAGAGACATAACTTTTATTACAATATATTGTTATAATTGTTCTATTTTGTTATTAGTTAGGGCTGTTAATTTCTTACTGTGCTAATTTATAAAGCAAATGTTACCACAGGTATGTCTATATAGATAAAAATATAGTGTATTTAGGGTTTGGTACTACCCAAGGTTTCAGGCCCCCACTGGGGTTCTCAGACCATAATCCCCATGGATAAGGAAACACTACCGTATTGCATTTTTCAACTCTAGAATTTACATTTGGTTCTTTTCTTATACTTTCTAGTTCTCTACCTCTATTTCTTGTATGTTAAGTCAGTGTCATTAAATTTTGCTTTCATTATTTGAACATAATATCCTGTAATTCTTTTTTTTTTTATATATTTTTAAATGTTTATTCACTTTTGAGAGACAGAGAGAGACAGCATGAGTGGCGGAGGGACAGAGAGAGAGAGAGACACAGAATCCGAAGCAGGC
Organism: Panthera onca; assembly: GCF_046562875.1. NCBI lineage: Eukaryota > Metazoa > Chordata > Mammalia > Carnivora > Felidae > Panthera > Panthera onca. The sequence continues at coordinate 19,047,791 of NC_138347.1, read as the reverse complement.
TCCAGGCTCTGAGCTGTCAGCACAGAGCCTGACACAAGGCTCGAACTCACACACCACGAGATTATAACCTGAGCTGAAGTCTGACGCTTAACCGACTGAGCCACCTGGGCACCCCATAATTCCCTCTAATTCTCTGAACATATTTACAATAGCTGCTTTGAAGTCTTGGTCTATAAAGCAACATCTGGGCTCACCCTGAGCAACTTCTATTGACTGTCTTTTTTTTTAATTGAGTGTAGATTATATTTTCCTCTTTCTTATATGCCTAGTCAATTTCGTTTTAAAAATCAACATTTCTAGATAAATACTGTAGCAATTCTTTTTTTTTTTTCTACTGACGTGGGTGGGAATATGGGAATTGGGGAATGAAAGAAAAAATCATTGTGCTTCTTTCAGCCTGACGTGAAAGAATGGTTGGTGTTTTTCCTGCATTGTATCTTTTCTTACTGTTTCATTAATAAATAGAGTGAGAAGACATTACTTCTTGATTCTGTTTTATTTTTCTTAAGGTTATGGGGCCACTATTTTTAAATAATTTTTTTAGTAACTTCCTTGTACTTAAAGTGTGGAATCACTGATGTCTCTGCTCAGTTTTTTAATTCTTATTTTTGTTTTTAGACTATTTTCCTAAAGATCTCTCTTTTATGTGCATAGCTTAGTGGTAAGCCAGTGATTTGGGCAGAGCTTGAGGTCAAATGCCTCATTCCCACAAAGCTTTCACCTCTATCGATTAATTTCTATGTTGCTGGCAAAATGTATCTCAAGTTACAGCCAATTCTCAAGTCTCCCTCAGCTTTCAATGTTCACCAGCCTCCCTCAGGTCTCCTCCAAGCATGGAGAGTTTTCTAATCAGTCAAGAACATATGGTGAGATTATCTCAGCCTTTCCATGGGTCTCTCATCTCCAGGATTTCCCCATTATATTTCTGGCTGGTCCACCACTCACCATTCACCCCAACCAGAACCATACGGTCAGGCTTGCAAAGCTGCACTTTCCTTTTTTGTCCCCAGCCATGTCCACCCCTTTTAAACAATAAAGCCAAATATTTTCACCACCACCCCCCCGGACACACACACCCAGATTGAGTTCATCCCCTCTGGCAACAAAGCTGTTGGTTTTCGTGTTCCTCCCCCATGCTGATGAAACTATTATTCTTGGCAGCCAAGTTAAGTTGGGGGGGGGGGGGGGGGGTGGAGAAGACGTATTCCTACTATTCTTACCTGAAGTTCTAGCAGCTTTCCAAGAATAAAGGCTCCTCGATTTGTTATCTGCCTTTGGTTGGTCTCCAATGCCCAATCTCTTCATGGCTCCATAACTAGAAATACCTTCCTTCAAAGAGATTTGAGAAAGTTGGAATCCAACATGGCCAAGAAGTAGGGGGATCCGAAGTGCCCTCGTCTCTCAAACACAGCAGTGTTGAGGCCAAAGGACTCTGCACTCTAAGAGTCTGGGCAGCAAAGTGACAGAGATGCCTCAGGGACCCACAGGGACAACCCGGCGGGCCATGGGTGCGTGATTGTGAACCGGGAGAGATAAAACGGGTGGCAGAGGAATGGAGGGGAGGGATCCCCTTTTAGGGAGAGACAAAAGGAAGAGAAAGAGAGGCTGAGGAAGCGTAGGACTGTACCTGGACAAGAGAAAAACCATGGGCCAGGATGGAGAAAGATCCAATCTCGAACTGTGGCGCTTTCTACAGACTGGGGCTGGCTGCCCTGTTTGTGCACCTTGGGAGGAGGGGAGCCAGTCCAGGGCCGGTAGCTAGTTCAGAGGCACAGTCCACAGTGGGAGAAAGCAGTCCCCTCCCTGGAGTGCCGTGGCAAGAAGGTATATACCCGTTCAAAGGACAAAGACTGCCTGTGCCTGCCAGCCATAGGCCATATATCCGCGATGCGGAGCGGCACTCCCCCCGGAACTGGGGTGCGCAGCACCGGAACCTTTAAGACTTCCGGGTTTAAGACCCAGCTGAGCACCAGGGAGGCACGGGAGTCGGCGGAGCAGGACAAACCGCCTCGTTCGCGCCCATAGCACAGTGAGAACGGCTCGAACAGAGCCGTTTGGGACACCAGGTCCGCGGAGGAGAGACTGGGGCCTCACCGTTTTCCTCGCCATCACCAACAAGGTAGGGGCTCAGGGAACAGAGAGCCGGCCCCCAGTGGAGGCGGGACCCACCTACACCAAGCCACGCCCCTCCGCGCCCGCTAAGTGCGGATCTACGGGAGCCGGGAGCCGGATTGACGCTGACCAGCCAGCCAGTCCCTCGTCCAGACCAGCGCTGCTGCCTTGGCTGATTTAATTCACAGACAACTCTTTATGTTCTTCCTTCATTTTCTCCTTCTTACTTCTTCCCTCCTCTAGTCTGATTATTCTGGTTGTTGATTTGTTTAGGCAGACGCATTTAATCTATTCTCTTTACACATGTTCTACACCTCCTGCTTTCCTTTCCTTTCTCTCTCTCCGGATTAAGCCGTATCGTTTCTCTGTCTGGTGAATTTTGTTTTATTTAATTTTTCCCCGCCCCTGTCATTTCTCTTTGCGTGGGATAAGGCCTCTTCCATCAGCACCACCTCCACCCTGTTGTTTACTTGTAGTTGTTGTTTCTGGGTTTTTTTGTTTTGGGGTGTTTTTGTTTGTTTGCTTCTGTGTTTGTTTTTATTTTCTGTTTGTTTTTTGTTTGTTTGTTTTCCTTTCCAGGGCTACTTCAATGGACAAATAAAAGCACACCTGGTGGAGGGTCCAAAACATCACTAGGAGTAGGGAGATAAAGTAATCAAAGTCACAACAACGGAGAGCAAGTACCACACTCCAAAAAATACCTCCTGAAGGGCCAGGCCCTGGACAGTGTATGACTCCTCTTTAATATGGTGGTGCTCACAGGTGCAGGACACATAACAAGCTTTTAAAACACATAAGGGATAGAAAACTAGCCAAAATGACAAAACGGAAGAATTCTCCTCAAAAGAAATTAGACAAAGAAATGACAGCTAAAGAAATGATCAAAACAGATATAAACAATGTAACTGAACAAGAATTTAGAATAATAGTCGTAAGATTACTCATTGGGCTTGAAAAAACCATAGAAGACAGCAGAAGATCTATTGCTGCAGAGATCAAGGAACTAAAAAATAGTCATGATGAATTTTAAAATGCTGTAAATGGGATGCAAAATAAACTAGAGGTGATGGCAGCGAAGATTGAAGAGGCAAAGGGAAGAATAAGTGAAATAAAAGATAAATTATGGAAAAATATGATGAGAAAAAGAGAGATAAAAAAATTCTGGACCATGAGGGGAGAATTAGAGAACTAAGGGATTCAATGGAATGGAATAATATCCATATCATAGGAGTTCCAGAAGAAGAAGAAGAGAGAGAAGGGGGAGGAAGGTGTACTTGAACAAATCATAGCTGAGAACTTACCCAGTCTAGGGAAGGAAACAGACACTGAAATCCCGGAGGCACAGAGAACTCCCTTCAGACATAACTTGAATTGATCTTCTGCACAACATAACATAGGAAAACTGGCAAAATACAAAGATAGAGAATTCTGAAAGCAGCTAGGGACAAATGGGCCTTAAATGACAAGGGTAGACACATAAGGGTAGTAGCAGATCTATCTACTGAAACTTGGCAGGCCAGAAAGGAGTGGCAGGAAATTTTCAATGTGCTGAATATGAAAAATATGCAGCCAAGAATCCTTTACCCAGCAAGCCTCTCATTCAAAATAGAAGAGATCAAGGTTTCCAAGACAAATAAAAACTGAAGGAATTAATCACCACTAAACCAGCCCTATAAGAGATCCTAAGGGGGACTCTGAGTGAAATGTTGCAAAGACCACAAAGGACCAGAGACATCACTACAAGCATGAAACCTGCAGATAACACAATGATTCTAAATCCATATCTTTCAATAATAACACTGAATATAAATGGACTAAATGCTCCAATCAAAAGACATAAGGTATCAGAATGGATTAAAAAAATTAAAAAACAAGACCCATCTATTTGCCGTCTATAAGAGACCCATTTTAGACCTGAGGACACCTTCAGGTTGAAAGTGAGGGAATGGCGGGGCGCCTGGGTGGCGCAGTCGGTTAAGCGTCCGACTTCAGCCAGGTCACGATCTCGCGGTCCGTGAGTTCGAGCCCCGCGTCAGGCTCTGGGCTGATGGCTCGGAGCCTGGAGCCTGTTTCCGATTCTGTGTCTCCCTCTCTCTCTGCCCCTCCCCCATTCATGCTCTGTCTCTCTCTGTCCCAAAAATTAAAAAAAAAAAAAAAAAAAAAAAAAAAAAAGAAAGTGAGGGAATGGAGAACTATCTACCATGCTACTGGAAGTCAAAAGAAAGCTGGAGTAGCCATAATTATATAAGACAAACTAGATTATTAAACTAAAGGCTGTAACAAGAGATGAAGAAGGACATTATGTCATAATTATGGGGTCTATCCATCAAGAAGAGCTAACAATTATAAATGTTTATGCACCATATTTGATAGCACACAAATATATAAACCAGTTAATCACAAAGATAAGCAATCTTATTGGTAAGAATGTGGTAATTGCAGGGGACTTTAATACTCCACTTACAACAGTGGAAAGATCATCTAGACAGAAAATAAATAAAGAAACAATGGCCCTAAAGGATACACTGGACCAGATGGACTCAACAGACACATTCAGAACTTTTCATCCTAAAGCAGCAGAATACACATTCTCCTGGAGCACACATGGAACATTCGCCAAGATAGATCATATATTGGGTCATAAAACAGCCTTCAATATTGAGATCATACGATGCACACTTTCAGATCACAATGCTATGAAACTTGAAATCAACCACAGGAAAAGGTTTGGAAAACCTCCAAATATATGGAGGTTAAAAAAACATCCTACTAAAGAATGAATGGGCAAAAAAAAAAAAAAAAAAAAGAAAGAATGGATCAGCTAGGCAACTAAAGAAGAAATTTTAAAAATATATAGAAACAAATGAAAATGAAAACACAACAGTCCACACCCTTTGGGATGCAGCAAAGGCAGTCCTAAGAGGAAAAAACATTGAAATCCAGGCCTATCTCAAGAAACAAGAAAAATCCCAAATACAAAATCTAACAGCACACCTAAAGGAACTAGAAGCAGAACAGCAAAGAAACCCCAAGGCCAGCAGAAGAGAAATAATAGAGATCAGAGCCAAAATAAACAATATAGAATAAAAAAAATTAAAAAAAACCCAGTAGAACAGATCAATGAAACTAAGGGCTAGTTTTTTGAAAAAATAAACAAAATTGATAAACCCCTAACCAGACTTCTCAAAAAGAAAGATGACCCAAATAGATAAAATCATAAATGAAAAATGGATTTATCACAACCAATCCCTCAGAAATACAAGCAATTATCAGAGATTACTATAAAAAATTATATGCCAAAAACTGGGTAACCTGTAAGAAATGGACAAATTCCTAGACACCTACATATTACCAAAACTTAAATGGGAAGAAATAGAAAATTTGCACAGACTCATAACTAGTGAAAAAATTGAATCAGTTATCAAAAATCTCCCAACAAATAAGAGTCCTGAGCCAGATGGCTTCTCAGGGGAATTCTACCAGACATTTAAAGCAGAGTTAATACTTACCCTTCTCAAGCTTTTCCAAAAAAATAGAAATGGCAGGAAAACTTCTGGACTCATTCTATGATGCCAGCATTACCTTGATTCCCAAACCAGACAGAGACCCCACAAAAAAAGGAGAATTACAGGCCAATATCCCTGATGAACATGGATGCAAATATTCTCAACAAGATATTAGCAAATCGAATTCAACAGCATATAAAAAGAACTATTCAGCATGATCAAGTGGGATTCATTCCTGGGCTGCAGGGCTGGTTCAGTATTCACAAATCAATCAATGTGATACATCACATTAATAAAAGAAAGGATAATAACCATATGATCCTGTCAATAGATGCAGAAAAAGCCCTTGACAAAATACAACATCCTTTCTTAATAAAAACCCTCAAGAAAGTCGTGATAGAAGGAACATACTTAAACATCATAAAAGCCATATATGAAAAGCCCACAGCTAATATCATCCTCAATGGGGAAAAACTGAGAGCTTTCCCCCTGAGATCAGGAACATGACAGGGATATCCACTCTTACCACTGTTATTTGACATAGTGTTGGAAGTCCTAGTATCAGCAATCAGACGACAAATTGAAATAAAAGGCATCAAAATTGGCAAAGAAGAAGTCAAACTTTCACTTTTCATAGATGATGTGATTCTCTACATGGAAAACCCAAAAGACTCTACCAAAAGACTGCTAGAACTGACACATGAATTCAGCAAAGTTGCAGGGTACAAAATCAATGTACAGAAATCAGTTGCATTTCTATACACCAATAATGAAACAACAGAAAAAGAAATCAAGGAACTGATCCCATTGACAATTGCACCAATAACCATAAAATACCTAGGAATAAACCTAACCAAAGATGCAAAAGATCTGTATGCTGAAAACTACAGAAAACTTATGAAGGAAATTGAAGAAGACACAAAGAAATGGAAAAACATTCCATGCTCGTGGATTAAAAGAATAAATATTGTTAAAATGTCAATACTACCCAAAGCAATCTACACATTCAACACACTCCCAATGAAAATTGCACTGGCATTCTTCTCAAAGCTAGAACAAACAATCCTAAAATTTGTATGGAACCACAAAAAGACCCCAAATAGCCAAAGTAATGTCAAAGAAGAAAACCAAAGAGGGAGGCATCACAATCCCAGACTTTAGCCTCTACTACAAATATGTAATCATCAACACAGTGTGGTATTAGCACAAAAACAGACACATAGACCCATGGAATAGAACAGAGAATCCAGAATTGGACCCACAAATGTATGGCCAACTAATCTTTGACAAAGCAGGAAAGAGGATTCAATGGACAAAAGACAGTCTCTTTAACAAATGGTGCTGGGAGAACTGGACAGCAACATGCAGAAGAATGAAGCTGGACCACTTTCTTACACCATTCACAAAAAATAAACTCAAAATGGATGAAAGACCTAAATTTGAGACAGGAAACCATCAAAAGCCTAGAGGAGAAAACAGGCAACAACCTCTTTGACCTCAGCTGCAGCAATTTCTTGCTCAACACATCTCCAAAAGCAAGGGAATTAAAAGCAAAAATGAACTATTGGGACCTCATCAAGATAAAAAGCTTCTGCACTGCAAGGGAAACAATCAACAAAACTGAAAGGCAACCAACGGAATGGGAAAAGATTTTTGCAAATGACATATCAGATAAAGGGTGAGTATCCAAAATCTATAAAGAACTTACCAAACTCAACACCTGACAAATAACCCAGTGAAAAAATGGGCAGAAGATGTGAATAGACACTTTTCCAAAGAAGACATCCAGATGGCCAACAGACACATGAAAAGATGTTCAATGTCACTAATCATTAGGGAGATACAAATCAAATCCACACTGAGATACCACCTCACACCAGAGTGGCTAAAATTAACAACTCAGAAAACAACAGATGCTGGCGAGGATATGGAGAAACAGGAACCCTCTTGCACTGTTGGTAGGAATGCAAACAAAAAGGGAAACAAAGGCAAAAGGTCACTTAGAGAACTCAGCGACTTATTAAGGAGGAATAACATTCATATCATAGGAGTCCTGGAACATGAAGAGAGAGAAAAGGGGCATAAGGTTTCTGTGAGCAAATTATAGCTGAAAACGTTCCTAATCTGGGGAAGTACACAGATATCAAAATCCAAGAAGCACAGAGAATTCCCATTAGATTTAACAAAAACTGACCATCACCAAGGCATATCATAGGCAGATTCACAAAATACACATACAAGGAAAGAATCATGAAAGCATCAAGAGAAAAAAAGTCCTGGGACGCCTGGGTAGCTCAGTCAGTTAAGCGTCTGACTTTGGCTCAGGTCATGATCTCACAGTTGGTGAGTTCAAGTCCCACATCAGGCTCTCTGCTGTCAGCTCAGAGCCCATTTCAGATCCTCTGCCCCCTCTCTCTCTGCCCTTCCCCTGCTCTATCTCTCTCTCTCTCTCTCTCTCTCTCTCTCTCTCTCTCTCTCTCTCAAATAAACATTTTTTTTAATCCTTAATTTACAAAGGAAGATAGATCAGGTTCACAGCAGACCTGTCCACAGAAGCTTGGCAGGCCAGAAGAGAGTGGCAGGGTATATTCAACTTGCTAAATCAGAAAAATGTACATCCAAGAATTCTTTATCCAGTAAGGCTGTCATTCAGAGTAAAAGGAGAGATAAAGAGTTTCTCAGATAAACAAAAACTAAAGGAATTCATGGCCACTAAACTAGCCCTGCAAGAAATTTGAAGGGGGACTCTTTGAGTGGAGAAAAAACAAAACAAAATCAAAAAGACCAAAAGCAACACAGACTAAAAAAGACCAGAGAACATTACCAGAAACATCAACTCTACAGGCAACAGAGTGGCACTAAATTCATATCTTTCAATAACCACTCTAAATGCAAATGGACTAAATGCTCCAAACAAAAGACATAGGGTATCAGAATGGATAAAAAAAAGTAATAATAAGAAGACCCATCTACATGCTGCCTACAAGAGACTCATTTTAGACCTAAAGACACCTGCAGATCAAAAGTAAAGGGATGGAGAACCATCTATCATGCTAATAGTTGTCACAAGAAACACAGAGTAGCCATTCTTATATCAGACAAACTGAATTTTATTTTTTAACTTTATTTATTTATTATTTTGAGACAGAGAGAGAGCGAGAAAACACGGGGAGGGGTAGAGAGACAAGGAGAGAGAGAACCCCAAGGAGGCTCCACACTGTCATCACAGAGCCCAATTCAAGTCTTCAACCTAATATCACAACCTCAGCTGAAATCAAGAGTAGGATGCTTCACCGAATGAGCCACCCAAGCTCTCCCAGACAAACTGAATTTTAAAACAAAGACTGTAACAAGAGATGAAGAAGGGTGTTATATCATAATTAAGGAGTCTATTCACAAAGATCTAACCATTGTAAATATTTATGCTTCTAACTTGAAAGAATGCAAATACATAAATCAGTGCATCACAAACATAAAGGAATTCATTGAGAATAATACAATAACAGTAGGACTTTAAATTTTTTTTTAATGTTTATTTATTTTTGAGACAGAGAGAAAGCATGAACGGGGGAGGGGCAGAGAGAGAGGGAGACACAGAATCGGAAGCAGGCTCCAGGCTCTGAGCCATTAGTCCAGAGCCCGATGTGGGGCTCGAACTCACGGACCGCGAGATCGTGACCTGAGCTGAAGTTGGACCCTTAACCGACTGAGCCACCGAGGCGGCCCAACAGTAGGACTTTAACACACCACTTACAACAATGGACAGATCATCTGAGTAGAAAATCAACAAGGAAACAATGGCTTTGAATGACACACTAGACCGATAGACTTAACAGGTGTATTCATCTCATCCTAAAGCAGAAGAATACACATGCTTCTTGCATGCACATGGAACATTCTCCATCTTCCAGTATGTGTGAAACACATACTGTTTCACAAATTAGCTCTCAACAAGTACAGAAAGATTGAGATTCACCATGCATATTTGCAGACCACAGTGGTATGAAACTTGAAATCAACCACAGAAAAAAATTTGGAAACACCACAAATACTTGGAGATTAAAGAACATCCACTAAAGAATGAATGGGTTGACCAAAAAATTAAAGAGGAAATTAAAAAGTACATGAAAGCCAATGAAAATGAAAACATGACAATCCAAAGCCTCTGGGATGCAGCAAAGGTGGTCATAAGAGGGAAGTATATAGCAATCCAGGCCGTTCTAGAGAAGGAAGAAATGTCTCAAATACATGACCGAATATTACACCTAAAGGAGCCTGAAAAAGAACAGCAAATAAGGCCCAAAACTAACAGAGGAAGAGAAATAATAAAGATTTGCATAGAAATCAATGATATCGAAATAAAAATAATAAAAAATAGAACATATTAAAAAAAACTAGGAGGTGGTTCTTTGAAAGAATTAACAAAATTGATAAACCCCTACCCAGATTTATCAAAAACAGAAAGAAAAGTTCCCAGATAAATAAAATAACAAATGAAGGAGGAGACATCACAACCAACACTGCAGATATATAAACAATAAGATAATATTATGAGCAATTAATGCCAATAAATTTGGAAATCTGGAAGGAATTGATAAATTTCTAGAAAATTATAAACTACCAAAACTACCAAAAGCAGAAAGAAATAAAAATTTGAACAAACCCATAACCTGTAAAGAAATTGAATTAGGAATCAAAAATCTCCCAACAGGGGCGCCTGGGTGGCGCAGTCGGTTAAGCGTCCGACTTCAGCCAGGTCACGATCTCGCGGTCTGTGAGTTCGAGCCCCACGTCAGGCTCTGGGCTGATGGCTCGGAGCCTGGAGCCTGTTTCCGATTCTGTGTCTCCCTCTCTCTCTGCCCCTCCCCCGTTCATGCTCTGTCTCTCTCTGTCCCAAAAATAAATAAAAAAACGTGGAAAAAAAAAAAAATTCAAAAATCTCCCAACAAACAAGAGTCCAGGACTGGATGACTTCTCAGGGTAATCGTACCAAGCATTTAAATAAGAGTTAATACCTAAGTTTTAAAGCTGTTCCAAAAAGTAGAAATGGAAGGATAATTTCCAAATTCATTCTATAAGACCAGTTTTATCTTGATTCCAAACCAGACAAAGACCCCACTAAAAAGGAAAATTACAGATCAATTTCCATGATGAACATGGATGCAAAAATTCTCAACAAGATACTAGCAAATCGAATCCAACACTACACTGGAAGAATTACTCACCAAGATCAAGTGGGATTTATTCCTGACTGCAGGGTTGGTTCAATATCTGCAAATTAATTGTGATACATCACATTAATAAAAGAAAGGACAGGAACCACATGATCCTCTCAATAGGTGCAGAAAAAGCATTTGACAAAATAGAGCATCCTTTCTTGATAAAAACCCTCAAGACGGTAGGGATAGAAGGAACATACTTCAACATCATAAAGCCCATGTACAAAATACCCACAGCTAATATCATCCTTAATGGGAAAACACTGAGAGCTTTACCCCTAAGATCAGAACATGACAGGGATGCCCACACTCACCACTGCTGTTCAACATAGTACTGGAAGTCCTAGCTTCAGCAATCAGACAACAAAAAGAAATAAAAGGCATCCAAATCAGCAAGGAAGAAGTCAAACTTTCACTTTTAAAATGACATGATACCCTATGTGGAAAACCCAAAACACTCCACCAAAAAACTATTAGAACTGTTACATGAATTCAGCAAAGTCATAGGATATATAATCAATGTACAGAAATCAGTTGCATTTCTTTATATCAATAATAAAGCAGCAGAAAGAGAAATCAAGGAATTGATCCCATTTATAATTGCACCAAAAACCCAAAAAAATTGCACTCAAAAACAATTGCACCATAAAATATCTAGGAATAAACCTAACCAAAGAGGTGAAAGATCTGAACACTAAAAACTATAGAAAAGTTATGAGAGAGAGTGAAGACGACACAAAAAAATGGAAAAACATTCCATGCTCATGGATTGGAGGAAAAAATATTGTTAAAATGTATATACTACCCAAAGCAATCTACACATTTAGTGCAATCCCTGTCAAAATAACACCAGCATTCCTCATGGAGCTAGAACAAACAATTCTAAAATTTGTATGGAACCAGAAAAGACTCTGAATAGCCCAAGTCATGTTGAGAAAGAAAACCAAAGCTGGAGGCATCACAATTCCAGACTTCACGCTGTATTACAAGGCTGTAATCATCAAGACAGTAGTGAGACTGGCACAAAAACAGACACATAAATCAATGGAATAGAATAGTATGGCCCCAAACGTATGGCCAACTAATCTTCAACAAAGCAGGAAAAAAATATCCAATGGAAAAAAGATAGTCTCTTCAGTAAATGGTGTTGAGGAAACTGAACAGTGACATGCAGAAGAATGAACCTGGACCACTTTCTTACACCAGACACAAAAATAAACTCAAAATGGATGAAAGACCTAAATGTAAGACAGGAAAATATTAAAATCCTAGAGATGAAAATAGGCAACAACCTCTTTCATCTCAGCTGCAACAACTTCTTACTCAACACTTCTCCGGAGGCAAGGGAAACAAAAGCAAAAATGAACTATTGGGACCTCATCAAGATAAAAGTCTTCTGCATAGAAAAAGAAACAATCAACAAAACTAAAAGGCAACTGATGGAATAAGAGAAGATACTGGGAAATGATATATCAGATAAAAGATTAGTATCCAAAATACTAAAGAACTTATCAAACTCAAAACCTAAAAAACAAATAATCCAGTGGAGAAATGGGAAGAAGACATGAACAGACACTTTTCCAAAGAAGACATCCAGATGGCTAACAGACACATGAAAAGATGCTCAACATCACTCATTATCAGGGATATACAAATCAAAACCTTATGCTGAGATACGACCTCACACCGGTGAGGCTAAGTGTGGCTAAAATTAACAACTCAGGAAACAACAGATGTTGGCGAGGATGCAGAGAAAGGTGAACATTTCTGCTTTGTTGATGGGAATGCAAACTCACACAACTACTCTAGAGAACAGTATGGATATTCCCCAAAAATTAAAAATAGAGCTACCTTACGACCCAGCAATTGCACTACTAGGTATTTATCCAAACGATATAAAAATGCTGATTCAAAGGGACACAAGCACCCCAATGTTTATAGCAGCACTATCAACATTGGCCAAATTATGAAGACCCCAAATGTCCATCGACTGATGAATGGGAAAAGATGTGGTATATATATAATATAATATTACTCAGTGATCAAAAAGAATGAAATCTTGCCATCTACAGCAACATGGATGGAACTAGAATGTATTATACTAAACGAAATAAGTCAGTCAGAGAAAGACAAATACCATATGATTTCACTCATGTGGAATTTAAGAAACAAAACAGATGAATATGGGAAGGAAAAGGAAAATGAGATGAAAACAGAGAGGGGGGCAAATCATAAGAGACTCTTAAGTATAGACAACAGGCTGAAGATTGCTAGAGTGGTGTGGGGTATGGGGAATGGGCTAAATGGGTGATGGTCACTAAGGAGGGCATTTCTTGGGATGAGCACTGGGTGTCATAGGTAAGTGATGAGTCACTGGGTTCTGCTCCTGAAACCAATGCTACACTGTATGTTAACTAACTTGAATTTAAATAAATAAACTTAAAAAAAAGAGGAACGTGTAGACAGCACACTGACACTCGTCAGAGAAAAGGAAGATGAGATACATATTTGCATGGATTCAAAAAATTGAAGGATAAAGTATAAAAATATATTTTAAGGAAAAGAAAGACAATAGTCTCAAAATATACCTTGTTTTATAAACTTGGGTCTGAAACCATGCAAATGCATTGTGGAAATAGATAAAATGAAAACAACTCAACCTAAAAAAGCAATACCTAAAAATTGAAAGTAAATTAAACAAATGACCTTAATTGTGTATTAAGTTAGTAGCCAACTGAGAGAAATTATTTCAAGTGACTTTAAAACAAGATAGATCACACGTCCCAATGTGGACTATATTCTTTGTGGGACAAAGAGAACCGAAAAAAAATTATAAATTATTAAGCTGTTTTCAGTAGTATGGAGGTGTTTGTGTGTCTGTGTGTAAGTGTGCATGTGTATGTGTAGTAGGATAAAGCAAATGTGGTAATGTTGATGCTGTTGGGAGCCACAGTGGTTTTCTTCTCTCCCGCTTCTACATTTATATGATGCTTATGATCACATTGGGCCCACCTGAAGAATCCAGAATAATCTCTCTATTTTAAGGTCAGCTGATTAGCAAACTTAATTCCATCTACAACTTAAATTCTCACTCACCTTGTAACATAACATATTCACAGGTCCCAGGAATTAGAGCAAGGACAGTTTTGAGAGGGTCATTATTCTGCCTAGCATCCCACTCAGAACATGCCAGGAAAGAGGTTGATGCTTCCCCAACTATGAAAAGGAAAGTGGCGAGTTTTGTCACTAGCTTGTTATATTGTACAGCTTCATAAAGTTGGGACCCTGGCCCTGATCACATCAAAATGGCAAGCACTTCCTTAATCGTCATGCTTAAAGCCTTACAGCCTAGGGATCAAGGTCAGTCTCCCAGAAGCTAGCATCTTGCCCCATCCCGTTGCTGCAACTTGCTTCAGAGTGGGAATAAATGGAAACAAGGAAATTTCACGTCTGCTACTGCCCTTATGCCCATGATTTTTCCCCAGCGGACACCAATCCAGCAGGCTGAGTGCTCTTAAGCTCTTTGATCCATGGAAACCAACTGTATCCTCCTGCTTAAAGCTATCGATCGTGGTCAACCACAGTGTTGGGCCTAGTTCCGATAGATCGTTTTCATAAGAGCAAGTGAAAGCACTTCACACTCAGTAAACTCAAGCAAAATTTTATTATAGAAGATAGTAATGCTGTAATGGAGAAGAGAAGAATAACAACAGAAAAACCCACAACACATTCAGAACTCATATTCACACAAACTGGAGAGACGGGAGCAGTAAAATGGAATGGGCAACTAGCTTTAGCAAGAAGGGTCACTTGCAGCTTCCCTGAGAGGGAGGAGACAAAAGATGAACTCACTGGGGCACCTGGGTGGCTCAGCTGGTTAAGCATCCAAATCTTGATTTCAGCTCCGGTCATGATCTCACTGTTGCCAGGACGAACCTGGCACTGGGCTCTGAGCTGTCAGCACAGAGCCTGCTTGGGATTCTCTTTCTCTCCCTCTCTCAGCCCTGCTCAGGCTCTCTATCTCTCAAAATGAATAAGTAAACTTAAAGAATAAGTAAATAAAATTCTTAAAAAAAAAAATATGCAACTTGTCTAGATTCTTTTATTCATCCTTGAACACTTGCCCGGTGAGTGCGTGGTCCCAAGATATTTAACTCCCTGAAAGATTATATTAGTATTTACACACAATTTATTCCTCCCGGGAGGCCAAAATTATTTGTAGATTAGTAATCTGTCTATACCTTTTCTCCATATGATATTGGATCTTCTGTTCTCTACCGACTGACCCAATGGGAGTAAACCTTCTTGAATTCTTTTATATCATTTCACAGTTAGGATAATTTGTGAATGCTACTCCCTTGAGTCCACTTTTTCCCATTTCCTAAGCCCAACATTGGAATCCTTATTAAATTATAGTCAACAGAATAAACATTAGAATACTGTTCTTAAACCAGGCATGGAGATGCATAAGAGGATAAAAGAGCCACTGGGAACAGTTAAATAATATTTTAAAAATAATTAAAATATAACTATAATATTAAAAACAAATTTCTGTAAAAGGACAACTAGGATTATTCTATTCACATAAAAGAATACGAAGAGAAAACCAAACACATTTATTGAAGCCCTAACTAGCCCCCAGTGTGATTCTATTTGGAGATGAGGCTTTTCAGAGGAAATTAAGGTTAAATGACGGTCAGAAGAGCAGGATCCGAATCCAAGGATGAATGACCTTATAAGAAAAGGAGAGAGAGAGAACGTTCCATATGCATGTTCCGAGAAAAGGCGAGGTGAGCATGTGGCAAGAAGGTGGTCATCTGTAAGCCAGGAAGAGAGTCATCACCAGGAATTAAATTGGCTGGCATCTTGATCTGTACTTCCAAGCTTCCAGAACTATGAGGAATAAATGTCTATGTTTAAGGCTCCCACTCTGTGGTATTTTATTCTGGCAGCCAGAGCCAAAACAGTGAACAACATCAGAGTAGTACTGAGTTTACAGCTGGTTCCAAGTGCCCATTTATACGCATTGATCTTCCAGAAGAAACAGAACAGAAGAACAGACAGTGCTGGCACTCAGAGAAGTCTCCTTGGTCATTTCAGGGAGGAAGGGGAAAAAAAAAAGACAGTGGAGAGTGATTTACTAAGAGTGACTCATCAATTCACCAACTGAAGTTGAGAACACTGAGCCGGGCCGGGGGACGTAAGAATGAGGCTGAGGTCAGATATGGATGAAGTGAGTGATGGGGGTGAGCAGAGGAACTTTCTCTCTATATGATGATGGGAGACAGGGAAGCAGAATGGTCTCTGCCAATGTTATTCATGAACCAAAATACTTTCAGAGTCTCAGTTCAGTCCCAAGACCCTAACACTTCCCATATAAAATATTTCCAACAGACAATGACAACCTGGCTTCCCAAAACATAAGAAGAAGAAGAAGAAGAAGAAGAAGAAGAAGAAGAAGAAGAAGAAAAGAAGAAGGAGAAGGAGGAGAAAGAGAAGGAGAAGGAGAAGAAGAAGAAGAAGAAAAGAAGGAGAAGGAGGAGAAAGAGAAGGGGAAGAAGAAAAGAAGAAGAAGAAGAAGAAGAAGAAGAAGAAGAAGAAGAAGAAGAAGAAGAAGAAAAAGGAGGAGGAGGAGGAGGAGGAAGAGGAGGAGGAAGAGAAAAAGGAGGTGGGGGAGAAGAAGAAATGAGCCTGGAGCAAACGATCTTCACTACTAAGAAGTTTAAACATTCAGATTATGAAAGAAGTTATCTATAGAAGGCAGCACATATGCAAACAAAGGACTCTCATCAGACAATTGGTACATACAAATGATTACACAATTAGGGCCCAGCTAATCAGAGCCTGTAACTCATTGCAGTAACTGCTACTGTCCTATTCAGAGATCTGTCTTCATTTCACTGTGCTTTGGGAGGGGGTGAATGGGAAAGATAAAGTTGAAAGGTTAATTCCCTGTAATTTGTAAACCCCATCTCTTTGACAGAGATTTTTTTAATGATTTTTTAATGTTTATTTATTTTTGAGAGAGAGAGGGGAGGCAGGGCAGAGAGAGAGAGGGAGACAGAGGATTCGAAATGGGCTCTGCACTGAGAACAGACAGACCTCTGTGGGCTGGAACTTGGCGATCATGCCCTGAGATCATGACCTGAGCCGACCGAAGTCAGATGCTTAATCAACTGAGCCACCCAGGCTCCCCAACCAAAAGAGATCTTAAAAAGAGAGAGAGAGAGAGAGAGAGAGAGAGAGACCACTGCTTTATCCTCTGAAGGGAAAGGCACCCCAGCATATGTGAGAGTGTCACATAACACTCTCAACCAGTAACACATTTACAGAGGAAATGTGGCTGAGAAAAACCTAAGAGTTCAGATTTGAGCTTCCAAGATGTTATAAACAGTGACAGGCATAAAAATTAAATTATGACAGAAAAAAAAAAGACTTCTGATGCTTTGTGTCTGAAAAATAAAAACAAACACTATTTATTAAATCTGAACATCTTATGGAGGAAACATTTTTAACCTCGGGCATTAATTATGGTTGCGCCACTAATGGGGTCTAGAGGAAGCAGATTCAACCCACTTCATCCCCAGGGAGAGAGCATCCACAAGTTCACAGAGTCATCATTATCTCCATTTTATTGTCCGACAGAGTAAAGAATGAGCTGAAACCTTGTGCTGCATTAAATACGCTGGCCAAGCCTGAAATGTCTATTTCTTCACCCACCATCTAAAAAGTATTATCCGCTCTCAGAAACGTCTCTCATATTCTTCAAGATGAGTTTAGAACAAAGCCCCCAGGAATTTATTTTTTCTCCGTGATTAATTTTTTAAGGAGTGAGACTGTAGGCTGGTTCCTAACCATTCCCTGTGATTACTGAGTTTTCTGCAGAATTTCATCAACTTATGGTGCTTTTAGCAAGATTTCTTCAATAGTAGGTAATGATGCCAGCTGCCACAATCTACTCATCATTCTCTGCGAGAAGTAAGAGCAACACGTGCGGCCCTTACCTGGGAGGTCACTGGGTTGACCTGGTCAGCCTCTGGGGCACCTGAGCAGGGCTGAGGACACCAGCCAAGTCAGCGGCAACGTCTGGATCCATTTGCTAGGGCTGTCGCAACAAAGTAACGCCAACTGGGTGTCTTAACAGAAATGTATCGGGGGGGAAAATGCGTCTTTTCCGCAGGATGGTTCCTCCCACGCTTTGTGAGGGAAGGTTCGGGTCCAGGCCTTGTAGGTGGCCAACTTCTCTCTGTGTCTCCTCACATCATCTCCCCTCACGTGTGTCTCTTTCTCTGCACACAACACTTTTCTCAATAAGGACACCAGTCCAATCGATTAGGAGCCCACCCCAAGACTTCACCTTAACGAGCTATATCCACAATGACCCTATTCCCAACTAAGGTCCCCACCTAAGATACGGGGGATTAGGACTGACTTAATATTTAATTTGGGGGGAGGTACAATGCAACCCATAACAACATCCAGGGAACAACACGCGTGCCCCAGCAAATCCCACTGTGTAGTCACATGATCTCTCTATGCAAATACGGAGAGGGTGCTTAGGTCTCTTCCTCTTCTTATAAAGGTTAGAGCCCCACTCTTATGACCTCATTTAACCCTAGTCTCCCTCTCATAGGCCCCGTTTCCTGATACACTCACATTACAGGTTAGGGCTTCCACATATGAAGGGCAGGGGGGAGGCGGGGAGGCAGGGACACACCCTTCACTGCATCGCAATCCCCAGTGGAAGAGACTATCATCCTCATTTTACACATGAGGAAACGAGGCACAAGAAACTTAAGCGCAGTCCCACCACTAGAACTAGAATGAGCTGCAAGTTGGACTCCCAAAAGCCATTTATTTGTCCACCATTACTGGGTGTCCCGCACCATATGACTTAATATGAAAAAAGGGAAATTTAGAAGCGCTTTGCAGGTGTCTCTAACCGGCAGAGAGGTACGACGCACCCGGGTGAGGACCATGATTCCTTTCCCCACTGCCAACCGCCCTACTCTGCTCCGGATCCCGGAGGCATGGTGGATCCAGGGGGCTGGGAGGCTGTACTGCCCAGCCATGCACACTGGGTCTGAATCTCAACTCTGTGACCTTACTAGGACCTAAATGTTTGATGTCTCTGTGCCTCGGGGTCCCTTGTGCAAGGAGTTTCGGAATATGGCCCGGCACACGGTAAATTTATAGATGCTTTAGAAATATTACTTGTTACCATTAAAGCCATATAAGCCATATAAGCCTTGAGAATGAAGAATTTTTGAATGCTCCCAAGTTCCTTAACCAACTGGGGCTATCTGTAAGTTAAGGACTATGTGCTCTCTGCGTTCAGAGGCCCCAGAAACGAATTTTTGACATCAGCTTAACCCAAACTCTTCTAAGATGTCTTCTGCACTTGGGCTGCAGATTCAAGTATGAAAGAGTCGCTCTGGGATCCAGCGGTGAGTCTGTCTTATCTACAAAGAGGCACAAATCACGTGTCGGTGAGGCTAAACCCACACCAGACCACCTCGTCTCTCTCCCTCACACGCCTCTCTTCTTCCTCAAGGTCTGAAAGTTTATTACACCAAGGCTCAAGAACGAGTTACCCAAGCAGTCTTGCGGTATGCACGTGCCATGTCTTAGATCTATTTTATTCATTTCAATCCAGGGTGTCAAATGACCTGCTCCAGGAAAATGCCCCCCCCCCCCCAGTCCTTTGGTAGGTTGGGGGAAGTCCAGAGGGAGGCAATGAAGTCCTCACTCTGAAAGACTGAAGTCTCACATGCTCCAGGAATATGCTCTGGAAGTGGGAAGGGATCAGGGAAAGAATGTTGCTGAGGTCAAAATGAAAGAAGATTCGAGCCCTGTATCCTCGCATCCCCACTTACAAATGTGGGTGATACGGGCTGTATCAAACCCCACGGATACTTCCCCAACCAAACGCTGACTCTCGAAGGGTAGAGACGGGAGGAGTCCCATGGAGGGGCCGCTTGACCACTGCTTCCTCTGTGAGGGACCCTCTTGCCCCCGCGGACTCCGTGGGGGAGGAAAAGTCTCCCATCTGCTTCCCTGCGGCTCCCTCTTCGCTCTCCTGCGCGAGGATTTTGTAAAGACACCCCTGCCACCCAGTTGCAAAAAGTAGCAACTTCCCCTCGGGCCGACTGAGCGCTCATTTGAATGCGTTTCCTTTTCATTAAGAACAAAGGTTGGAGTCCGAGCTCGGCTGCGCGGGGGCAGGAAAGTTCGCGGCGTGTGTCGAGAGAGAACACACACACACACACACACACACACACACGCACACACACACCCCACACACACACACACTGACCCACGAGAAAGGGAGAGGGGAAAACACCAATCCTCGGGGCGCTGGGCTTTTTCGACTTTTCCTTTAAAAAGAAAAAAAAGTTTTCAAGCTGTAGGTTCCAAGAACAGGCAGGAGGGGGCCGAGGCGGGGGGTTTTACAGAAAAGGCGGCCGTTCGGTTATGAGTCACAAGTGGGTTATAAAAGGGTCGCACGTTCGCTGGCGCGGGCTTCCTGTGCGCGGCCGGCCACGTCGGGCCGCCTGCAGCCTCGGGACCGGAGCCGACGCGAGCGCGGGCGCAGCGCAGGCCGCCCGGGCCGCCAGGTACGCCGACCCCGCGCCCCCGCCCGCCCTTCCGAGCCCCCCGGAGCCGCGGCCCCCGCCCCGCGCGCACGTGGCCGCCGAGCGCCCGTCGGAGGGGCGCAGTGCGCGGGGCCGCGCCCGGGACGGGAGGCCGCTGGGGGAGGGGGGGGAGTCCGGAGGGCGAGGGGGGGGGAGCGCGGGGAAGGGAGGGTGGAAGGACCCGCACGCAGCTTCTGTGCCAGGTTCCCTTGGCTGGCGGAGGAGGTAGGTCCCCGTGACCTGGCCTTGGACGAGCTTAGCCAGCGGGGTGGCCAAGTGTGTGCAAAACACACTTGGAGGGACAGGGTCGATCTGAAGGGACCGCCTTCAAAACACGTGTCCTTTCTATTTTCTTTGGAAAAGCAACTCATAATCATATAGCTTAATTTTTCAAAAGTCCGAGTCCTAACTTATCAGATCCCAATGTCTGTATAATGGACGTAAGGCCATTGAACTTCGGGATTGATTTGCCCCCGTGGTGCCAGGGGGCGGGGGGGGGGGGGGGCGGGGGGGTTGTTTAGTTTCTGTGTTTGTTTTGTTTTGTTTTGTTTTTGCGGAGCACGTTGGATATCTTTCTTTATTCTCGTAAAACCCCAGGGCCCGGTCTTTCGAATTTTATATCGTCCTAAGCAGGCATATTGGGACGGTTATGAATAAACTTTAAGCTAGAATTACTGAAGCTGCCGGCTGACAGAGATACAAATGAGAAGCCAGTCTTTAAAAATGACTGAGGGCTGAGGCCGAGAGAGGTGAAGTTACTTCTCTGGTGCCACACAGCAAATCTAGGATTCCCCTATGATTTCAAGAGGCCGACAGTACCTAACGATGCTTGTAATTTAATTTATATTTTGCGCCAAATAGTTGAGGTTCAATGGAGATAGACTTTTCCCCTAATGTTATGTAGATGTTTCCAAGTCAAAGTCGCTCATTATCTCCGTTCATCTCCCTGAAGAAGTAGTGCCTCTTTTATATGGCTTTAACATAATGTAGAATCTAAATGAACTAGGGCAGCCAAACTTTTAATAATCACAGGACTGATCTTTTAAAATGGGCATGTATATTTAATTGCTTATCTATGCGAACAGTGATATAAGCTATGAAGGTGACAAAGCAATTTCCTGCATATTGTCTACTCTAATAGTCATAATGATAAGAAACTGCAGGGTTAGGTGGTGTTATCCCCATTTTGTCCGTGGGGACTTGTGGCTCAGAGAATTTGTGTTTTCTCTGGTAAGGTTATTAGGTTCTTAGTGTAAAGCCTACTGTTAGGGGCAGATGTGAGATGTGGGATGTTGGGGGTTGGCCGGTGGTGGGTGGGGGACTTGGGACATGAAACCTCTCAGCTCAGGCTCATTCCCATCATACTTTGCTGCCTCCCTGATTCCTTCCTTAGAACCGCAGCGCTTTTAGTCATTACTTCTGCTGCACAGGCTACTCCGTAATGGCCTGTAATAACTGGGTTCTCTCACATGGCGGGGGCAGCTCACCTTGGCCACAGGACAGAGTTTCATCACCACACGTATTAAGAAAGAGTAACATGAGTGCTGGCTGAGACCTACACTGTTTCAAGACCGAACAGTGGCATTTGCACAAACTTCTACTCTGTTTTTACCTAACTAGTCATATGTAAAAAGTATAACTTACTGGTTTTTAAAAGAAAAAAAAAATCCGTAAATGCCACGTTCCCTAAATGGGAAGGCCATCATCACGTTCTGTCTGGGCCAGACACTGTGCTGGACGCTGGAGAGCAGTCAGCAGTGAACAAACAGCACAGCCCTACCCTCAGGAATCTTAAAAGTTGGAGGAAAGGCTAACAGCACATTGCTGTGTCAACGGCATGTAACATAAGTAGTTAAACTACTTAGGATGTGCTGTGAATTTGGTCATTCTCTACGTTCCAGTGGCATACATGGAAAATTAATAACCTTCATCTTTCTTCATAGCTCATCAGATCAGTCTTCGGTGAATCAAAAAATCCACCCCTAAAAAGCCCCCTAGGTTTCAACTTCTGAAGAGTTTTTTCATCAGCTATTTTATGTCATGACTAAGATCTACCATTCAGTCTAAAGGAGGTTTTTCATTTTAGAGCATTAGTTCTTAAGCCCCTTTTTTCCTACCTTAAATCTAATGGAAGCCATGTGCGCTTTTCTCAGAAATGGTAAGAAGCGAAAATATGCATCCTCACACACAATTTTGTATTCGTGTCAGTGGGCTCCAGCCTTCCTTGAAGCTCAGGCACAACCCTCCTGGGGTGGACTTTGCTCATCCATCCCTATTCTAACCTGGTAGAACTTGAATAGCTTGAAAGATAGAGAGTGACGTGTGGACTCCACCTTGCACCTAGACAGGACGTCTTGGTCCTTGACTCGTTGGTGTCTCTACATTTTTGTGAGTCACTACCTGTGAATCATAGCTCAAGCTATTGATTTTAATAGCTTTCCTGCTTTGGTGGTGGGCCTGCCGCCCACAGAGCAAAAGCCTGGTATTTTGGAAGAGGTACCAGCCTGAGAACCATGGTAGGACTCTAGTCCCACCTCTGTGCAAATTCCTGTGCCTCATTCTTCTCATCTCTAAAATGGGTGGTGGGGACTGAGTCATCTCTAGAGTCCCTCAAAGTGATGAAGAAATTCTGTGATTCCAGCATATGATTACTTACCACTTCACTTCACTTTCATACATCTTCTAAGACAGAGCCCGACCCAGTGAATCCATATCCCCTCTGTCCAAAGAGTCAGAGTCAGTAAGCACCAGTACAAGTGACTGGAGAATGTATGTTTGTCTTTCATCCATCTTACTGGCTTCCAAGCTGTCACACGTTTGCTGAGTTGGACAGAATAAGAAAATCATGACACACTCTGTCTCAAGGAAAAATGCTAAAGTTTGAAAGGCTGCTCTTTATCCCACCTTTTCTCTGACTACATCTTTCTTATATGTATATATTCCCTTTATCTCAGACTCTTAAAGAAAACAACAATGTTTATTTGTTCATTGCTGCATAAGACTCACCTGCCATAAAACACTGAAGCCGTGTCCGTCAGTCTTGTCTTGGGGCTTACAAGAGTCAGGGCCAAAAGCACACTTATCCTCAAATGAACACATCACACATCTGAGCAGTTCAGCATCTTCATTCATGGCTCCAAGGCTCTCTCTCTGCAGCGTGGAAGAAGAGCGAACCAAAAGGCACAATTCCCACCCGTAGACGCCGGTGACATACTAGCCAGAAAAAGAGACTTCACATGGGTCCAGCGGCATGGCTTGACGGGTTGTGCCAACTCAGAATCAGTTCTGGAAAACAATACCCACATGCGGGCAGATGGGGTTAAGGCAAAGGCAGAAAGGTTAGTGAAGAATATCACACAGCTCGTGTGATCAAGTTGTGAAGCTGATGTTTGGAGAAGTGAATGACATTCAGCGGCATTTACGCAATTCTCCATGATGAGAATGCTGTATATACGGTGTAAGTTCCTGGCTGTCCTAACGAAGTGCTGTGCTCCTTTATGTTGTGCAGCCACCATGGGGCCAGCAGTGGTTCAGAGCACGGACACCGGTGGCAGATTGCTCGAGTTTGTATTCTAGCGGCACCCCTGCTTACGCACCCTTTAGCCTTGGGCAAATGACTTCACTTGCCTGAGCCCCAGTGCCACCAGGGATAAATGGAGAGGATGATAAAAGTCATTCCTAAGGCTGCTATGAGGAAGAAGAAGTCAAACGAGTGCATGGCCCAGAGACCCATGGAAGTGTTTGCAGTTAGCGTGCATACGTGTATGATCTTGCGTATTTCAAGAAACCAATTTGGAAAGTGAGATACAAAACCAGTCCGAAAGAGTGAGGTATGTAGGTACAAAATGGCCTCTAGAAGTTCTTGACAAGGTTGTTCGGTTTTGATGGGTTTTTAACAGTTTCATAATACGTTTTTTTTCCCTCCGTAGCCCCAAGAAACTCATAAAACACTTTGGAAAATTGCTTCCACGGAAACATTTTGGCGTACCTTTATGATTCAAAGATTAGAATACCAAAGGATGATTTTCCTCCGACTTGTATGTGTTTGTTGCTAGCCTCTAATTTAGGGGATGACTCAACCATGCAGTTGTAAATGTATCTTGTACTTTTCAAACGGCCAAGGCAGCAGGCGGCACATAGCCAGGTAATTTCAGGGACTCAGCAGGTATTCGTGACCGATGTCGTTAGTACCGCAGCTAACATCCATTGAGCCCTGAGTGTGGGCCTGGCGCCCACCCTCAATGCTTTATGATCATTGTGTCACTTCATCTTCACGACGACCTTCTGAGCAGGTTCTATCATTATCTCCATTTTTAAAGAAGCAGCTAACACAGAGTTTAGTTAAATTGCCGAACACCGCACAGCTAGGACCATTGCTGTGGTCAGGAACGGAACGCAGGCAGGTTGAAAACAACAGACCAATAACACGCCTCGACCTTTCACTTTGAGACATTAATTGTTAACATTTGCCACATTTGCCTTCTTTCTCTCTGTGCCTGTCCGTCTGCCTATCTCTCTCTGTCTCTACGAAGACCTGGCATCTCACCTCTAGATGCCTGGGCACTTATCTCCTAATAAGGGCACACCCCTACCAACAATGAAAACACGTATTATGACATCCAAGTGTGGTTTTAAAACACAGGAATGGAACCTAGTTTCTACCCACAACTTCAGATTATTTCTGGTAGCATTCTCCAGCTTTATCCTTTAATGATTATACTTTGTGGACTCAGTTCCAAGCCTCAAATCCGCTAAATGTGAGTTACTAATGCGGAAAAGCAACAGACCTCATTAATACATTTCCGCATTCATAAACTGCCACTACGCCAGTTCTCCAAGAATCTGCGTGTTAGTTCGGTCATGCCCCAGGGCCAAAGCCAAAGCGAGTGTGCAGACAGAAATACCCCTGGAGCATCTCAGGGGTTTACCCAACAGCATTTACTGTCAGTCATGTATCAAGCACTGAGGTAGGACCCAGTCTCTGCCCTCAAGTATACCTCAGAAGAGACAAGAAGAAATCATCCCAGCGTAGTGTGAAAACAGCTTTGATGGAAGTCAGAACCAGGACTAACCGTCTTGGGGGAGGCAGTGAGGGAAGGGTCGCGCCGGGCACTGAAGAGGGCCCAGCCTCCAAGAATTTGCTCTGTGAGAGAAGAACTAAGAAGAAGAAGGCAAGGAGGGCCAGTCCGTATCCTAGGAGCAATTGGAAGTAGGTGTCCTAGTGCCTAAGTGTACATGCGACATGACGTCTGCAGAGGACATCTTGGGGAGCACCAAATACGACCCTCATTTGGTACGTGAAGACATTGCGTAAAACACCGCGGGGCTGTAAGTAGGGGATGGGATGGTGTTTGCTGTGTAACAGGGTCTTGCCATACATCATGAGAAAACTGATTTTTAAGCAGGCAAAAACCAAGCCTCTTGTTCCCCACAGACTCCATCAGTTTGTCTCACATCCTTCCCAGGACACAAATTCTTCCTTGTGTGGGGCCATCGCTGTGTGTAGAAATAGAAAAGAGGACTTTTCCTGCGAGGAAGTCCACGTAAGTGACAAACAGGTTGCACATAGTAAGTTCCAAAGGAGGCGTTTTATTGACGTTCCACGTTGGGAATAAACACAGTGAATTCAAGTGCACAGAGAAGGTCTCTGGAGGAGGAGACTCTTCCAAGGATGACAGAGCACGCCAGAGTTGACAACTGCCATCACGTTTCCTTTCTCTGGGGGGAGATGGGGATAGAGAGGGGAGCAAGGATATTGAAAATAAATTGCAAACAAAGAAAATGATTATCAAAATTCTCTTATGGAAGTATGATATTAAAAAGTTTAAGTGGTTAGGCACGTGGAAAAACCTTTGAGTGAGTACTTATGAAGTAAGAATGAATGGCCGTGATTTAAAGAGAAAGAATGCGTCTCCCCCCATCCCAAGCTCTCTCCTTCCTGCTCCTTGTTTTCATCCATGTTTGCTTAGTAACATATTCCGCAAGTTTGGGGCTGGCAGCTGAGCCAGTGTGAGGTCCGGTGTTGAGACGCTGGTTCAGGACAGGAGGGGAGGGGACTCATGCTGGCTCTGGACCCACTTCTGCTTACGCTACAGAATGGCTCTGGGGGCAGATACTTCTAACCTGTTTTTTTCCCCACATCCTTATCTGAAAAAGTGAAGGTATTAATCACTGTCTATAATAAAAATCTATTGGGAAGGCTGCTTAGCTTGTACATAAGATCCACAAGTGGTTTCAGTGAAATTTTCTGGTTTTAAAATTGGGAAAAGCAGAGTAATCCTCTAAGGTCCAGATTCTTTCTCATTTGTACATTCACAGTTAAAACGGCCACTCAATATGATGTTTCCATAGTGATCCTGTGAATTCCACACTGGCTGTCTTCTGAGACAGTGCAAAAGTATGTCATGCTTAGTTTTATGTGTTAATATCATTACTGGCATATATCTTTAAAAACATTCATTTTCTGGATTTCAAAATACAGAAAGGTATGTTGTATTACAGCTGTTCCACATGCAAACCCGCCTTTTCAAGAAGGAGCCCTTATTTGGCAAATAGCAGGTATTTGCCTTAAAGGATTCATAATTAGAACTATCAAGGGATGCTAGATTTTTGTGAAAATGGGTGAAAGAAAATATCATGACATAGAGAGTTGACGATCATTTTTTCCCCAGCAATGACTTCTATAGGGAGTTTTTCTTAAATGTAAGAAAAAAGTTAATAATATGAAGAGTAACTTAACCATTCACCCGGAGGTCAGGATATGGATGCCACTTACAGACCACGCATTTTACTTTTAGAAGATGCATTTGTGTGCTTTTGAAGACATGACCCCCATCACTGACCATCTCAATCAGTAGCAAGCCACACGGTCAACCCCTTTTTACTGAGGGAACTCATGTGAATTCGAGAGGAATCGTAATATTCTTTGCCCCATTTCCTGACAGCACAGAAGTTGCCTTCGCTTCTCATTTGCTGAGATGTAACACAGAATGATCATATGCTACAGAACACATACGATTAAAAAATTGCACACACGTTAAAAAAAAACAGTTTAGAAAACCATTCCTGTGAATATTTCTTTTTTCACAATATTAAAGGTCTGTATGAGGAATTACTGAGATGGTACACTTTTCTAGGAAATTTTAGACCATGTAGGAAATTCAGACACAGAGGACTGAACTAAAACTCAGGCAATACTGCTTCAGGTACTCAATTGGTGACTGTTTCATGCCGGACAGGAAAAGGACGAGCTCTTGAACTGGTGGGAGTACATCATCATCTTTCCTCTAAATCATTCTTCATCCCCATTAAAACTTATCCACCCTGAGTCCTCTCTTCTCAGTCCTTGATCTCTGCTTTCAAAGATGACTAGCTAACCAACCCACTAAATAAGTCTAAGTTCCAGTGCCAATGAGAGGGGCTTCTCCCTCTCCAGATACCTCCTTTCCATTTCAAGAACAGCTTACCTGAAACCCTACCTGGCACCTTGCTTCTCCCGCCCAAAGGACATGGTTCGAATGGTAAGAAATGCAGACGGAGTGGAAGGAACGCGAGGCACTATGACAGATGTGGCATTTTTAGAGGGGAAGGTCTTTGAGGACTGTGTTTTCAACCACCTTCATCTTCTGACCTTAGGTCAAAAAGGTAATGAAGAAATTGTCACTGTAAAGATTAACTACGACAGGTCCAAATTTTCTCGGGTCCTTGATCCTTACATACCTGCATTAATCTTCACTGCTTACTTTCATGACCTGAGCCAAAACAGCAATTTCAGAATATAGAGAATCAGCGTGAGTTCTGGTGGGAAAGCCAGACAACGCTCTCTTACCCAGTTGTATACTAGTCACTTCTAGTGATCGGATCCAAATATGGATCAACATTGAATGCCATCTTAATGATTATGTTTTTCCCTGGTGTATAAGAAAATGGGAAATACTTAACGTATCTAAATTTAATCATTTTAATTTTCAAAAGCCTAATTACTTTTCACCCATTAAGATGGCTTTGGACTAGAATTTGCCCTTACTGCTACATCAATACAGGATCCTGCCTTTCAGTAGAAATTCGTGTATATTCACTTTTTGACAACAAATTAATAGTTTCCAAATATTTGCACATTTCAGGATGAATCAACTCATGATGGCTTAGTTATGAAATTCACCCACGTGACTCTTTTAAAAGAAAACTTTATGGCATGCAGTTCTTCTGGTATGCAAAAATTAAGTAGTTGGTGCTGGGAATAAGAAAAATGGGGAAATATAGAGATATATAAAATTATGGAAGGATATGTCATGATTCATTATGAGAAGAGATCCTTAGTGACAAACTTAGGATATATTCTGCTCTGAATACATAGCTGATAACGTCTTTCCTGGCAAATGAGTAAGGTAAGAATGAAAGGATCAGGGCGTGCCTGGCTGGTTCAGTTGGTAGAGCATGCGACTCTTGATCTCAGAGTCGTGAGTCTGAGCCCCAACTTGGGTGCAGAGTTTACTTTAAAAAAAAAAAAAAAAAGTATATACTGAAATGACATGGCCCTCCTCCAGAAAAAAAAAAGAAAAAAGTCATTCTCAGGAAAAGCATAATTTGAGGAAAAGTTTCCCAGAATGCACCCTTCAGAGATACCTCTGGTAATGCCTTACCAGAGAGGAAAAATAGGCCTGCCATATGATAAAAGGTATCCAGTATTATTATTTATCTAGTACATATCCAGGACTTCATCTTGGTAGATTTTTTATCCAAGGTGAGAAGGGATGGTTTTGACAATGACTGAGTAACAAATTCTCCAAAGTACTAGATTTAGCCTGGAACCTATATCATTATTCAAAAGATGTTCAGTGGTAAAGCTTATCTTGACAATGGATGTGGGCCTGAAAGTATTGTGGAGTGAGGGAGTTTGAGGTAGGTTTTCAGAATTACCCTAGTGAAGCCTCTATTTTGAGTGAGCCATATAAATTGTCCTTGTATTGCTATACATTGGAAATCATGCTTGTCGCATTCTTATCAAATGCTTAGCGGCTGGGGGCTGCCGATGGCTGGGTCTGTCACTGTGTCTAATTCTTCTCCTGCCAGTGGGGTGACTGTACTGGTGCCAGAAAGGGCCACTTCACTCCTCATTGCCTCATGACAGCATCTTCTGCCCAGTGTCTTGGCTATTAGACTAACCTTTGTTGTCTGTGGTCACTAGTTTCCACTCAGACACGGAGCAATTCTGGAAAACGGTGGAAGGCAGAAAACTTCAGTTGTTGGTTAATTTGGTTAGGAAGCCTAGTCAAAAACACTGGAAGTGAGCATCACTTCCACACTAATGGGCCTTCTGGCCAATCGAACATCTAAAAGTCTATTGAATATACTTCTTAGGCCATTCTAAGATATTTTCTCCTTTATTCTGTGTACTGGGGTTAATGTTTTTCACCTCTCCTTATGTTTTAAGTGAGATTTCAGACTGTGTAGTGTAGTTAGACAAACTGTGCCTGAGAAGTCTGTCTAGATACACAATAGCACAGTTTGTGTTTGAGCACTGAGAACAAAAGACCTATGTGACCCTTTTCACTTCGGCATACTTTTCAAGTTTGAACCAATAAAAAAAAAAAGATGTTAGAATGTTGACTATAGTGTAGAACATTGTGAACAACTGGTCACTTTTCTGAGCACTGTAATCAGGCAATCTGTTAAAAAAAAAAAAGATGAAAGAGAAAAAAATCCAATTATTATACTACATGTATTTTAATACCTGTGATCAGATGTCACCTTTAGAGAATAGGAGAAAAATTTATGGGTAGAACAAGATGCAAACAATTTACCTTAAATTTGAATTAGACATAACTCTTTAAGAAAGGGTTGAATTATATTGGTTGGAGAGGAACCAACATTGGGATAGTAACATGTGTTGAGTATTTACTGTATCTAAGGCACTGTGGATAGGGGGAAAAGGTTATTTTTATAATCTTTATTGACCGAAAATCTGTAAAAATGAATTAAAGTCCTGAATTGGCATCATTGTTTAGAGCTCTTCATCCTTAAGTTAATTCATCTCAAAAAACAGCAGAGTTAAGAAAAAAAATTACTATCAGTAAGAATGATATATTTCCTTGGTTTGGAAATTTCCAAACCACGGTATTCTGCTCTGTCAAAATACATTCATTGGGGAATTTTTAACTTTATACATTTCTTTTGAACTTAATCACAGTTTTACATCTAGCTGGTTTCATGATGAAATAAAGGAGAAGGTGATTCCCCTCTTGCACAGAAGAGACCACATGCTTGAATGGTACTCTAACTTCTAGGTTCTGCTATAGTAACACCGAAACCAGAAGCTTGTGGGAGAAATGTCACTTTATCTGAGAGAGTAAAATCAGACTCCAACAGGAAGTAGCAAATTCATCTTTGTCTTTTTTTAATCCACTCCTTGCTGAAGACAAGAGGTTTGAGAAACAGCACTTTTAAGTCATACTTCCTTTACGTAGATCAAAAACCAAAGCCACTGGGTAGCGCTTTGGCCACAGGAATCTCTAAATAGCAGATGGGGCCATTTTATGATGGATTCATTTATAGGAGAGATCCCCACTGCGTGCACCATATCTGTTGGAAAAAATAAAGGTAAAGCCTCAAGTGTTTACCACGAGTAAAATTCTAGCCTGAACTCAACCTTTACAAATTAGGCTAATTCGGTTTTAATTCTTACAAATCAGAAAGTACTATGTTGAACATTTTGGCCCTTTACTTAAATCATCTAGTTCCCAGGTAAAACATAAATCAAAAAAGATAGTACTATCAGAATTCAGAATCCCCTGTTTGCATTTTAGCATTTGGCAACTTTTGAAGAGTTGTTTTGTTTTGTTTCAAAAGAAGATGATACCTGTGCATAAACAATTCACATTACAGAATAGAATTTAAAACATATTTTTTTAGACAGAGAGAGAGAGAGAGAGAGAGAAAGCAGGGGGCGGGCAAAGGGAGAGAGAGAGAGACACAGAGAGAGAGAGAATCCTAAGCAGGCTCCATACTCAGTGTGGAACCCACCGCCCTGGATTCATGACCTGAGCCAAAATCAAGAGTCAGATGCTCAACCAACTAAGCCACCCAGGCACCCCAAACCATAAATTTACAAATAGTCTTCAAGTAGACCTAAAGGTAAAAATGTCTTGTGATTGCCAATTTCTCTAGCCTTTCCAACAAATTACTTGCGAGGATTTCATGAGCTAACTCTCTCCCTTAAAAAGAAAAGAAAGGCCATTTTTGCTCTCAGACTTATATTCCCTCACTCCAGCTTTAGAACCGCATGTGCACACACAACCATTTCTCTCTCTCTTGCAGGTGGCGCAGACCAGGAAGGGGAAATCTGTGGTTTAAATTCTTTATGCCTCATCCCCTGAATGCTCGAGGCTTGCTGTAGGCTGTATGCTGTTAATGCTAATCGTGATAGGGGTTTTTACCTCCGACTGACTCCTACATGTTAGCATTAACAGGGTATGATGCCTGTTACTAGCATTCGCATGGAACAAATTGCTGCCGTGGGAGGACGACAAAGAAGCATGAGTCACCCCGCTGGATAAACTTAAGACTTCAAGCTGTCTTATATTCTGTTAATCATGATCTGGTCACCAGGACGTTCCTTCCACCTTAAATTAAGTTTTAAGAGAGTAATGTCATTTAAAAGATTGATCAGCAGCATTCTGAACGCAAGCATTTATACTTTCATCCTCAAGTCCCCATTTTTGTATCTTTTAGTGGAAAACGTATTCGTGTCGTTTTTTAATTCAGAGTTATGGTTTATTCATCGTAACTGTCCATAAGTACTTTTCATAACTGCCCTGGAAGAAATATGGACTAAACTCATTCTGCAAGAAATTTCTAGAATATCTTTGTAGTTAAAACTTAGAAGGACTGCTCCTCTCCAGTTACATCATGGATGGTCTGGCAGCATTTTTAAACAGAAAAGTTGGTATTATTTTCCCCCTTGTTTAACAATTTTCTTTTTTTAATTTTTTTTCATATTTATTTGTGAGAGAGAGAGAGAGAGAGAGAGAGGGAGTTGGGGAGGAGCAGAGAGAGACGGAGACACAGAATGTGAAGCAGTCTCTAGGCTCTGAGCTGTCAGCACAGAGCCCAACTTGGGGCTCGAACTCACAAACCATGAGATCGTGACCTGAGCCGAAGTCAGACGCTTAACCTACTAAGCCACCCAGGTGCCCCGACAATTTTCTATTCACAACTCTAAAGTTAGCACTTCAAAAAATTTTTTTAAATAAAGTTAGGACTTTTATTTGAAACTTAAGAGGGAATGGAAAGGCTTTGAGCATGAATTTGTTTTTTAAAAATGCAATATTTTTAAAAAATGAAATATTTTCCCATTTAGCATGGTAAATGATGTCTGAGAGACAAC
This sequence comes from Panthera onca, assembly GCF_046562875.1. Lineage (NCBI taxonomy): Eukaryota > Metazoa > Chordata > Mammalia > Carnivora > Felidae > Panthera > Panthera onca. The sequence continues at coordinate 19,014,934 of NC_138347.1, read as the reverse complement.
CCCTGTCTTTTCCCTACAAGATACAAAGACTTAATTTTAAAAATTTCATATTTGAAATTAAGTCCCAAATCTAGGTTCAAGCATAATAGCTTGGCCACATAATAATGTCGTGGGGTCAGAGAATCCACTTTTCCTCTCTAAGGCTGTTTTTTCACCCACAGAATGCAGCTGACACTTCACAAGGTTGCTGTGAGTCTTACACGGAATAGAGAACTATTTTGAAAAAGACAAAGCATTACATTAATGTTACAGTAAAATTAATCCAAGAACTAGTCCCCCACCTTCCCGACTTTGTTAGAGAAAAGCTAATGATTTAATTTACAGATTTTTTCAGGTTTGGCTTTCCATGCAGTTTTTTTTTTCCCCATAATTGACTATATCATTTACAAATAAATAGTTAATTGTAATTGTGAGCATATTTAATGTATGTTGGTATTAGCGACTTCTCAACATTTTGTCAAACAGTTATGCACTGTAACCAAATAAATCTCTTTTAGCCCTTAGTTGATTTAAAATCATGTTTCATTTATGGCCTTTTTTCTTTTGCGAAGTACAAACTGTAACTTCAGAAGTCATTCACACCAAAAAAAAAAAAAAAAAGACAATGGGAAAAAATTATGAGAATACCAAAGGAACAGCCATGACCCCTAGGACATGGTATTCTCCTCTGAGGGCATCCCCTCAGCCTAGCCCACATTTGTGGTCAAGCTCTTGTCCTGCCAAGATCAATTTCTCCTCTTAGCGCTTGGAACGAACCTCTGGTTCCATGGAGCTCCGAAGTAGGCACGTCACATTCAAGGGTGTTTCTTCAGACTGTGCATTTTATCTACACTGCTAATCTCATAAAAGGAGTCCTTGTTTTGAGTCCCAATTCTCCAAAACCCTGCTTGCTGCCTACAGCCAGAATGTTAGGCATGTTTTGGCCTGATCAGGTATCCTTTTCCTGCTGTTCTAATGAAAAGCTATGAACACCAAAAAGGCAGCTTGAGAAAAACTGTGCTGTGAAATGCTTTATTTGAAGAGCACTAGACTACATGAAACTTGGGTGGGTTCCTTAATCTCTGTAGGCCTCAATTTTCTCACCAGTAAAATGACGACTGTTTCAGAAGGACGGTGGGCTTAAGTGAGATAGCGTAAAGTGCACGATGTCTATTACGCAATACGTGTTAAATGAACACTAGCTTTAAAAGTTCTAAATTTCAGTCATTAAATCAAATAAATGATCTACTGTAGCACACCTCCCTGGTGATGCATTAGCTCCAACCTAACCATAATCCCGTGGTGACAACCCAGAGAACCTAGATGTGCCAGGGTGGCTGGATTTTCTCTGATGCCCGGCTCTCATCTCGTTAGGCTGCTGGTTCCTGTTCTCTTGGTCTTAGATGGAGTCCTCTTGACCGATATGTTCAGTCATGCCAAAAACTCTTGGAACATGCATAAGACTGGGTGTGTGTTTAGGTTGGAGTGTGTGTGTGTGTGTGTGTTGAAGCAACAAACTAAGGGTGCTTGAAGTAATAGTGTGTTCTGTGTTACATGGAGAAGGTAAAAGGAACCCAGAATAATGAATCGAAGGAAACACTACGTTATGCAGGACATGGTTTCTTTAAAAAAAAAAAAAAAAAAAGAATGTCAAGAGGGTTGCCTAGGATCTGACCCACTTCCCCAGAAATTTGCTGAATTAGAGACCAGGCTTTTCCTATTCAGTGTCAGCAGTAAGACCCAGTAGCTAAAAAATAGAACAAGGACGGGGGGGAGGGGAGGGATGAAGTCAGGAGATTGAAGAATATATAGAAAACATGGAGTATTAGAATTTTTCCAAAAATAAAAAGACGACCCCAGTACTTTGGTCAAAGAGGAAAAAGAGCTTGAAGAAAATAAGAAGTCTATAAATGGGAAGCACTCAAGAAAAGTTGGCCCATTAGGTGGTTTTCTAGTAGGAAACAGTGAAACCAACAGATTAAACTTACACATGAGAGTTCAGCTTTCCACTTTGGCTTCAATAAGGATAAGGGACTAACATACACATAAAGGGGTTGGGTTTTTTTCTGTTGCTATTATAACAGATCTAAGTCTTCCAGTATTCATCTCCAGCTGGTTAACACATATATTATATTCCTAACCACTCAGGTAATGGATTTTATTTTTTTTTTTAGGTAGATTGCTCAAATGTAACTCTTCCTCACTTCTTTGCAGAACTCAGGGATTTCCCAGGTCACTAGCACTGAACACAATGCATCATAACTGGTTGTGGTGTGTAAATGACCGCACTGTGAGAAGCGACAGTCTCCACCATCTTGCAGATTTAGATCTTTGATTATTCCAAGTCCAATTGTAAAAATAAGTAGATTTAAATACCATGAAACATTTCACTTTATACCCATAGGCTCAAGGAGGCGATTTTTGGGAAAAAGAAACTCCTCGCAGCAAACAAATGACTGAAAAATGCTACCTATAACTGAAGAGCTGGGGCAGTGATTCTCACTTTGAGAATCTGTCTCCAGGATCCCACCCCAGGGCTCTCAATCCTGCAGTGGAGCTGAGGAAACTGCCTTTTTACCAGGCTCACCAAGTGACCTAGAGGCAAGTGGTTCATAAACCAACTGAGAGACAGTGGCTTATACCCAGCACTACTGTCCATGTGACAGTTGGGAATGCTCAGCAGAAATCCTGCAACATACAGATGCGCTTCTGTTTACTGTTTATACGGCATTTATTCTGTGCAATGAGAGGCTCTGTGACACGGGTGGCGTGGGGAGGTGCCCTGTCCTTGGTCTCTTTGTGGGATGAGGAGCAATTTCAGGTCCCATTAGCCCTCCCCACCAAAAACGTCCTAACCATCTCCATAAAATCCACCTGACTTGAAAGTTGCCCACTGAAATCAGGTGCCCTGTGTTCTGTCCCCAGCTGCAGCTAATCAATGACCTTGAACTATCCATGTCCAAGCTATCGGCTGCTGCTTAGGGCAGCTGTTAGGGAAGGTCAGGGAGAAGGGACTGGGTGCCTGTTCCTGCCTCGGAAAGAGCGGGCTGACCTGATGGAACAATCACAAAACGTCACCGCCATCCTGGCTCACCTCGTGCTGTCAAAGCTTCACCAATCGAGATATCCAGTCTCCCCTTAGGAAAATACAACCCTTTCCCAAATGCTGACATTCAACAATTTCTGATCCTTTAGCCCATGCCCGGCACATAGGAAAAGAACTCTGCAAAGGGTTCCATCCAGCATGATCTTTTTCCTCTGTTCTCCCAAAGTACAGCTTGTAGCTCCCCTATAAACAAGTGCTTCTCACGGTGCCCCCACATTTGTTACTTGCTTACAGGCTGTCCTCTCTTCTAGATCATGAGCTCCTGTAGAAAGAAACACTTCCTACAGTATAAAACCGTTTTATACTTTTCTGTATCCCACTCAGCTCAGGACCTTGCTCACAGTTGCTTAAGTAGAATGGGAAACTGTATCCAAGTCTCCACCGACTTTGGAAATACAGCTTGTTCCGATGTTGGAGACTATCTGTACCTGGCATATGTATATATCCCGACTAGAAGAACTGTTTTTCAAGTTGACCTGTATGGACTTATCGCAGACAGCTCAAGCATCAATTTGGCTCTTCCTGAATTCTGCACATAAAGGAGGCCGTCTCCAGATTCATTTTAAGAAATTCCATTATTGAAAAAATATATATGAAAACTTGTCCTTTTAATCTCTACAGGCAGGCTTCACAATAACACCCAACTTCGAGATCCGTTGGAAATAAATTACAGGGGTGGGTGGTTCAGTCGGTTTAGCATCCAACTCTTGATCTCAGTTCAGGTCTTCATCTCAGGGTCGTGAGTTCAAGCCCTGCATTGGCCTCAATGCTGAGCATGGAACCTACTTAAAAGTAAATAAATTTTCCGGGCACCTGGGTGGCTCGGTTGGTTAAGCATCCAACTTCGGCTCAGGTTATGATCTCGCAGTTCATAAGATCCTGCGTCAGGATCTGTGCTGACAGCTCAGAGCCTGGAACCTGCTTCAGTTTCTGTGTCTCCCTTGCTCTCTGCCCCTCCCCCACTCATTCTCTTTCTCTCCCACTCAAAAATAAACATTAAAATTTGTTTTAATAAATGCAACAAAATAACATTGCAGTAGTAGCCTCTCCTAAAACTTTCCCCTAAATATTTCCCCTTTCTTTCAACATATTTAATCATGTAGGAAACCTAAAATCTACTCACTTGAATAAATTTATCTTTGTCTACATTATCGAAACTTAAAATACACATACTCTTTGATCCACAGGATCACCTATAAGAATTTATATTCTAGACCTACAAGCACATGTGTAGAATCGTATGTACTGGGTTACTTGAAGCATTACTTGAATACCAAAAATTAAAAATCAACCATCAACAGGGACTGATTAAATAATGGTACACCTATAAATGCAATACTATCTACTGAAAGAATAGGAACAAAATGTGTAAATTCTGAAATAGAAGAGAAAAAAGAAAGAGAAAATAAGGAAAATCAGATCAATCTAATACTTGGCAAGAAACAAAAAAAATATAAGAAATAGATAATCACAGTAAAATGTACATGCACTAAAACTTATCTAGTAAAGGACAGTAATTCCAAGACTGGATTTTAAAAGGAAACAACAGTTTTATGCTGTTTGCAAAAGACTTGAAACTTCATGACCAAAAAAAAAAAAAAAGAAAAAAAGAGTTGAAAAGTTAATAGTAAAGCGACAGAAAAAACATATACCAAGAAAATGTTAAAAACCCAAAGTAAGGGGAGCCTGGGTGGCTCAGTCATTGAGCATCCGACTCTTGATTTCAGCTCAGGTCATGATCTCAGGGTCGTGGGATCAAGCCCCTGGCCGGGCTCTGTGCTGAGTGTGGAGCCTGCTTAAGATTCTCCCTCTCTCTTTCCCTCTCTCTCTCCCCCTGCCTGTTTCCCCTGCTCATACTCTCACTCTCTCTCTCAAAAAAAAAAAAAAAGAAAAGAAAAAGAAAAACAACAATAACAACAAAAAAAACAAGGTAATAATAGAACCAGATTAAACAAAAAAATAGATTAGAGAAACCAAATTAAAGGGGATAAAATCATTATAAGGGATACAGAAGACCCTTATTTAATGACAAAAAAGAAACAATTTGCCAGCAAGTTATAAAAACCGCAAACCAGAATACATGGTGCTAACAAAATAGTCTCAAAATATTGAGCAAATACTAATTTAATTACAGCAGAAATTGTCAGATCTACAATCTTTGCAGGAACATGGATTTAAGGGGAAAAACGATTCCTCTATGCTTTTTTTTTTAAATTATTTTTTAACGTTTATTTTTGAGAGAGAGAGAGACAGAGCACACAAAGGGGAGGGGCAGAGAGAGAGGGAGACACAGGCTTTGTCAGCACAGAGCCTAATGCGGCCCTCGATCCCACGAACCGTGAGATCATGACCTGAGCCGGAGTCGGACGCTCAGCCAACTGAGCCACCCAGGTGCCACCCCCATGCTTTTTTTTAAGAGAAAACCTAACACATTGCGACACGAAAGGCCAAAGGAGTAAAAGAATATTTGCCATCACCTAAAGAAACCTGGTGGAGAAATTTCAGAATCAGAAGAACAGATTTTAAGACAAGTCGCTCAGAAGCTGACAAGTTGGTCCTACAATAACCACAATTTTGAAAAAGGAGAATAAGCAAGAACTCGGAACATGCTAGACAGCTGTACTAATGAAAACTGCAAGGCAGTAGCACAGGGCAGACACATGGGCCGGTGAAAACCCCCGGGGAATGTGAAGGAATCGGACACAGGACAGCAAGGCAGGAGCACAGGGTGGAGAGAAAGAACATGGTAGAGAATAAGTGACTATCTGCGTGGGGTAGGCAGGAATTCAAAATCAAATCAATCCCTTCCCTCCCTCTATATGCAAAAGTATACGTCAAGTACACGACTAAAAAATGTGAAAAACGAGACTTGAAAATATTACAAAGCACAGAACGATGCCTTTTATTTTTCTCCAAGTTTTTATTTAAATCCCAGTGGGTTAACACACAGTGTTAATATTAGTTTCAGGTGTACAATTGAGTGATTCGTCATTTCCACACAACACCCCGAGCTACTTCAAGTCAGAAAGGGCTTTCTTTAAACACATATAAATCATAAAGGAAAAAATGGGTAATTGTGACCCCAGTAAAATGAAAGCCAGCACGACAAAGTTAAAAGGTAAGCCAGCCTAGAGAAAGATATGTACAGTGGCAAAGGTTTAACTTTCTGAATATGTAAAGAACTCCTGTCAAAAGGACAAAAGATCCAGTTGGGGAGGCAAAATGAGAGGCAAAGGCTATAAACTGGTAACACAGAAAGGAGGAAACCGTGCTGGATAAAAAACAAATGAAAAGATGCTCATGGTCTCTGTTCTGCTCGGTATTAAACAAACTAAATCAAAAGACAGGGTCAGGCAGAGCCAATCAACCTAAATGTCTGACGATGGCAAGTGTGTGTGAGGGGGAGGGGAGACAGGACTGTCACCGCTGATAGGGAGTAAGCTGGTACAACTATTGGCGTGATTGGTAACATCTAGTGGAGTTGAAGATGCATGTTCCCCTTCAAATGTGTACACAAAGAAACCTACACAAGGATGTTCTTTTTGTAACACTAAAAAGCCCACCCTCAATGGCCACCGATAGGAGAAATGAATTAATCATGGGATTAATCACAGAACGAATACTACACGTATCGACCAGCTATGCACATATCAACAGGTTCAACGTGAAAACATAATGCTGAGTGAGACGTTTCAAAGGGACATGTGTCACGAAACCAACTGCGTTTAGTTGAAAACACGGAGGATACGACACACTGCAAATCATGAAGGGTCCAGCTCTGCACAAAAAGGAGAGCAGTTCTTGGAAGGAAATGAGAAGAGGAAGATTTTCAATGAAGAGGTCGCTTTTTATTTAAAAACAGAAGGATCTGAAGTAACTAAGGGAAAAGGTTAACAATGGTTACACTTGGGTAGTGGCCACACGTCAACAAGCCCGGTTGCGAATGACGGGGATCCGCTCTAGCTAGTTTACGCAGGAAACAAATGGCTCGCGGACAGCCCCAGGCTTGGAAATCGGGTTACACAGCTTGAAGAAATGCCCTTACGCCAGAGTGGCTGCAGAGGGGGACCTGCTGGCACCCTTGGAGCACTGCTGCCTTGGAAGCCACAAGTCACTGCTCCCCTCGACAAAGTGCATCCCGTGTGCCACTCTGTCTTCCTGGTGTCACTCCCAAATGTCACACAAGTGTGTCTGCTGGTGACTCTTGCTGAGCTAGGCTCGCTCAGTTGGTAAAGCACGCGACTCCTGATCTCAGAATCGTGAGTTCAAGTCCCATGTTGGGCATGAAGCCTGGCTGAGCCCCAGCTGCCAGGCAATTTCGGAAAGTAAGTTCCACTCTTGCACTTGCTGAGATAAGATCCATAAAAGGGGAAGTCACCAGAGTGGATGTTCACACAGTGCTAGGTCTCCGAAAAGCATGACAGATGTCCACTCACATAAGGGTGAAGTTCTGCATGTCTCTGTATAAAAATACACAACTATTTTGTTTAAAATAGCTCATAATTCAAAAAAAAAAAAAAAAAAAATCAAAGTATAAATCCACAAAGGGGATGGGAGAGGAAAGCAGGAGCAGACAAGAAATTTCCAGCCATCTCCAAAAGATGTGACTAATACAACAGTAGAGGATGTCACCACCTAGACTGGATGTGGAGGGAGCCCATCAGAAGAGAGAGCCGATGGGCCTGGAGAAGCCCAGAGGTGGTAAAAGACAGAAGAGGAGCTAAAAGGGGGATTAGAGGTCTATATACAAACCAGTTGACCTCAACCCCTTATCCCCGATCTCCAAATACAGAAAGGCCTGAGTCCAGGTTATCTCCCCCCAGGCAAAATGTTGGAGGGATCTCATAAGGGAAAGAACTGTCTGGGAGGAACAAGAGCAGTCAATATAGGCATCTGTCACCGGAACCGAAGACCCCATCATTTGAGCATTTCGAAAATCCCCATCGTAACAGCCAGCATCAGTACTCATCCTCACAGAAGCTGAACGTTGCCTGGACCACAGAGCTGCCATCCAATCTGCCCATAACCACCTCTCCAACTAAAACTAGTAACCAACAATCACTAGATTTTGGAGGCTGGGGGGAAAACCCTGAAACATGAAAAATTGAGATAAGCAAAAAAATCTATCACTTGAGGAAAGATAGAATTCAGGGACCAGGAAATAAATGCATATAATTCTATCTGTTCTTTAGAGTCACACAGAGGGCTGGCTCTCTGGTAGAGGACGCAACTCTTGATCTCAGGGTCATGAGTTCAAGTCCCACATTCGGCATGGAGCCCACTTAAAAAAATAAATAAACAAAAGGTTCAGAAAGATACACTGTCTGTTATACATGAATTTCAATTAAAAAGATAAAGATATACATAGAAAGAAAGAAAGAAAGAAAGAAAGAAAGAAAGAAAGAAAGAAGAGAGAGGGAAAAATACAGATCTAAAACCTAACTAAATGGTATTAGAGAAACAGAAAAAGGAATATTTAAAAAGAAAAATTCCCTAGAGCTCAAAAGAGTTATCAAAATTGAAAGCACCAGAATAATTAAAAACCTAGATAGATATGAAACATCTAGGTCATCTAGAACATCAAGGTCCTAAAAGTACCCCAAGTGTGTATGCATGTGGGGGTGTGGTAGGGCAGGTGATATGGAGGAAGGCAGGTTTAAGAGAACAGTATATATAAAAAGGAACAAAATCAGACAGCGTATCAGACTTTTCATTAGCAACATCAGATGCCAGAAGTTAACCTGAGTTGCTTTCAAAATCTTGACAGAAAATTACCTTTCAGGGGCACCAGGGTAGCCCAGTCAGTTAAGTGTCAGGTCACGATCTTGCGGTCTGTGAGTCTGAGCCCACATTGGGCTCTGTGCTGACAGCTCAGAGCCTGGAGCCTACTTCAGATTCTGTCTCCCTCTCTCTCTGCCCCTCCTGCACTTATGCTCTGTCTCTCTCTCTCAATAATAAATAAGCGTAAAAAGAAAATTACATTTCAGTCTACAACTCTAGCCAGTTGACCACATGTAAGTTGCAAAGCAAAGCTCCTTTAGACATGCAAGGGCTCACCTCTTAGACGCTTTTTCTTAAGATGGAACTCACTAGAGATTCCAACACAATGAGAAAGTTCATAAAGGAACAGGAAGATATGGTCTCTAGGAAGTAGATCCCACCCAGGCAAGAAATCAAATCTTCAGAAGAAACCTGTGCACTAAGCCCAGAAACAAAGTGTTCACCCTGGAACAGAAAGAAATCTTTTGGCCAAACTGTTTTAAAAGGGCTGATAATCAAGATTTGCCCCAGACACGGGAAGCAGGCACTCCCAGACTGTTGTTGGGAATGCCATTTGGCAAAACCTTGTGGAGGCTGAGCTCTGGTAGCATCTGTCAATAATTCTACTACCAGAGTCTATTCCTCTGACGTCACTTATATATGTGAGGCAGTGTAGAGCATGCGGGTGAAGTTACGTGGGTCCACATTCCAGCTTTGCTACTGGCCAGTTCTATGGTCTGTAGGTTTCCTCCCTTACAAAATGGAAACACCTTCTCAACACATTTTGAGGATTAAATAAGAGATTCCATGTGAAAGGCTTAGCACCATGGCCAGAACATAGGAAATACTGTTAACTTGGTCAATACTCAACTAATCTAACCACAAAACACTTAAAACATTTTGTACAAAAATGTTTACCGTGCCATTGTTTAAAATAGCAAAAATGGGGGCGCCCAGGTAGCCCAGTCAGTTCAGTGTCTGACCGCAGCTCGGGTTGTGATCTTGTGGTTCACGAGTTCGAGCCCCACATCGGGCTCACTGCAGTCAGAGTGACCCTCTATCCCCCTCTCTCTCTGCACCTCTCCCACTCACTCTCTCTCTCTCAAAAATAAAAAAATAAAATAAGATAGCAAAAACGGAAACTAGTGTGATCCTTTGTTTTCAAAAGATTCCACTTGTATTTGTACATATGCTTATACATGTAGAAAAAAGAACTGAATGGAGAAAACTTGTCAAGGTGTTATATCTGGGGAGCTGGAGGGCGCAGGGTTGTTTCTGCGTAAAATTCTTATTGTGAACAGCATAAGCTGTCTTATCCTTTAAAGGAAGGAAAACGTATAAATTAGTATAAATCTTAGGGAGAAAAAGACAGTTAATCTTTATAAGCCCACACAAACATTTTGTAGAAAACTTTTATTTTAATTTACTATATATATTTAATTTTTAGGAAATTACTGGGTCGATGCACTTTCCTCTGTAGGTTTAGTTTGATCTTCAGTTACCTGTAAAAACATGAATAGCTTTACTTTTCTAATAAAAACAACTTTTAGTTCCACCCTCCCCCCACCATTTTAGATCATTCCACAGTCCTTCTCCTATAATGACCCCTGGTCTTTCTCCTTCGTTAGTAATTATTAAAGAAAGGTAAGTAGAAAAAGAAGAAACCTTACAAGGCCAGGGTCACAACAGAAATTATCAAGTAAAGTACAACAATTCCACTCAAAATATAATGAGGCATCCATCTAGGCTTGCCAAGTTTGTCGTTTTATTTTTCAATTACAAAATGAAATCCTTAGTGTGAGAAAAAGCCCAGTAATGCTGTAACACAGTATTTTAAATCAACAGAGTTTCTTGAGAGACATAATTCTATTTTAAACATAGAATATTACAGGTTTAGTAGAAATAGGGACCTGTATGTCCCTATTTCTAGTCTGTGTCACTCAAACACATCCATCAAACAGCTAAACTATACTCATCACCCTAAAACCTGCCCCACGTCGTGCATTACCTATCTCGCTGAGGGGTTCTGCCCAGCTACCCGAGCCTGCCACTGCAGAATATAGGTTCTCTTCTGTGCACATTTCAATCAACAAGAATTCAACGAACTCTACCCGGGGCTCTCACCGCAACACCTGAACTTGAGGCTCTCATCTCTTCCATCCCTCTACAGACCGCAGGCTTACGTCACAGCTTTCTTCCGTGCTGCCCCAGAGTGAGCTCTGGAACAGGAATAGCTGACCAATAGGTCACTTCCTTTCTCAAATTCCCAGTTGCCTCCAATCACCTTCAGGAGGGGAATGCAAATTCCCTACCATGGAAGACAAGCCCCTCAGATGCTATTTCCAAGAAGCTCACTTTGTTGGACTCATCGCCCACACTACATACGACCGCACACCCAGGTTTATGTTCTAGTCACCGTGCTCTCCATTTCTCCGTGCTTTTAGGCAAGCAGTTTCCTCTGAGATAACTCCCAAGCCAGCCCCCCCAACCCAGCCCCAAGCAACCCCACATACCAAAGGGTGAGCTCAAAATTTGGCATGACACATACATAACAAGCACTGACTGGGTTCACAGACTGAATGTAAAGGCACTAGCAGAAACAATTAGAAAACTATACGAGGAGGCATATAATCCAGCAGGAACTGTAGGAATAGATATTTGTTCGGTGATGGCTCTGAGAAGGTTTCATGGAAACAGTAAGACTTGGACGAAGTACTGAAGAATGAGTCGGATGTTTCATTTATATACAGGAGGAGAAAGGGAAACAGAGTCCAGAAAGAAAAACTGCCATGAATAAACAAACCAGAAAACAAGTCTGAGTTAAGAATACTAGTGTTGTATATTTGAAGGTTGCTGAAAGTAGATTTTAAAAGTTCTCATCACACACACACACACACACACACACACACAGAATATGTCACTCTGTGAGGTGATGGATATGCTAGCTAACCTTGTTGTGTAATGGTCTGCAATCCATACACACATCAAATGATTGCAGGGTACGTCTTACACTTAAACAATGTTAGGTGTCATACATCTCAGTAAAGCTGGGAAGAAATAAAGTGATATAAGAATGTAAACTAAAAAAAAAAAAAAAAAAAGTTTGAGTGTATTTGCAAGCTTGACTAGAGTGGAAAATTACAATAACCAGGATGAGTTCAAGGAGGCCAGACTACACAGAATAGCTCTCAGATAATGTAACTAAAGGCTAAGTACTTAGTCTATGAAAGAGTAAACAGGGATAGAACTGGTCAAGAAATATAATCATTCCTACTTGTGAAATGTAAATACTAATGACACAGAATGAGCTACAAACGCAAGTACCCAGGAAATTTGCACATCTGTCAACCAACAGTCAAGGCAGCTTCAAAATACACGTGACAAATCTCACTCTTTAAATGTTCATTAAGCTTACAAAAACTACCATCTCTTGAAGACCCAATTAACACCACTGGACCCCCTTAAGAACTCTCGCTACTATACAGCGGTCCCCTTATTCTTCTTCAGGTTCCACAACATCATTTCCACAATATTCACAAATAAAAACAAGAGAACTGCCAAATCACAGCTCCTCTCTTGCCAAGATGCTACCGGGGTCAACAGCTACAACACCGCTTTAGCTACAGAGACAACCAATTAATTTTTTTCTTCTGTGTTCTTTTATTTCTTTATTTACTGTTTTGTTGTTGCTTAATTTCAAAACAACTTTCTTCATGGAACAGTACTCATTAGCTGTCAAAAATACTTACCATTTTCCGAGATCTCTCCAATAGCTTATTCCATATAGTAAAATGTGCCTTGAAAAGAAAAGAGTCACGATGAATTAAATATAGCAATGAAGTTAAAATAAAAGTAGCCGAGTCTTATATAGGTTTTAAGCAAGCAAACACATAAAAAAGAAGGCAGTACTAATGAGGTTAAGTGGTTACAGAAGTGGATTACCCCTGAAAAGGTATTTAATGGGACAGCCACTTTGTTTGGCATTTAAGCAAAAAAGACTAAGTCTTTTTTTAAGACTTTTTAAAGAACATGCCATTCTTCCTCTTTTGTCCTTAATCATCAGCATCATAGACAGTGTTTCTTCTAACAGGAAGCAAAACTGTGCCCCATCTTCCCACAGGTTGTAGTTCTTTCCTTAAATAGCCATTTACAACCAGCTAGAGGTCATTCTCCACACCATCAGCAGTCACAAGGAGAGGTTCATCTGAAACCGACTGATATCTTCACACTGAAATGGGAGCCCCAGAGGTTTTACCTAATTACCCTAAGAACAAGTAGAAACTAACGCAGACAATAATAAAATTATAAAACCAATTTACTTAATCCTTAACAATTTTATACAGCAAGGGATCATCAGAATGCAGATGAAAACTGTGCCAAATGCGTAAGGACCACATCAATTTTACTAAGTCACATGAACGACCTGGCAGAATCCATGATAAGAGGTAAAATTACTATATGTACACGTAAGCCCTTCTGGAGAAAAGGGCAGCATCGCATGTTTAAAGGGAAGACAGCCGAATGGACTGCTGGTGCAGACCCCGGAGTGTGTGGCTGGAAGACAGCAGATGACAGAGAAAGTGCTATGAGAGATCAGAGGGGCAGGCAGGGGCCACGTAATGCAGGCCTTCGTGAGACAGGCTACAAGGTTGGGATCTGTTTACAAGAAGCCACTGGAGTGTTTGGGGCAAAGGGATTACGTGATCTGAGTATGAAAAAGGCCATTCTGGCTACTAAGCAGGGAATGTGCTTTGGAGGGGGAGCATCCTCGGTGATGAGTAAGGGGCTTGGAAAGAGTGGTGAGCACAGATGAGACGCTACGTGATGGAAGGATTCAGGGCATGTTTCAGAGTTGAGCTGAAAGGTCTTGCTGATGGACGGGACGGAGCACGGCTGGGAGGGAGAGAGAAAAGCCAAGGATCACTTCACAGCTAAGCAGATGATGATGCCATTTACTGAAATGCAGAAAGCTAGGAAAGGAAGCAGGTATGTGGCGAAAAACAGAACATATGCTAAAAATTACAAAATGTTGATGAAAGAGATGAGGATTCAAACAAAAAATATACTGTGTTCATAGACTAGAAGACTCAATTTAGTAATGATGTCAATTCTCCCTAAATTATACGGGTTTAACTCAATTCCTATCAAAATCTCAGCAAGATTTGTCAAATCAGAAAGATTATCCTAAAATTAAATGAAAAGGCAAAGAATCTAAAATAGTTAAAACAATTTTTGTAAATAATAACAACATGGGATGAATTATTCCACCTGATTTGAAGAACTATTTACAGCTACAGTAATCAAGACTGTGATACTGGCAGGACAGAGACACACATCAATGGAACAGAACAGGGAACCCAGAAATAGACCCATTAAATATGCCCAACTGATTTTTAATAAGGGTGAAAGCAATTTACTGGAGGAAGGACAGCCTTTCCAACAAATGGTGCTGGAGAACCTTGACATGTACAGGCAGGAAAAGTGCACCTCCACCTCCTTCTCACGCCGTGTACAAAACTTAACACAAAGTGGACCACAAACCTATATAAAACTATAAAACTTTTAGGGAGAAAAAGAGGAAGACAAATCTTTGGGATCTAGATCCAGGCCAAGAATTCTTGGAATTAACACCAAAAGCATGATCCATAAACAAAAACTAATAAACTGGACTTCATCAAGATTAAAAACTTCTGGGGAGCCTGGGGGGCTCAGTCGGTTAAGCGTCCAACTTCGCCTCAGGTCATGATCTCACAGTTCATGGGCTCAAGCCCCACGCTGGGCTCTGTGTTGACAGCTCAGAGCCTGCTTTGGATTCTGTGTCTCCTTCTCTCTCTTGACTCTCCTGCTCATGCTCTCTCTCTCAAAAATAAACATTAAAAAAAATTTTTTTTTTAATTTAAAACTTCTGGTCTGCAAAACTTCTGATCTTTTGTTAAGAAGATAAAAAGACAAACCACAGAGAGAAAATATTTGCAAACTATGTATCTAACAAAGGACCGATATCTAGAATATACTAGGAAAAAAACTCTCAAAATTCCACAGTAAAAAGCAAACAATCCAGTTAGAACATAAGCAAAAAACATTAATTTCCCACCAGAAAAGATATACAGATGGCATATAAACACAGGAAAAGATGTCAACACAATTAGCCAATAGCAAAACACAAATTAAAACCACAATGAGAAATCATACAAACTTATCATAATGGCTCAGATAAAAAATAGTGACAATGTCAAATACCGGGAATGGCAAAATGGCAGTCACTGTGGAACTCAGTGTGATAGTTTCCTAAAAACTAAATATGTGCCTTCTGACCCAGCAACTTTACTCCTGGACATTTATCCCAGAAAGATGAAAACATATATTCACAAAAACCGGTACACCAATGTTCATAGCAGCCTTATTCGTAATAGCCAAAGAACTAGAAACAACCCAAATGTCCTTTAATGGGTGAATGGTTCAACCAACCACAGTAGATCCATACCACAGAATACTACTCAGCAATTTAAAAAAAAGAAAGAAAGAAAGAAAGAAAGAAAGAAAGAGAAAGAAAGCAAGCTACCGATACATACAACTTGGATGAATCCTCAGAGAATTACTACTGAGTGAAAAAAACCCAATCCCAAAAGACTGCACAATGCATGATCCTATTCATATGATACTCTTGAAATGAAAATGCATAGGAACAGAGAACAGATGAGTATTTGCCAGGGGCAAGGAGGTGGGGGTGGGGCAGAGGAGAGTGGGCGTGGCTATCGATGGCCAATAGGAGAGAGCCGTGTGAAGACACTGTACTACATCTTCACTGTGTCACAGTCCATACATCGGTTGCGAAAGTTTGCAAGGTGTCAGCATTGGGGAAACTAGGTAAAGGGATCAAGGATCTCTATATTACTTCTTATAACTGCATGTGAACCTACAAAGATTTTGAACTATCTCAGAATCCAAAGTTGATTAATAGAACTACCCTACAAGCCAGCAATTGCACTACCAGGTATTTATCCAAAAGATTAAAAAATGCTGATTCGAAGGGGCACATGCACCCCAATGTTTAAAGCAGCACTATCGACAATAGCCGAAGTATGGAAAGAGCTCAAATGTCCATCCACTGATGAATGGATAAAAATGTGGTGTGAATATATATGTGTGTACACACGTACACACACACACACACACACACACACACCATGGAATACTACTCGGCGAAGAAAAAGAATGAAATCTTGTCATTTGCAACAACGTGGATGGAACTAGAGTGTATTATGCTAAGTGAAGTAAGTCAGTCAGAGAAAGACAAATATATCATTTCACTCATATGTGGAATTTTAAGAAACAAAACAGATTAACATAGGGAAAGGGAAGCAAAAATAAGATACAAACAGAGGGGGAGACAAACCCTAAGAGGCCCTTAAATACAGAGAACAAACTGAGGGGTACTGGATGGGTGTTGGGTGGGGGGGATGGGCTAAACAGGCAAGGGGCATTAAGGAGGATGGCTAGTGTCGGGATGAGCACTGGGTGTTATATGTAAGTGAAGAATCACTAAATTCTACCCCTGAAAGCATTATTATACTATGTGTTAACTGACTTGGGTTTAAAAAAAAAAAAAAAAAAAAAAAAAAAAATTAGTGACGGGTGGGAGCAATATGGAAAATAAAAGACTCTGAGTCATGAATAGATCATGCCAAACCTAAGACCAAAAGGCATTCTAGAGGGTCTTACCAACATGCACTCCAATAATCTCAATGCACCCTCCCCTATATTAATTTGAAAAAGTAAAATAACTATCTCAGTTTGATTCAACTTTTTCAACTAATATCTCTTTCGTGAATTATCCGTTTACATTCTGAGCAAAATTGTTCTTAGCATAAACATGAATTTACAAAATATTAGTGTCACAAAATTTAATGAAAATTAAAATGTACATCCTTCAAATTAGTATAAAATCAAGAACCAGAATGACATCCACTCCCAAATTGGACGACCTGAAACTTTCAGCTTTACTTACTCTTAAGTGTACCGGTAAAGACAGACCCTGGAATCTTCGTACAAGACTCAACTGCGTGGCTTGAAGATTGTGAACTGCTGATACTTCATACTGGAAACAAATACTTGTTCTTGGAATAAGAGGACCCTCACTCACATCAATGAAGTCACCAAATCTGATTGATTTTAAAAATAAACAAATAAAACCTCAAAATCAAATCGTTTAGAGTAGTTTGGGGGGAAAAAAGAATCTATTCAATCTCTTTGAGGCAATGTCCACAATCAAGAACATTCTATATGGCTCAATTCAATCTCTAATTACCCCTGACGTAATAATCTCAAGTGAAGCGGCTAAAACTATGAAAATTAAAGTCAAGTGAACCTTGTTCCTTACTAGCATTGATAGAACTTTAGAGATTTTTAAGATCATTGAACACATCATGCTCTCAAGTGAATCCAATGTCTAAAACTGATCATCTACGACCTCATAACAACTCACTGTAATAGAGTTTAGAACTCACTATACAGGACAGATTGTCCAAAGAGCAGCTTTCTAAAAGAAAAAAATTAACTGAGTCATGAAAACATGAAGCTGAGAACACAGATACAGGCCATGAAGTCATTTCTGCAAATCCATTATGCACGGTCTTACCTCCCTCATCCCAGTATCAGCACATTCCTATTTCACTTACACGTAACATAAGTAGTTACCAGTCAGTATCCATATTTGCACATACACGTGAATTATGCTCAATTCACAACAATAAATATTTTGCCCAATTTCAAAGTTAAGTTTTAAAAATCACATTTTTAAACAATGGTTTTCAACTCTTGAAATGCGGAAATAGAAATAAGAAACAATAAAATGAGGAACAGAAACCACAATGGCTCCTGAAGAGAATTTAAACCTTCCAATTACCACTGTACCAAAACAATGCACAAAGCAACAGAAAATAAGGTAACAAGAATAACAAATTATGGCACAGATTCGTCTTTTTCAGTCATAACTGTACGTTCAGTCACGTCAATTCCACTGCCTAAGTCTTCCTATAAATTAGCAGGACAGCAACTTTATTTTTACTTACCTGTGCAGCTTGACTATCCTCTCAGGGTTCTGAGATGCCTTCTCTTCTATGAAATCCGTTTTGTACCTAAAGAGGAACAAAGAAAAAGCAACTTACTCCTAAACGCACAAAAAGGGATTTACGGACATCTCCCCTCTCTTCCTCGTTGGCCAGAGTTTTTCAGACGGGTTTACACTCGGAGTCTCCTCTTCACACCTCACCTCCTTCAGTCTGGCCACAAGCTCACGGCTCCGCCAAAGCCATAGGTACCTCCCTGGCCTCACCCTAACGGACAGCTTTCTGTCCTTATTTCCACTGTTCACCTCCATCTGTCAAAGCGCTCATTTCCACTGGTGTCTGTGGCAGTCCCTACAGCTTGTTATTTCAACTCTCTGGCCACTCTTCCTCCCCTCTCCCCTGCAGGGGACCTGTCCTAAAGCCTCCTTTCAAGCAAGCATCCTCCCTGGGCTGGCTCCTTGATGCACACAGCTCTAATTACCACTTCTGTGTCCTTATCTTCCACATCTCAGCGTCTAATCCACATCCTTCTTCTGAGCCCTAAACTACGTATCTAAGACCCTCCCGGACACGCACTAGGCTGTTCCACAAGCATCTTACACTCCTGAATTCTCAAACAGAGTGAAAACTTACTCCTTCTTTTCCCACCACACTTACCCTCATTGCTGAATTTCCTCGCTTAGCAAATTGCACCACCAACCACCCACGTGTCTGAGAGAAAAGCTGCAGGGATCTCCCCGATTCCTGCTTCACCTACCACACCCCCTCCATCCAACGCATTGCCAAATCACGTCAATGCTACTGCCGAAATGTCTCTCAAACCTACCCAGTTCTGTCACTACAGCCAATAGCACAGACGGAACTGCACAGCCCAGGTACAAACCATAACTTGACCACTCACTACCAAGAGCCTTCTCTCTTCACGCCAGAGTGCTAAAAAGTATTACGTTTGTATATGGCAAAGTCGGGAAGCATCAGTTCACGTGCAAACGTCTACCTACTGCCCACACCCCTTCTGCCAAAGCCCCCATGCATTACTAAGGAAGTCAGTTCCCTTGACTACCTGTCTCTCTTGACCCGACTCGAAGACATGCACCTGTCCCCGGGGAGCCGAAGCCACTTAAAACTCCCCCTGCAGCAGAAAAGCCCAATCACAGATCTACCTTCAACCACCCAAAACTCTGTCCCTTCAGACTTGCCCCAAGCCATCCCTACGTCCTTCCACATATTCAACTAACTTACCAAAGTCCTATAAGCCTCTCCTGGACTTTGAAAGTCCAGTGGAGGGGATGGGAAATCACATGGAATGAACAGCTAGAGTAAATAAACTATGGAAGCTATGGAGCACTTAAATGTAATTAGTCCTAACTGAAATGTGCCTCAAGAGTAAAACGCACCAGATTCTGAGGACTTAGTATGAAAAAGAGAATACAAAATATCATTAATTTCTAAATACTGATCACATGTTGAAATAACATTTACATGCACTTTAAATAAAATGTATTATTAAAATTTACTTCACCTTTTCTTTTGACTTTTTTACTGTAGCTACCAGAAAACTTACTTCTCTAGATGTCTCACATTATATCTCTATTGGACAGCATGACCCTAGAATTGGGGCACTGGAAGTGTCTTGATATGTTCTAGCAATCCAAGGAATTTTCTCATAGAATCAACGTTGGTTTGGTTCTACAGAACTATCTGCACTCTAGTTCAGTTAAAATAGTACATTCCTATTGCTTTCTAATTCACTGGTTCCAGGCTACGCAAAATATTATAAACTACCATTACGAGAACGTAGGTCTCAATTCACAAATACCTAAAGATTTTCCAATCCAGAACCTTGAACAATTTGCAAGAGCATATTCTGTCTTCAGAATCTAGAGTCTATGTTATTTTCTTTGCAATGTAGATTTCCCTAACTAGTTCTAGCTTCAATTAGATTAATACTAAAATATAGTTTATGTTGTTACAATTAGTAAAAGGTAAACTGGAAGTTTTCCGAGTGAGAAAGGGAATTAAGAACGCAGGGAGGATTTAAAATGCTGGCAAAGAAAATCCCCCTAATGGATAATTTGGTGCAGAAGATGAAGACCCACCCGGCTGTGTAAACGTTTCACTTCTCCCCTTAGCTCCCTCCAGACCACAGGCATTCTCTATCTCACCCTTCTCGTTTACAGAGTAGAGGATGAGAAGGAAAGGCTGCTGAACGTGCAAAATGATACAGCTTCGTGTATGCTATCACCTCACGATGGAAGGAAAAGAGGGAAACACACCGCCAAGCTGATATGAAGGACGGACCAGCCAGAGAAACAGAGAAGTGAGACCAAGTGAGAAAATTACTAAAGGTGAGCGAAGTTTTTTTCTCAGGGAAATAAATAATGGGATGAGTAAGTAAATAAGTAAAGAGGCTGGGAAGTGGGATGAATGAAAGTAAATAGGTTGGTACAGAAAAAGAGATCTTAGAGCTAAAAATAGAACAGTGTCCTACCCACATCAGATATAAAGATTCTTAAGAGCTGATTTCCTTCATTACATGTAACTTTGGGGGGTTTAGCCTTGCTTTCAAGGAAGCCAACACTTACTTGTTGTGCTGAAATATTTCCAATGCCACTTTTGCTTCCACTTCCAGAGTTTCAAATGGAAGATCTTTATAAATTAAAGCACGGGCATCTTTTGTGAAGGAACGCAGGTTCTCCTTCGAAAGGAAAGTATTAACCTCTTGTAACAATTTACTTAAAAGCATTTCTCCATAAGGAAGGTAAGATAAAATCGTATGCTAAATATTATAAATCCAACTAAAAGAAAAAGCAGAAGCAAACTTATTCGGAAAGAAAGTTACTAATTTGCGACAATTATTTAGACCATTTTTAGACCGTAAAATGTAAGGTCAACAATTTATCTCAACTCTATGAACTATAAACTTGTAATTTACTTGTAATTAAGATATCAGTCTATATTAATAATTATTAAAGATAATCCTACAAAGAAATTTTAAGTTTTCATTCGAATTACATAATTAAACAAATGTTCATTAAAACAACGATGCAGTTAGAAACGCTAAGAAATAAAAGATATAAAAATCTGTTTACATTGTAAGCAAAACTAAGCTCTTATAAATGCACAGGGAAAACACTGTTTATGTGATTCAGAAAGTTTCACCAGGAAACGTAATGTCATCATTGGCCCTGCCCCAAATATGGCATATATCTAATATTAAAAACCTGTTTAATGAAGAGATTTTATGCAATTAAAATCATTAATACACATTAACAATATCTGAGATTTTTATTAAAACCATAATTGAGTTTTCATACTATAGATCCTTCATTACTGATACAGAAAAACCAGGCACTGTTACACAACTTTTGTAATAAAATTATTTCCATAAACTATGAGACTTTCTTTGCACGAATGACTCTTCTCCATTCTTAAAGGGATAACTGACTGTATAACAAATCCACATTCACAGTTTATACAGCTGTTCCTTGCGTAACTCTCTACCACTTCTTCTAAGCAGTCCACCTAATACCATGATGCCTGCAATTAGCCAGTGCCTTTTAAGTTTTATATTTAAAACTTGTTTTTGTCAGTTTATTTACCTATCTTGAAAGAGACAGTGGCAGAAGGGCAAAGAGGTAGGGAGAGAGAATCCCAAGCAGGCTCTGCACTGTCAGCACAGAGCCCTATGTGGGTCTCGAACTTAAAGAACCGTGAGATAATGACCTGAGCTGAAATCAAGAGTCAGAGGCTCAACCAAGTGAGCCACCCAGGTGCCCTTTTAAGTTTTATATTTAAAACAGGAAAAAGAAGCAGCAAGTTTTACAGCTCAGAAGTGAATCTTGACTGCGTTCATTTTTATGACATAAATAACGCAAATATATAAAGTAAGAATCACTTCTTCAACTTGAGGGCATATCTGAAAAATAAATTATATTGAGCACAGTTCAGAGATCACGAAGAAAAAGTTTCAATCCTTTCCCTGCCCCCTTCCCTATCTCTCTTTCTACCTCTCTTCCCTCCCTTTCTTTGTTCTTTCCTGTTTCCCTCCTCTCTCCCTCTTGACACTAAGCAACATGAGCAGGATTATATAAGAAATAACTTCCAAAGTCAGAATTTAAGCCTGAATCTGCTTTGACTCCAAAATTTTGCTTTTAGGAACTATAATATTTCACTAAAATGTACCACTAAGGAAAAAAACACTAGCAATTATAATCATAAGATGCCATCTATTATAAGACACATTTTGGGGGCGCCTGGGAGGCTCAGTCGGTTAAGCATCAGACTTCAGCTCAGGTCATGATCTCATGGTTCGTGAGTTCAAGCCCTGCGTCAGGCTCTGTGCTGAGAGCTCAGAGCCTGGAGCCTGCTTCAGATTCTGTACCTCCGTCTCTCTGTCCCTCCCCTGCTCGCTCTCTGCTCTCTCTCTGTCTCTCTCAGAAATAAACATTAAAAAAAAAATTTTTTAAAGACGTTTCCAGAGATACTAAAATGTGAAAAAAACGTACACTGTGGAATTGACAAAATGCTATGCTACACTGCCTTTCCTTTTCTGACCTCCAGACTTTCAATCTGTAGAACATACGGTTTTGCTTAATTAAGAATCAGGCATGGGGCACCTGGGTGGCTCAGTCAGTTAAGCGGCCGACTTCGGCTCAGGTCATGATCTTACGGTCCGTGAGTTCGAGCCCCGCGTTGGGCTCTGTGCTGACAGCTCAGAGCCTGGAGCCTGTTTCAGATTCTGTGTCTCCCTCTCTCTGACCCTCCCCCATTCATGCTCTGTCTCCCTCTGTCTCAAAAATAAATAAACGTTAAAAAAAAATTAAAAAAAAAAAAAAGAATCAGGCATCTGCCTTGTTAATCATAACTAAAATCTCTGGGCTGGACATCTGAAAGCCACCGGCACATCCTGCCCACAGAGAATCTGATCCAGATCGTCTTTGTCAGCCAGGTCCCTGGTGCTACCCAACTCCCAGATCAAACAGGAGAAAGCTCATCGTGCAATCAGACCATTCACCAAGAGTCTAGTCTGTTGCTATTTGAGTTACCTTAGCTTTGTCAAAGTCTGATTCTTAATTCACTAACCGTCTACCCCCTCCACCCCTCCTCTCAACGTAACCCTGGTATACAGGGAGACCTCGCAGTATGCAACAGGTTAAAACGGTTAGGGCAATGAGTTTTACATTGTGCTCTGAGGACCCAGGAAGTTAGTAAGGCTCCAAGACAATTAAACTTGTAAATCTGATAGCTTGGGCATCTTGAAAACCACTATCTTAAGAAAAGGAATGAACAGTACAAGGAAGAAAGCACTTCCAGAAAAGGTCAAGCAGGACATAAAGTTGACCACATGAGGAAAACCCCCAGTCCTATGCTCTGTCTTGAATACACTGACAATGCAACACAGGTAGGCAGGTAAGGTCTTTCAAATATCCTCAACATGCAGTATCACTCAACAACACTGACACAAGAATCGTTCTAACCAAAGAAGGTACATACTCTAAAATTCATATTCTAAACACTATACTTACTTTTGTTGGCATCCACTCATCAAGTCTCTTATCCAGAACTACATCATAGCAGAAGGCTCCAGAGATTACTGTAAATCCAACCAAAATGAGAGGCAAAGTCAAATCTACTAGAGTTACTAATTTGCAACAACTGAATATTTAGACCATAAAAGGGAAGGGCAGCAATCTCTGCCAACTCGACAAATTATAAAAGTTACCATTATCCCAGCTCTTGCCAGAGCTCTCTCTAGCAGCTTTCCCTCACTCACTCTCTTTTTGTTGAACCAAAATCCCTAGTACTTTTTAAACATTCACATTTTCGTCCAGAATATTATCACTATAGAGACTGCACAGTTACTAGACATAAAACTTCAAAAGAATCAGATATTTAATGTGTAGACAAATGACTACGTGGGCGTGAAATGTTGAATTTTTTAATGTCTTCTAAGCTTTGTTTTTGTTGTTTTGTTCTTAGAATCACTTATTGAGCTTTTTTAAGTTTTTTGGCGCGTATACTTCTATCTTTTTTCGAAAATTTACAAATGCGACCCTATTGCACATACTGATGCGGAATCTTGGCAAAATTGCAAAGACTGTGAGCTCTTCCATCTTCTCAAAAGCGTCCCCCCCCCCGCCCCAGAGCCATGTCATTTCTGCTGAAATGGTACCTCCTAAACATAGCTTTTTCCAGAATTCTATTTATACTCCTATTTCCTCCTCCTCCACACATTCGATTTAGAAATAAGTGCCTAAAGTGGTAGGAAACAAACACTGAAACAGGGTAATTACACAGAATTCATATTCAAGAGAAACATTATCCTCGAATTGTATTATGTTAATTATTGACCTCCAGTAATTAAATAAGATGGATTTTGTTACCGGTTATAAATGGATTGTATGTACGACAGTAATTTCTATCACATAAAATTAGAAATGAGCTAAAAAAAGAAAAAAAAGAAGCTCGGGGCGCCTGGGTGGCTCAGTCAGTTAAGTGTCTGACTTCGGCTCAGGACATGATCTCACGGTTCGTGAGTTCGAGCCCCTTATCGGGCTCTGTGTTGACAGCTCAGAGCCTGGAGCCTGCTTTGGATTCTGTGTCTCCCTCTCTCTCTCTGCTCCTCCCCTGCCCATGTTCTGTCTCTCTCTCTCCTTCAATAATAAATAAAAACATTAAAAAAAATTAAAAAAGAAAAAATAGAAGCTCTATAAAATATCAAAAATAGGTACCAAAATATTCAATGATTACAAAATGTGCGTGCACGCATATGTACATTACCAGGAACTTCTGGAGCTCTGACCAAACTGACCACATATTCATCTTTGAATGCCCTCTCTATCACACAGCCCATCATCATGGCACAGGAACGCCAATAAGCCTAGAAAAATAAAACATACACAAACATAATACACACTAAGGTTCACTGTTTCTTCAATATTAAAATTTAGGTTAACTTTCAACTACATGGATGGAACTGGAGGGTATTACGCTAAGCAAAATGAACCAGTCAAAGGAAGACAAATATCATAGGACTTCACTCATATGAAGAATTTAAGATACAAAACAGATGTACATAAGGGAAGGGAAGCAAAAATAGTATTAAAACAAAGAGGGAGACAAAACAAAAGAGGCTCTTAAACACAGAGAACAAACTGAGGGTTGCTGGAGGGGCTGTGGGGGAAGGGGGAATGGGCTAAATGGGTAAGAGGCATTAGGGAGGACACCTGTCGGGATGAGTACCGGGTGTTACACATTGGGAATGAATCACTGGAATCTACTCCTGAAATCATGATAGTAGCACTATACGCTAACTAATTTGAATGTAAATTGAAAAATAAATAAGTAAATAAAAAAAATTTTTTGGTTAACTTTTGCCTTAGGAACTATTTTTCTATCCATCCTTGGCACGTAGCAATAGTTAACATCAGGCCACGACACTACCTCTACCGAGCAAAAAGCACTGAAGAATGAAGTGCCAACTTCTGTTGTTAGCAGTGTTTCTGTACAAGATATCACACACTACGATGTTTATCAAACACAAGGTAGTTTTACTATCCGGTAGCAACTTTTCTCTCTAACCCAGGATAAAGATAACTTGTTAACAAACCTGTACTAAAGTAAAAAAATATATACATATTAATATACACCTGTTTACGCCATATATAATAGAGAGGGAACGCTGAACTCTTCAGAACTCGTGACTCCTCTCCTATGCCTAACACCACAGAGCACATCACCCAAGTTACTCATATTTACGGCAGAGCAAACTCACTATTAACTGGGCTTTCGTTTTACTCGCACGTTTTGACCCATGGACATGCCTAATGTGGGTATCCATGCAATGACCTTATCAGAGTCGTAAAGAGAAACTCAAGTCCTATCATACCCGCCTATCTCGTGCCCCATACTGGCACTACTACAACTGGGCACTTGACTTTCACAAGCTCTTCACATCTGCGGACAAGAGTGGGCCCACTTCGCTGTGTGCAGCAGAGACTGCTCCAGAACGTATCCTACAGAACCACACAACATACACTAAAAAGGAGTACAAACTCAGGTCTTGAAGGCAAGTAGCAAAACGCACTTCCTCGTCTATCCTACTTAAATGTGTTTAATGTCCGTTGAACTCCAGAATCAGAATGCCTGGACTAAAATCCAGGCTCTAGTATTTCCTAAACTCGTAACCTTGGTCAAGCTACCGAACCTCTCTTTGCCTCGGTTTATTTTTCTGGGAAATGGGAACGATAGCATCTATTTTTATGTGGTTTTTATGAAGATTAAATGAGTTAATACCTGTAAATCACCTAAGACAGTGCCTGATACATAATTAATACTTGATATAAGCTACTATTATCATATCTATCGTTTTCTTGCTTAAGTGTTTCATTTCAACATGTATTTATTAAATACCCATTGTCTGTAAGTCAAGGACTGGGTCCAACAGAGGATGTGATCCCTGTCTTCACAGAGCCGAGAATCCAATGCATTCAACAGTTCACATCACAAGGCATGATTAAAATACTGTATCTGAAGAAGTTAGCCAAGTGTGAGGCCCTAAAGAACAGAGGGATTCATCCTGACAAGAAGAAACTGGGAAGATTCCACAGAGCAGACAGCATTTTAATAGAACTATAAAAGATAAACAGGATTTTAACAGGGAGGAAAGAAAATACCCAGAGTTGAAGAAGGACACCCATAAAAGCCAGGAGGCTCACACAGCAAAAACCACTAGTGACCACGTCCTCAAATGTGGCCACAGCAGAGAGGAAGTGGAAAGATGCAGCGAAGGTGAAGCTTGAAAGCCACGCTGGGGTCAGATCCCACAGGGCCTGAAAAGTCATGAGGAAGAAATGACACAACACTCAGTCATGTCGCTTAATAAAAGTCTTACAGGCCTGGGGCGCCTGGGTGGCTCAGTCGGTTAAGTGTCCGACTTCAGCTCAGGTCACGATCTCGCGATCCGTGAGTTCGAGCCCCGCGTCGGGCTCTGGGCTGATGGCTCAGAGCCTGGAGCCTGCTTCCGATTCTGTGTCTCCCTCTCTCTCCGCCCCTCCCCCGTTCATGCTCTGTCTCTCTCTGTCTCAAAAATAAACGTTAAAAAAAAAATTAAAAAAAAAAAAAAAAGTCTTACAGGCCTACTAAGGAAGACTTTAGTATTAAAAAGGGAGGTGGGGACAGAGAGTTAAAAAGCTACTGAAATAATCCAACGATGGTCAACGGCTGAATTCAAGCAGCAGAGAGAATGAAATATAGAGGATAATCAACAAATGTCTGTGGAACAAAGTCATGAAAGTAAAATACAAGTCACACAGTTTTCTCAAACCAAAATACAAAGAAAGGATGCCACTGGTACTTTGTGAGCTTGTGAAAATGCAAAAAAATCAAAACGCTGATTATCACGGGCATTACAACATTTGACCTTGGCCACGTTTGCACATCTCATACTCCAAAGCAAAACAGATGTTAAAGAAGAAGAAGAACACTAGGAGGAAAAAAAAAGAACACAGAAGTAGAAATACCTTATTCACTTCTCCAGGATCACGATCTTTGAAAGTAAGAAATTCAATTTCACAGGATTTGGTCAAAGGTTTATACATGTCCCAAGGCTGTCCGTCCACAAGAGCCAGAATGGACTTCCCGCAGTGCCACTCACTTAAATCTAGGAATTTAAAATAGATTGAAGGTCTGAATCTAACAAAACTCAAATTGAAGAGTTACGTGTTTAAGTGCTACATTAAGAAATAAAACCAACAGAAAGGCAAGATTCTGCAAGCTGACTTCCTCTGGGAGAAAAAAAAGCATTACATAGTACCTCTGTACCAATAAAAAAATAATACCCAACACACCCAATGTGTTATTATTAACAAAACTGCCCAAACCGTTTACAAAAACCATTGAGGCTAAGTCTAATTTGAAGTTAATCTATTATTAAGTAGTAAAACAATCTGCCAAGAGTTACACTTGTATACATAAATATACATCCATAGTAAATCTGGTCAAAACGGGTTGGGTGTCTTGCTCCTACACCACCTCGTCCTTCCCTAAATGGACTGTCCAAGTGAAATACCTTAACAGTTTTTAATTATGGGTATGAATTCACATATAAGCCCATCAGCCCTGGTCTGTTCTTTGACCGGAATGCAACTCTAACTCTAAGCCTGATTAGATGTTCTTCAAGTACACAGCTAGTCACAGAAGTGCTCAAACTACAGGGCTAGAGTCTAAATAAGTCCCACAGAGAGAGGATCACGTCCGTTTTTGTTCACTCATCAGTATATCCAGAACCTAGCCCCAGGCCTGTAATACAGTAAATACTCAAAAGTGTACTGAACGGTCGAAAGTATGAAGGAGAAGCACTTGTCAGTGCAGGTGTCATGCTGAGGGGGGGCACAAAGGCTTCATCTCCACCCCTCAAAACCCACAAAACCCCTCAAGGGCCTGTGCTTCGTCCTAACCCTCCTCTGTAATCCTAATGCCTATCACACAGCAAAGGTTCAAATAAATGTTCACAGAACAACCAAACAACAGTCATAAGGACTCATCCAAGTGCCAGAGTGAAAAAAAGACTGAGAATGTAGACTATCTTAAGCTTTTAACTAAAATTGTTAATTACTTGAATGGAATCACTACTCCGTTTTCCAAAAATTTAAACAATGTGGTTTAAATGAGCATCCTGGTGTATATACCTATTTGGGGAGCTTTCTAAATTTAAATATTACCAATTCTATCAAAGCTGCTTTGAAAGCATTTTGATCAAAAATAATCCATACAGAGGCTCTGTTCCCTTCATTTACACACCAAATCACACACAGGGCACAGTCCTCTCCTTTAAGATATGAATCCCAACACACACTTTTACCCTAACCGCATTCACCCCATGCACACTTCCACTTACACATTCACTACATGTACACGGACGTATAAAGAAACACATAACACACAATCAGGCAAGCGGGAAGCACCTAAGGTTTAAGTTAGGCCATAAAGAGCTAGAAAGGAAAAGAAGGCCTAAAAAGCTGGTCCTCGGAGGCCTGGGCAGTCCCTCTATCCCAAATTCCTTTAACGAGCCCCCCATGGGTGCTGTCTAAAAAAGGCAAGCACACTAGTATAGTAACAAGGCTTTCACCTCCGTCTTCTTCTGCCAGAAACAATTACGGCACCCCAAACCTAGCCAGATTCAAGTTTGAGTGCCAGGAAACCTGTGCATCACAGTACCAACCTTTCAAGACCCACAGGACCCTCCAGAGCTAAAGTGACAGTGAAGAGAGAAGAAGATGCTGGATAAAGAACTTCTGTAAGGTTAGGGAGCAATTACCGAGTCTTGTCTCTTCTGAACCAGTCCTTCTGCACAGCTCATGGGAAAGTCAAAACTGTATCCTGATTCACTACTTACGCATAGCACAACTATAAGGAGTTGAAACGTTTTTATTCATCACGAAGATAGTGCCAGGGTCCGTTTTCCCAACGTGTTTAACTTCAATCTTCTCAGTTCGAGGAGTTAATGATAACTGCCTGTTTTTCTCTTTATTAAAGAGGTCATTCTGCATTTCTATCAGTTCTGTCGGTGACAGGTGCGAAGCTGGCGATGTTGCTATCAATCCTGTGTAGAAGTTACGATAAATATAAACAGTGAATGAGTAACACACCGATGATACCCCACCCCGCACCACCGTCCTACAAGAATGCGGGGCAACACGAGTTTAAAACGCCGTTCGCCAAAATGCGCTCAGAGATTAACTTAAACCACTTTCTAATATTAATAACAAAAATGCCAAGGGAAGAAACCCGCAGCTAGCCCAGATCCACACCTTTCCTTCAACTTGGGTCTCTCACCATCAGATCCCCATTGCCCATCAATTTCCTCTGTCGTATTCCAAACTGTGCTTTACAATAAGAGGCAAAAGGTAACCAGGAAGTAGTCAAAGTCACACTAGTCATTGGGAAGGTGAGCAAAGTTGTCGCCTTGAAACGTTTTGGGGACAAGAAAGCTCCAGGAGACTGGGGCTCCCTCGCCAAAACTATCGATATCTGGAGCGAGAAATGCTGAGCTTATTTTCCAAACCCTCAATCAGAGGATTTGACAAAGCCAGTACGAGTATTCCAATGGGAAAACAAGGACACGTTTGCACCACGACGCGGGATCCTTCTCAGAGACGCCCCAAGCTCCTCCCACGGCCCCGTACCCACCCAGCGCCCCGAGATCTGTTTCCCCGGGCCGGGAAGGGGTGGCCGCCACAGCCAGGACGTAAAGACCCTCCTGCGCCCGCAGCTCCGTGAGACCTCCCAGGACCCCCCTCAGGCCCAATCCGAGCCGACAATCCTTTAATCCTCTCTCTCCGTCCTCACGGCCGCTGAAACTCACTCCAGCCAGCCCCGCCAGCAGGGGCGGCCCGCCAGAGACGCAGCCCCCGGACCCCCAAAGCCATTGCCTCCTCCGCTGCTGAAGGAACCGCCTCGTACAGGTCCTCCTCTGCCCTCCTCCCCGGAAACTCTGAGCCCGCACCGCGTTCCGTAGAACACTTTTGTTCCGGTCCCATCGGCCGCGCTGCACGCCTCCACCAGGGGGCGCGTTTGCGTCTCGCTGAGGATTAGTGGCGGCAGGTCAGGAGGTCTGGAGCTGGGGTACGTTCCAGGGGCGCAGAGGGTGACCAAGAGGTGCTGGACCGCAGGGCGACGGGTCCGCCACCCCCGGGAGCTGTGCAGGGAGACGGGCGTCCTCTTTGGGGTCGCAGAGTCCGACCCGCGCCATCACCCTCCTCCCTCCGCGAGTTCGAGCCCGAAAGGCTGGGAGAAACCCTTGCTCCCCGCAAAGAATATTTCTGGGGAGAAGAACTGGGCAAAGACAGCTTCTGTGGATTTGCTTTCGTGGTCTGCCCGGCCGGTCAAGCTAATGGCATCTTAACTCTCGGTTTTGTGAGGGTGATCTGCGCCAGGGTTCTCCATTTATTGAGCCATTGAAGGGAACTCTATAATTCGTATAGCTCTTTACAAGTTAGATTCGTTTGTGTAGTATACAGAGAATATAAACAGCATGTAAAAAGGCATCCCGGTGATGCTGGCAGGCCGTTCTGCGGACCCAGAGTCTTAAGGGGGTACTTAAGAGGGTCCCTGGATGCGTGCAGGATGCGTGCAGGAGGCGAAAACAGAGTTTGTTGAAGGTACAGAGAGAGTACGATCACAGACAGCGTCGGGGGGATTCAAAGGAAAAGAGAGAGCCTCGTCTTTGCTTGGGGTCTGGGGTTTTTCACTGAGGACAGTCGGTGGTCGGGTGTAGGTGTCCTCTTAGGCATCCAGGAACCAGTGAGAACAAAGATGAGGGTCCAGGTCTTACTCCTTCAAGCCAGGGTATCTTGGTGTCCAGATGTCTAGCGCAGGTGGTCTGGAATACTGTATGATAGCTTCCTCTGGTCATTCTCACCAGACTAGGATAGAATAGGATAAAAAAAAAGTTATCTATTCTAAAGAAGTCCCTTACAAGGACGACATACACTATTTGCATTATAAGGCATGTGTAAAATGGGGGTGCAGGTCCTAGCAAGAATAGCAGAGGGGGAAATAGAAGTAGGAAAAGGAAGAAAAAGAGTTCTATGGAGCCCTTCAGTTTCCCTATCTCACTGGGGTGGAATTTTTGTCTCATCCCAAGGGCCCGGAACGATGCATGGCACACAGTACGAGCTCTGTAGGTACGTGTTGAATGATTGACTGTCTTTGCGGGCAGTTCCAGAGCAGCGTCTAATACCGTTATTATACCCCAGGATGTTATTGCCATTGAAGGAAGCATTCCGTAGATGGTAAGTATGATAATGCTTTTTATTCAAAGTGGTCGAATGCTGTGGCTTTACTTAAGGCTTGTTAAGTTCACAAATTCAACCCATGTCCTTCCCCCCCCCCGCCCCCCCCGCCCCCCCCCGCTCCCCCCCCCCCGCTGGGTTCTGACTTGCCATGGGAACATATCACCACCAGGGGGCGGTACTTGCTAAGGAACAAATACCAGGCAGGGCTCCGTGCCTTCCCTTGGGAAACTGGGTGAATGTGGTCACGAATCACAAACTCCCAGTTATAAGACAAATCAGCACTTGGGAGCTAATGTACAGCATGACGACTATAATTAACAGTACTGTATGGTGTATTTGAAAGTTGCTTAAAAAAAGTAAATCTTGAAAGTTCTCATCACAAACACAGTGAAGCCACTCGTGTTAACTTATTGTGCTAATCCTCGTGCTGTATGCATGTATTTTAAGTCTTTGTGCTGTACGCCTTAAACTGAAAGTGTTGTATGTCACTTATAAAACTGGAAGACAACAACAGAGATTCCCTGCCTCCATAGATGTGTCTCCGTGGCCTGAATTTTATATTCCCAACAGCTCAGGGAGTGTAATTATCTTTGGTTTTAAAATAAGAAATGCAGGGGCACCTGGGTGGCTCAGTAGGTTGAGCATCCAACTTCAGCTCAAGTCATGATCTCACGGTTTGTGGGTTCGAGCCCCCCACTGGGTTCTGTGCTGACAGCCCAGAGCCTGGAGCCTGCTTCCCATTCTTCGTGGCCCTCTCTTTGCCCCTCCCCTGCTCACTCTGTCTCTCTCTCTCTCTCTCTCTCTCTCTCTCAAAAATAAACATTAAAAAAAAATTAAAATAAAAAATGGGAGGCGTGGAGAGGGGAAGAAATGTAAATAAGCAGTAGAGCTTTGATAATGCCAGCCAAATTTTACTAGGCCACTTCTCATTTAAGATACAATTTCAAACTATGAAATATAGATACACATGTATGTATGATGTGTGTGTCTTTTGCTTTCTCCTTAAACTTGCATACAATTACTCTCTTGAAAGATCTTTGTTTTATCAGTCCCTTTAGACTTGAACCCCATCTAGTTGCCTTCAGAACATTTTAGAGCAATATTTAAACAAAACCTCAGAACATAAATTTAAGCAAGTTTAATCCTATATATGTCACATTGGGAGGATAATTGGAAGCCACAATTATCACAGAAATTAACTTGGAAGGATGTTAGTAATGGTAATGTCCAACAGGTGTTGAACATATGCCAATCAATCAGGTTTATTAATTCTTGCAACCTACTCCTTCAATAGGCACATAATAATCTTTATTTTCCAGAAGAGGAAATGCAGGTTTGGAGAACCTGGGAGACCTACCCACAGTAGATCAAGAACTCCCCCAAAATATTTCCTTACACTAAATCTCCTTTCTGACCTCCTTCTTTACCAACTTTCTCCCCAAATCTTAGCCTCACTCTCTCGGTCTCTCTCCCAAACAAAAAGAGTCATCAGGTCTGTGGCAGTAACTATCAAAGGTCGGCCTAGATAGAACGTCTTGTTGTGTCAGAAAGCAAGAAAATACTCAAAGACAGGCAGAAACATGCTCAAAGGGCACAGGATCCAGCTTGACAAGGGTTTTCATTGTACAAATTTAGGACTGTTTAAATAACAAAAAGAATACTGATAAAGGAGTCTAACATTATTGTATATGTTAAAAATCCAGTTCATAGCGATACTAAAAAATAAATGGGAGCAGAGAGGAAGTTTTCTTTACAAAATCCAGAGGGTAGAACCACAGAATGGGGAAAAATCACCACTCTGCATCTACCAGTGTAACAATTGTTTCAGAAATGAGTCACCTGTGGATGCTAACAGCATTGGGGAACATTTTTCCAAGATCAAGATATTCTCCTGGTGTCTATCACCCCAGAGGTTATCCCCCAAAGGGATAAAGGAAATTTCAATGGAGAAATCTACTGCACACCACCTTACCCAAGTGGTCAAAATTATCATCACCCAAAATGGGACCATCTGACACTATTTGTGCCTCCTGGTTGTGATATAAACATCACCCATGTAGTATAAATGTCTAACCTGATTCTAAAGAACCGCGAGGAAAAGAAATCAGATATATCCAGAAAATGACACATTCTACAAAGCAACTGGCCTAAGCTCTTCAAAAATATCGGTTCCACGACAGATGAACCAAAAAAATTCGGGAGCTGTTCTAAATTAAGGGAGCCTAAAGAGATAGGCAATGAATGGCCATGTATGATCCTTATTCAGGTTTGGGATTTGAAAGCAAAAAAATTCCGAGGACATTAGTATGACAAATTTGAATATGAACTGTATAGTAAATATTATTGGATCAATGTTGTATTTCTTGGATTTGATAACAGAATTATGGTCATGAAGGAGGAAATCCATGTTCGTAGGATGGGGGAATATTTAGGAGTAAGTATCCTCCTGCCTATAACTAATTCTCTAATGGCTCAGTAAAAATGGAGGGCTTTATATCTGGAGAGGAAGCAAGAGAAATTCAGCAAATGTGGCAAAATGTCAGCAACTGGTGAGGCTAAGTGAGGTGCTGATTATATTACTCTTTCAAGTGTATTCTGAAATTTTTCAAAATGAAAAGTTGGGGGAATAAACCACAGTTTTCAACCACAGAAGTTTGCTCACATTGCAATGCTACAGGTTCAGCAATTTCATTCCGGAATCCAAACGGCCCCCCGGCCACCCCCCACCAGCCTGGGACTTGTGGTTACCTGGCGGAGGGAAGGGAGAGTTTGGTCTGCTCAGTGCACTGGTTCTTGAAATCTTCTCAGGCTCACTAGCTCTCGGCCTCATGGTCCCCTAGCCCCAGCAATTTCAATGGCCAAGCCCGGTGGCAATCCAGTGGGCAGTGTATGCCTTCTTGGGATCTGGCGAATGAGGTTATCGAATTCAAGGAGAAAAATAACTCACTGACATCTAGAATCCAATTGCTCGGTTACCCACCCAAGACTGGTTATTTTCCCAAGATCACTAGCTGATAAGGGACTCCAGCTCAGGTCCATCTCCAAAAGTCATGCTTTGTTTTTCTCTCAAATTCATGTGTTTTTTTAATGAAAACATTTGATTTTACGTTTTCAAATTGTTATACATTTATTTGCTTGAAAACTCGAGAAAATATATAAGGTATACCTTGAAAAGTTTCTGTCCCAGTTCTTATCCCCATTCATCCCCAAAAACCTCACACAGGATATCACTGTTATTAATTTTTTTGTGTATCCTTGAGAGTTCTGGGTGCCTCTATCAGCTAACCCAAATGTATAGACTTATTTCCTCCCCCTTTATGACCTAAAATGTAGCATAGCAAACACATAGTTCTTTGCCTTGCAAAGCTGTGCTTTGAATCAACGTCAATCTGTTCGTACAGTTCTCTTGAGGATGGGCACCAAGACAGAGTTAAATATGCAAAGATTTCATTTGGGCTCCATACCAGTGAGAGAAGAGGGGAAGACTGGCTTCACGTGAAATCCAAGGGAAAGGAAGAGACAATGGAGGCATTCCTGACCCCCCCCCCCCCCCCACCCAAGCAGAATAAGGAAGCCTGGTCAAGACCAAGAAAGGAAGGGGGGGGACTCCTTAAGCCCAAGCCTACCACTAGAAGGCTCCCAGTCTCCCAGGGGCAGGCCGGCCACACTCAGCCTCCCGGCTGGGAGCAGCCGGTGGGAGGTGTGCCCTCAGAGCAAACGGTGGATTTCAGAGTTCAGTGTCTGGGGCTCTCGGTCATGACACCCCCCTGTAATTAGACATCTATGACGCACTCAAAACGAGCTGTATTTAAGAAATCAAATAATGAAAGAAGCACTTGCCATGCATTTTACACTTACTACATAATAGTCACACGCAAACATTTCTGTCAATGATCTCATAGCAGGGCTCAACACCCTCCACATCCACGTGGCCTGAAAGGTACAGACAAACACACAACTCCTGAGATTATAAGAACACAGGAAAAATCAGGCGCAACTCAAGGCTTTTCTTTCTGTTAGTGTGATACCATGGGGCAAATTGGTACCTTCACTTTGAGGCAGCAGTGGAGAGAGAGAGAGA
The DNA here is from genome assembly GCF_046562875.1 of Panthera onca. Lineage (NCBI taxonomy): Eukaryota > Metazoa > Chordata > Mammalia > Carnivora > Felidae > Panthera > Panthera onca. The sequence continues at coordinate 18,979,141 of NC_138347.1, read as the reverse complement.
GAGAGAGAGAGAGAGAGAGAATCTATGGGCTTCTGGAGAAATGAAATGCAGTTGAATATAAAAATATACGTATCGCCCACTCCTTCCGCTAGCATTCCTCCTTTAAGCCATTCCTTTCTTGCTCACACCACAAGAAAATCCATTCTTTGTTACTAGTAAACAAGAGAGGACCAGAGATACAAATCACCAACGTGAAAGGGTTTTTTTTAGGTAATATTTTCTATTTCATTTGACAAATGTGTGTGTGTGTGTGTGTGTGTGTGTGCGTGCGTGTGTGCATGCATGTAAGAATTGTGTTAGGAAAGTACACTTTTTGCTTCTAACCTTCATTAATAAATACCAAGTAATGCTGATTTAAAATGTTAATGATTCAGTAAGTCTTGAGGATGAGACATTGAATCACAAGTTGAAGGCAGTGTGTGGATCATTTATTCCAGCCGCCTCATTTACTAGATGGAGAAGATGATTCACAGAAAGATCGGTATTTGGCTCAAGGTCATGCAGAATGCGAGGGTAGCATCTGGGAAAACTGGAAACACCAGGGCATGTGGAAAATGCCAGGACTTCTGAAAATTGGCATGTGCTCCTTAAAATGCTCTGAATCATCCCACCCTGCAACAGCCACACCAAACCCTTCATTTCACAGTTCTGGGAACACTGCAAGAATTCTCTTCCCATTTGCTTAGGACTTCAAAGATGTACTAATCCCTCAAACACATGTTAATATGGATTTTCTTTGATGAAAAGGGACAGATATATTCTCCAGAATTAAGCTCCTCCTTCCTTCCTCCATCCGGTTTCAGAGTGAGTACCTTCCAGTTCACTTAGCGTCTTTCAGGATGGCTCCTGAGGGTGAAAATTAGCTAAAGTGATGCTCTTTGGTGAAGTGAAATACTTTCCTCCAGAGTTCCTCTCCCTAATTATGCATAACTCCTTTTTTTCCCACTTTTTATTGTTGTTTTAAACTTTGGACTTTCCCCTGTCTTATTCCTTATTCCTTGGCCATGACACTCGCCTGTCCCTCCTCCTCTCCCCACCATCCAATCTTGACCTGCCCTGGGAAGAACACACAAGCTGAGTCCTGAATGCCCCAAAACCACCCACACCCACTGACTAACTCATGAAATGTATTTACGTGAGGAAGTAAAAGCATGTATTAGATCCCAGATCTCTACTTCTTAGCCCTATGACCTTGGGACAGTTGGACCATAATTTACTTAAACATACTCTCTCTGAAGTACACTCAGGATATTTGAACTATTTTGCTGCAGTGAGCATCTGCTATCTAAAATCTGTGCACTGGTATATTTCTTCAGCACAGGTTCCTAGCAGTGGAATTGTTTGGTCCAGGGTATATGTGTTTGAAATTTTGATAGGTACTCTGCCAAAATGTCCATCAAAGCCATTAACCAACAAGACAAAGCAGAGATGTGTTTGTTCCAGATGAAAGTTGCAGATATTATCATAGTGGTAAAAGGCTACGCTTTCATGCATCTTTGAATGGGTGAATGGGGTCCAAAGTCACACCCTCTCATCTTCCTCCTTTCCCGCTTCGTACGCAAGAGCTTTTTAAATGTGGCCTGGCATTTACCTGTTTGAGTCTGGCGCTTATCTGTTGGAGTACTCAGAGGAAATGCAAACTCAGAGCCAGTAATTTGCCAATCTCTGTTTCAAAGCGCTGGATTATATCTCTCAATCCTATTATATAGATGCTTGTACTACCTAATTGTATATCTGCAATTAGAATGAGTTGTTCTATCCAGACTTCCCTTAGTGTTTTCCTCCAGATTCCCTCTCAAATGTTCTTAATGCTTTTATTGCTCTTTTACATTACACAAACAACATAACGTCTCTATAAAAATTCAAACCCATAGAGAGCAAAGCATGAGTTGTCCTTCCCAGTCTCGCTGCACCCTATATGTCAATATCTGTAGCTACATCTCAGCCATGCTTAGGTTTTCAGTCCACGATTTGATACTCAACTGCTCCGCGTACTGATAGTATTCAGGTTGTTCAAATGAATCCCCAAGTAGAAGTGGCAAAGGCAGTGACATACAGGGACAACTAGAGAAAGAAATAGAAACTCCCTGAACAGTTCTCTGTGACAACTGTGGGAGTATTTTGATAAGTGTTGGCAGCAGGACACTGCATGTGATGTGGGGAAGGAAACCTTGGCATTCGAACAAGCAAATGGTTTGGCGACAGTTTATTAAATTTCTGCAATGCTTGCAAATGCCAGTAACGCTTTCTCAGACCGCAGACTTACTACATGTGACAGGTTTGGGAACGTTTCACAATTGTCATCAAATAAATGGCCCTTCAAAATTAAGAAAAAGTATACGAACTCTGAATAATTGTCACCACTGAAACACAAGCCTACTGGAGTCGATATATTTAAACTTGTGTATTTTGGTTGCTTCTGTGCCACAGAATCAGAATCTAAGCAAAGGCACCCAAGTACAATTGTAACTCAATCCCACTGGTAGGTTTTGGGTCAACTATTAGACTTTCTTTATACCAAATAAAAGTGCACATTCCTTCCTAAATGTATATCTGTAAATGCCTACATTTAAAAAGATTTCAAAGCAATAGCTACCATTATGCCTTAAGGAACTAGAATAAGAAAGAGCAAACGAAACCCAAAGGCAGCAAAAGGAGGGAAATGAGGAAATTAGAACAGAGATCAATGAAATAGTGAACAGAAAAAACAACAGAGAAAATGAATCCAAAAGTCAGTTATTTGAAAAGATAAACAAAATCAAACAAAACCTTTAGCTAAGCTGCCCAAGAAAAAAGAGAGAAAACACAAATTACTAAAATCAGGAATAAAAGAGGGCACGTTACTCCCAACCTTCTAGTAATAAGTTAGATTTTAAGGAAAGCTATGAACAACTGTATGCCAACAAATCAGATAACTTGGATGAAATGTACAAGTTCCTAGAAAGACACAAACTGCCCAAACTAACTCAAGAAAAAAATTAAAAATCTGAATAGGCCAATAATAAGTAAAGAGATAAAATTAGTAATTTAAAATTTTCTTTACAAACTCTTCCAAAATATTGGAGAGGCAGGAACACTTTTAATTCATGTTATGAGGCCAGAATAATCTGATACCAAAACCAGAAAAATACATCACAAGGAAAAAAACAAACTGTAGACCAAAATCCCTTATGAATATAGATGTAAAAAATCTTCAACAAAATACTAGCAAACTGAATCCAGCAATATAAAAAGATTGTATGCCAGGACCAAATTTATCCCAGAAATTCAAGGGTGGTGTAATATATGAATATTAATCAATGTAATACACTATATATAGAATAAATGACAAAAAAAACCACATGATAATCTCAACAGATGCAGAAAAAGCATTTGATGAAATCTAACATGCTTTCTTCATCAATATGCTCAACAAATCAGGAATGGAAGGGAACTTGCTCAACCATCCACAGATAACATCATACATGATGCTAAAAGACTGAATACTTGCCCTTAAGTAGGAACAAGAAAGAAAAGGATGCCCACTCTTTCACTTCTATTTAACATTGTACTGAATGTCATATCCGGACAATTAGGCATGAAAAGGAAATAAAAGTGCTCACTTCAGCAGCACATATACTAAAATTGGAACAATACAATGAAGATTAGCATGGCCCCTGAACCAGGATTAGACACAAATTCATGAAGCATTCCATTAAAAAAAGAGCAAATGAGTATCTGGATTGAAAAAAAAAAAAGAAGCAAAACTATCTCTATTTGAAGATGACATGATTTTGTACATAGAAAATCCTAAGGAATCCATTAAAAATGTATTAGAACTAATAAGAGTACAAGAAGGTTGCAGGATACAAGATCAATATACAAAAATCTATGGTATTTCTATAGACTGGCATTGAAAGTTCTGAAAATAAAATTAAGAAAACAATACCATTTACAACAGCATCAAAAAGAGTAAATTATTTAGGTATAAATTTAGCAAAGGAAGCGCAAGACTTGTACGCTGAAAACTACAAAACATCATTGAAAATAAAGACCTAAAAAAATGGAAAGATATTCTATATTCATGGATCAGAAAACTTAATATTGTCAAGATGGTAATACTCCCCAAACTGATTAAAAGATGCAATATAATTCCTATCAAAATCCCAGTTGGCTTTTGAAAAAATGGACAAGCTGATCGTAAAATTCATATAAAATTGCAAAGAACCCAGAAAAACAAAAAAAATCTTAAAAAAATGAAGAATAAAGTTTGAAGAAGCATGCTTCCTGCTTTCAAAATTTAACTATAAAGCTACAGTATTTAAGATGATGTGTCACTGGCTTACAGATAAACATAGAATGATGGAAAAATTGAGAGTCCACAAATGAACCCTTACGTTTATGGTCAATTGATTTTTGACAAATGTACCAAGACATAATAGGGAGAGAACAATATCTTCAATATATATTTCTGGGACAACCAGATATCCACATGAAAAGAACAGAGTTTATTTCTGAGATTTATTTCCCATATCAGACAACATACACAAAAGTTATATGACTTCTTCACAACATATACACAAAATTAATTCAATGGATTATAAACCTAAATGAAAGTGCGAAAACTACAAAACTCTTAGAAAAAAATTTAAGAGTAAACCATTTTGACCTTGAGTTAGGCAGTGGTTTCTTAGATTAAAAAAAAAAAAAAAAGCATAAGTAAAAATAGAAAAAAATAAATTGCACTACATCAAACTTTCTGCACAAAGCATCAAGAAAGTGATCAGATTTCCACAGAATGGGAAAAAAAAATTGCAAATCATATATCCGACAAGAAACTTGTATCCAGAACATATAAAAAACACAACTCAATAACAAAAAAGGGGCAACCAATCTAAATTAAAAGTGGGCAAAACGTTTGAATAGACATTTATCAAAGAAGATATGCAAATAGCCAGCAGGCGTGAAAGCGACATCACTAACCATCAGGGAAAGCACATCTAAACCAAGTGAGTTATTACTTCACACCCATTAGGTTGGCTATAATTAAAAAGGCAGTTGTTAACAAGTGCTGATGAGGATATGGAGATACTGGAAACTTCAGGCACTGCTGGTGTGAATGGAAAGTGGTACAGCTGCTTTGAAAAACAGTCTGGCAGTTCCTTGAAATGTTGAATGTACAGTTATCGTGTAACCTAGCAATTCAACTCGTAGGCATATACCAAGAGAAATGAAAACATACATCCAAACAAAAAGCTGTACCTGAATATTCATAGCAGCATTAGCCATAACAGCCAAAAAGTGGAAACAACCCAAAAGTCCAACAACTAATGGATGAAAACCAAAATGTAGTGAATCCATATGACAGAATATTATTCATCAGTGAAAAGGAATAAAGTACTGATACATGCTACAACATGGATGAGTCTAGAAAACATGCGAAGTAAAAGAAGCCCATCAGAAAAGATGACATAGTGTAGGGTTCAATTTATATTGAGTGTTCAGAACAGGAAACTCTATAGAGACAGAAAGTAGGTTAGTGGTTGATTAGGACTGGAGAAAAGGGGTTGAGACTGAGGGTGAATGCAATGGGTACTAGGTTTCTTTTAGGAAAAAACTAAAATGTTCTTTTTTAAAATTTTTTTTGAAGACAAGTATTGTTTATTGAGAATTTGTTTTCTGTTTTATATAGATGTATCTGTGGGTAACAGTTGTGACAGTCAAAATAAGATGTTCTAAAATTAGATATGGCGATGGTTTCACATCCCTATAAATATACTGAACAACACTGAATTTACACTTTAAATGGGTAGATTGTATAGCATGGGACTTATACCTTAACAAAGCTGTTTTTAAAAAAAATTCTGACCGAAGGATACCTTATTCCTACTCCCTTGGTTATGACACTTGCCTGCCTCTTCCCAGCAAACTTGACATGCCCCAGAGAGAAGGCAAGCTGGGTCCTGACCACGTAAAGCCACCCCAAATTAGTTGGATACAACCAACGTGAAATGCCGGTGAGATAGCACAGCTCCAGAGATAAGCTGCCTTTGTTCAAATCCCTCCTCTCCACTTTTTAGCCCTTGACTTTTATTAGTTTATTTGCACCTCATCCTTCTAATTAATCATAAAAAATTGGAGCCATTATAACACCTTGTAGCATCTGGGGACAATTAAAGCAGTTAATACATAGGCATTTAGCACACTAATGGGTATACTCAGTGAGATCAGTTTTTGTTACTGGGAGTTGCCTGTTCATACTCTGACCCTTGTGGGTCTAGTTCCGGCCACATTTGGATGATTTCTCACTTTACTTCACATGGAGATAACATCAGTTGGCTTCACTGGGCTCTGTTACATAGCAGAAGGCACCAGCCCTCTTTGCTATGCTGTGGGTGGGCAGCACAGCCATTTGGGCATGGGAGGTAGTTTAGTGCAAATCCATAGTTAAGGGGAATTACGTGTTTTTAATTAGAACATTTTCTGCATCAAGTGTGTAACAACTAAAGGGACACATATTATCTCATTCTTATAAAAATAATTACACATAAAATAGATTTGGAGTATAAAGAAATGCACTTAGAAGATAGTGAACATTGAAAGGGCACCTGGGTGGCTCAGTCAGTTAAGCGACCGACTTCAGTCCAGGTCATGATCTCAAGGTTCATGGGTTTGAGCCCAGCATCAGGCTCTGCGCTGAGCTCAGAGCCTGCTTCGGATCCTCTGTCTCCCAGTCTCTCTGCCCCTCCCCTGCTTGCTCACATGTGCACATCCTCTCTCTCTCTCTCTCTCTCTCTCTCTCTCTCTCTCTCTCTCTCTCTCTCTTTCTCTCAAAAATAAACATTTTTTTTAAAGAATAGAATGTAGTGCACATTTAAAACATTGAAAGAAGGGAGTGTATTTGCAATTCTAGTTTTAAACTTTTGACTTACTTGTAACCTGATTGTGTTTTTTTATTCAACTTAGGTTAATTTTCCTGTTGGTATAAGTCATCTCTGATAATCATCGTGTATTTATTCTCATCCCTTTCCTTTGCAATCTACAGTATTTAGATACTTTGACAAGCTGGAAAATTCAATTCAGTGTTCTCTTCAATAAGAAATTTCCATCATGTTTGTCAATGAGAATTTGAGAATCCAGGTAGTAATATATAACAGATATCTCAAATGTTGGTAACTGAGTATTTATAAACAGACAGGCTGGCTGACTTTTTTTGTTTTTTACTTGTGACACTTTCATGAGCTTTTATAATAGTTTAGAGCAGTGGTTCTATATCTTCCCTGAGTAGCTTTTTTAGACTTTTTCCTAGTACCCACCCCCATGACATTTTATTTTTAAGTAATTTCCACACCCAATGTGGGGCTCAAATTCACAACCCTGAGATCAAGAGTTGCATGCTCTACAAACTGAGCCAGCCAGGTGACCCCCTCCATGACGTTTTAGTATCACTGATACAGAGTTGACCCTTGAACAACAAGGGGATTAGAGCACCAACCTCTCACATACTTGAAAATCCACATATAACTTTTAATCCCCCCACCCAAAACTTAACTCCTAATAGCCTTTTTAAAATTTTTTTTAACATTTATTCATTTTTGTTTTCTTTTTAAAATTTTTTTAACATTTATTTATTTTTGAGACAGAGAGAGACAGAGCATGAATGGGGGAGGGGCAAAGAGCGAGGGAGATACAGAATCGGAAGCAGGCTCCAGGCTGTGAGCCATCAGCCCAGAGCCCCACGCGGGGCTCGAACTCACAGACCACGAGATCGTGACCTGAGCTGAAGTCGGACGCTTAACCGACTGAGCCACCCAGACGCCCCTTTTTAACATTTATTAATTTTTGAAAGGCAGAGAGAAACAGGGTGCGAATAGAAAGGGGCAGAGAGAGAGGGAGACACAGAAACAGAAGCAGGCTCCAGGTTCCTAGCTACCAGCACAGAGCCCGACGCGGGGCTCGAACTCACGGACCTCGAGATCACGACCTGAGCGGAAGTCGGCCACTTAACCGGCTGAGCCATCCAGGTGCCTCATGCTTTTGACCAGAAGCCTACGGATAACACAAACAGTATATTAACACATATTTTGTATGCTGTGTGTATTATATACTGTATTCTTACAAAGCAGTAAGCTAGAGCAAAGAAAATGTTATTGAGAAACCATAAGGAAGAGAAAATACACTTACAGTACTGTATTTACTGGGGGAAAAAATCCATGTATAAGTGGACTCATGCAGTTCAAAGCCCTGCTGTTCCAGGTCAGCTAGACTATATATCTGTTGAAGCTTTTTTACCACCAACAAAAGAATTGTCCCCCCTTGGGGGCAATATTGCACCCATTGAGAATTCATGGCCTAATTCTAGTATTCAAAGTTTACATGGTAAACTTCCTCCTCCTGCCATTTGTTATTTCAGTAGCAAAAATACACTTGAGGGGCACCTGGGTGGCTCAGTCAATTAAGCATCCAACCCTTGATGTCACCTTAGGTCTCACAATTGTGAGGTCGAGCCCCACATCTGGCCCCACGCTGACAGTGCAGAGCCTGCTTGAGATCCTCTCTCTCTGCCCCTCCCCTCCCTCATCCCCCCCTCAAAATAAATAAACATTTTTAATTAATTGAAAAAGAAATACATTCGAAAAACACTCGAATATTGCCATGCTAATTCAGTGTGGTCCATGGATCAACAGCATCACCATTACCCAGTAGCTTGTTAGAAATGCAGACTTTCAGCCCCACCTCAGACCTCCTCCATCAGAATCTCATCTGAACATGATCTTCTGTTAATTCAGATGTCCATTAGTCTGAGAAGCACTGGTTTAGACTACAGTCCTCTACTCAGTTAGGAAACATTAAGTTAATGTGTGAATGGAAAGAATATGCCTGGGCCCTGAAACCAGGTTTTAGGTAACCCACCCCTTCCTCGCAAGTTCTGACTAATACACCAAATTTTTTTGGTCATCAGTATTCTTTTTTTCTTTTTTAGAGAGAGAGAGGTGTGCAAGTGAGTGAGGGGCAGACAAAGAGAGAGAATCCCAGGAAGGGCAGAGAGAGAGAGAGAGAGAGAGAGAAGCGTGGCTCACCCGAGGTGGGGCTCGAGTTCACCAGATGGGACTTGAACTCACGTACCATGAGATCATGACCTGAGCCAAAGTCAGATGCTTAACAACTGAGCCACCCAGGCCCCCCCATCGATATTATTTTCTTTTTTTTTTTTTTTTTTAATTTATTTTCGGGACAGAGAGAGACAGAGCATGAACGGGGGAGGGGCAGAGAGAGAGGGAGACCCAGAATCGGAAACAGGCTCCAGGCTCCGAGCCATCAGCCCAGAGCCCGACGCGGGGCTCGAACTCACGGACCGCGAGATCGTGACCCAGCTGAAGTCGGACGCTCAACCGACTGCGCCACCCAGGCGCCCCGATATTATTTTCTTAAACACAGAAATGGGTGTGTTTTGTTTGTTTGAGAAAGGTTAATTTTATGTCCTTCTAAGCAAGTGAAAAATCCCTATGAAGCCTCACCTCGCTGTCCATAAAATGAAGCCTGTTTTGATAATAATAATTTCACTTGGATCAGGTGACAGAAGGAGCCAGTAATAAAGCAAAGAGATTTTTATCTACTTGACTGTTTCAAAGAGCCTGCAAGTTAGCATGAGGATGAGAAGATACCGAGTTAATTCACTTTGGCTCCTTATTTATAAAGATAGAGTTAAGTTTTTCATTAATTTTGGGGGGTCTAAGAATGAAATTTTGAAACGCGTGTGAAATAAATGTGAAACATCTCAGTCATACAGAAGACATAGGCTAGCAAATAACCATATACCTACTACCCAGGTGAACAATCTGCCGCGTTTAGCTGCTTCCATATTTTTCTGAAACATTTTAATATTTATTCATGAGTTTTACTTAACTAAGACTTTTGAGGTTAACACTAGAGAGAGTTCCACTACCATGAATCTTCCATTGTTATTTCCATGGCGTTTTCTCCGACTACAGGGAATGAGAAAAAAACCCTGGACCTGTCAGACTTGGTCCAAGTACCAGCTGAGTCTTTATTTTTTGATGTTTCCAGAGGAGCCTTGACAGCAGAAAGCCAAGTTCTCTTTAAAATTCTCCACTATTGACAAAGACCGCGGTCAAGTTAGGCCAAAAGCCAAAGTGCTCCTCGTTGAAAAATGCTGTGGAAGATTAGGCTAAATGCCAGCCACTTTTTCTTAATCAAGAAACTCAGCTAAAAAGTTGGAGCTTTTAAATGCAGAAGGAAGAGAAGAGAGTATAGAAAAGAGGTAAGAGGAAGATCAGAAGAGAGAAGAAACAACTTCAACTCAACTCAAATGCCACTCAACTCAAAACCCCAACTCAAATGCCCCTCAAAAGGCATCTCTTTCTTATATCTCCCAATATCCCTTTCTACATCTCGACTTACCAGGATAAAATTAAATATATTTTAGACAGTTCATGAGAGGTGTGGTGTGTGTGTGTGTGTGTGTGTGCGCGCGCGCGTGTGTGTGTGTGTGTGTGTGTGTGTGCGTGTGTTTAGTGGCTGGGGGCAAGAAGGGGAGGGGCAGAGAGAGGAGGTCAGAGGATCCAAAGCAGGCTTTGGGATGACAGCAGAGAGCCGAGAGCCTGAGGCGGGGCTTGAACTCAGGAACCATGAGCCACCCAGGTGCCGGGAAAGTGTCTTTAAAATCACCTACCTCAGCTCTGTGCTGACAGCTCAGGGCCTGGAGCCTGCTTTGGATTCTGTATCTCCCTCTCTCTGCCCCTTCCCTGCTCATGCTCTGTCTCTCTCTGTCTCTCAAAAATGAATAAATGTTAAAAAAAATTTTTTTAATAAAAAAAAATAAAATCCTACCTCAGACCCATTTTCTATATATTAGGAACTGAGGTTCCAGAGGCATTAGGTGGCTCATCTAAGAGTGTCTCTAGGAAACAGAGATGTTACTTCTGGAATGACCAGTATATCCTCACTTCTGATTTTCAGTACTCCAGGATGTTTAGTCCCTATCCTAGGAAGGACTGATGAGGATGGCCACTCCTACCACCAGGACTCTAATCCGGCATGCTGCTTGCTAAACAGCATCCCTCCCCACGGGGCATTTTCAAAGTCTCCACTGTTGCCAGCCATTGTGTTCACTGGCTCCAAGCCAGCAGACAAGCATTTGAACTTCTGCACCTGAGATGATTCCTAGCCCTTCAGGGAACCAACAGCCTGGCTTTCTTTATAGTATTACACTTCCAGGAAAAAAAATATTTTCGCAGAGTGTTCTAATTCGCAGGAGTATTTACATCTATAAGGCACAAGGCAAGCCTTAAAAATTCGGTGAGATGACAGAGTTTTAAAGCCTATCATATGAGAAAATATGCCCTCTCTTGACTTTTCCAAAGAAACATAAACCTTGGCTTACATGGTGGACAGAATGTTGTCACTTACAGTGTTTTTAGTGGCAAAACTAAAGGTTAATTTGAGCTACTTTTCATCAGGGCCAAAAAAAAAAAAAAAAAAAAAAAGCATTCTGGAAAGACTAACACTATCCACCTGGTTTAAAGAGGATGGATCCAAGAACACAGTGGATTCTTAAATCTTTGGGAGCAAAAAGGCATCATTCTGTTCCTTGTCCACCTCATCCAGTTTTTGCCAGAGCAAGGTACATCAAGTTCATTTGTGTTCTCCAACCCTCTCCCAAAGATCTTAAAGATGAAAGAACACAGTTGAGATGCTGGTAGGAAAAGTTGTTTTGAGTATCGAATGCTAAGTATAGCATTAAGAACTTGATTATGCAAAACATTAAAATATGTTCGGGATATAAACACCAAATAAATAATAAACAGTCCGTTTGCTACACGCACTTCTACTTATCTGCCTTATGTTGGAGGACATACTGAACTCCGTACTTCAGAGGAGGGCCTTGAGGGGCGCCTGGGTGGCTCAGTCGGTTGAGCGTCCAACTTCGGCCCAGGTCATGATCTTGCTCTCTGAGAGTTCTAGCCCCCACGGCGGGCTCTGCGCTGACAGGTCGGAGCCTGGAGCCTGCTTCGGATTCCGCGTCTCCTTCTCTCTCTGTCCCTCCCCAACTTGTGTGCGAGAGCGTGCTCTCCCTGTCTCTCTGTCTCTCTCTCTCCCTCAAAAGTAAATAAACATTAAAAAAAATTCAAAAGAGGGCTTGAGGACTAGGGCTAAAGACAAAGGGCTGCAGTGGCTTCTATCTTTTTCTATCTGTAATTCAAGAAAAATTAACCGAAATGCAAAGAATGCTTTAATTTTTTAAATTTATTTGAGAGAGAGAGAGAGAGAGAGAGAGAGAGAGAGCTTGCACATAAGTAGGGTAGAGGAGCACAGAGAGAGAGAGAGAGCGAGCAAATCTCAAGCAGGCTCCATGCTCAGTGTGGAGCCCAACACAGGGTTCGATCCCATGACCCTGGGATTATGACCCGAGCCAAAATCAAGAGGTGGACACTCAACCGACTGAGCCACCCAGGTGCCCCCAAAGAATACTTTTAAGTCACGTTTTTCTTTTTTGGTTCAATGGCAGAAATACTCTCTTGGCAAATAAGCAGGTAAGAGACTCTACTACTAAAAACTCAAATATTGCCATTGTCAGTTTGGCCATGAGCCAAAAACTTCCGAATTTTTTACACACAACTACCTTGAGGTAACAGACAATAATAATAGCGGGACCTTTGGAGACAGGTACATAAAAATGTGTATCATAGGGGCACCTGGGTGGTTGAGCGTCCAACTTCGGCTCAGATCATGATCTCACGGTTCATGAGTTCAAGCCCCGTGTCAGGCTCTGGGCTGGCAGCTCGGAGCCCGGAGCCTGCTTCGGATTCTGTGTCTCCCTCGCTCTCTGCCCCTCCCCCGCTCACGCTCAGTCTCTCTCGCTCTCAAAAATAAACATTAAAAAAATTTTTTTTAATAAAAAAAAGAATGTGTATCATACTTTGTGCTGTTAAAAAAATCAGACCCACCTCAAAGTAAACGAAATATGAATCCATCAAATAATTATGAAATCCCTACAATAAATGCAAAGGCGCCATAAGTAATGCTGCTGCAGTAGACTGGTTACTCGCAAAGATGGTCACAAGAGCGGAGGTCACATGGCAGTGTTGTAATGGCTTTAGACGCAGGCAGACATGGAACCATCTTTTGTTCTGCCACTGGCCAACTGGGTGGCCTGTGTCAATGTTTTGGACCTCACTCCTACCCTCACTTCCTCCAGTGTGCAATCGAAGGAGATAATGAAAATAGAGCACTGGGCAATGAGATGGGCATATGGAGATACTGAAGCTTAAAAGTACCAGTGACTTGAAAAAGATACTGTTAGGTGCTATGGACTGAATGTTTGTGTTCCCACAAATTTATATGTTGAAGCCCCAATCCGAATGTGATGGCATTTTGGAGGTGGAGCCTTTGGAAGGGGATTACGTCATAAGGGCGGAACCCTCATGAAGGGGATTAATACCATTAATAGGTAATGGGAAGACAGAAAGGTTGGAAGAGAAGGAGGAAGGCATAAAAAAAAAGTGGGGGGGGGTGCGCCTGGGTGGCTCAGTCGGTTAAGCGTCCGACTTCGGCTCAGGTCATGATCTCACAGTTTGTAGGTTCGAGCCCCGCGTCGGACTCTGTGCTGAGTCAGATCCTGGAACCTGTTTCGGATTCTGTGTCTCCCTCTCTCTCTGCCCCTCCCCTGTTCATGCTCTGTTTCTGTCTCAAGAATAAATAAACATTAAAAAGAATTTTTTTTAAAAAAGGAGAAAAATGAGATGGGGTGAAGAATCAATGAAATCAGCTCAATTTTAAACTCGATTTTAATTTCACATTTTTAAAATCAACTGAAATTGATTTTGTGTGGCCCATCTATGTACATATATATAAAAAGAGGCCAGAGAAGCAACCAGCTCTCATTCTGCCACGTGAGGATACCATGAAAAGTTGGCTGTCTGCAACCCAGAGGAGGACCCTTGCTAAAAGCTGATCATGCCGACACCCCGATCTTAGGCTTCTGGCCCCCAGAATGTGAGAAATAGATTTCTGTTGTTTGTAAGCCACCTGGTATCTGTACTTCGTTATAGCAGCCTAAAGAAACTAAGTTATTAGGTTAAAAAAAAAACTTACAGTACAATCACATTCTCGTCAAACATTTATCGATCTGTATGTTCCTCTAGTAGCCAAATACTTATTGAGCATTTAATAGCTGACAAGCCCTTTTTTGGTAAAAGAGACTATAATAGTGAACTAAAAATTAGACAAACTTCTGCCTTCATGGGGTCCACAGTCTACTACTGGTGACTGGTTATGACTAATTGAGTTTAATATCCCAACTGGGATGCCGGAGAGGAAGGGGGTAATGAGAGCTTGCAATGGTAGGATTTGATCCAATCAGGAAGGGCAGGGAAGTTTCCTAAGGAAACTGCATTTTAGCAGAGACAGAAAAATAAGTGGGCTTTGACCGCGTGAGAGGGAAGCATATGGGAAGCAGTGCACATAATGGTTAAGCAAATTGAGGCTGGAGTGAGCCGGGCGCTGTCCCAAAGCTCACCTTACCACCCACAGAATCCCAGTCATGATTCGGGGCCTGCCACTCAATTTCTCCATAGCAGTGACCTCACCTGTAAAATGGACATAACAGATCTCCTTATTTAATATGATTGTTACGAGAGTCAAAATAGACAAAATGAAAAGAGCTTAGCATGGTGCCCAATATTCGGAATATATTTAATAAATGCTAGAGAATACCAAAGTTGGCGGCGGGGGGGGAGGGGGGGGGACAGGGAGGACAAAGAATGAAGACCCAAGTGCAAAGAGGGAATAGGGTATGCAAAGTCCCTGGGGCAGCATGATGACAAACACAGGGCTTCCTTCCCTGTTGGAAATTCTCCTTTTATTCTGAAAGCTGCTGGAAGCCATTGAAGGATTTAAGCAGCGGGAACTCCAGGGTCTCCATCATTTTCCCTCTCAAGCGTAGTGCTACATACAGCCCCACCTGCCCACCTTTGCACATGCTGGTTCCTCATCATAGACTGTTCTTTCCACTTGTCTTCTCCTACTTGCTTCAGATTTCAGGCTAAGTGCCACTTCTTCAGAGAAGCTTGACCCCAACCAGCCAAACCCTAGTTAATAGCTCCCCTAGAGTGCAAGCTCGCTTTGCCTGATTGAGGTCTGTCTCCCCCACCTACATCTCCAGAGACGAGGCACTGTCAGTTACTGTGCCTCATTGTGTCCCCTACCATTAGCACAGTGGTTGGCCTCTAGTAGATGTTGATTTCATAGTAGGTAATGGGAAGACACAAAGGTTGGAAGAGAAGGAGGAAGGTAACAACAAAAAAAAAAAAGTGTGGGGGGGGAACGCCTGGGTGGCTCAGTCGGTTAAGCATCCGACTTCGGCTCAGGTCATGATCTCACAGTTTGTAGGTTCGAGCCCCGCATCAGACTCTGTGCTGAGTCAGAGCCTGGAGCCTGTTTCGGATTCTGTGTCTCCCTCTCTCTCTGCCCCTCCCCTGTTCACGCTCTGTCTCTGTCTCAAGAATAAATAAACATTAAAAAAAATTTTTTTTAAAAAGGAGAAAAATGAGATGGGGTGAAGAATCAATGAAATCGGCTCAGTATTGGACTCGATTTTAACTTCACATTTTTAAAATCAACTTAAATTGATTTTGTGTGGCCCATCTATGTACAGATGTTCTAAAAAGAGAGAAAACTGATCTGGACTTTGAGAGATCTAAGCTGGAGACATGTTTAGGGTCATTAGAATATGAACAATAGTGGGGCACCTAGGGTCTGACTCTTAGTTTCGGCTCAGGTCATGATCCCGCGTTTTGTGGGTTTGAACCCGCGTTGGGCTTTGCACTGACAGTGTGGAGCCTGCTTGGGATTCTCTCTCTCTGTCCTCTCCTCTCTCTCTCTTTTCCTCTCGCTCTCACTCTCACTCTCTCAAAAATGAATAAAAACATTACGCAAAATGGCTGAAGCAAGGGAATGGGGAATAGCAGGGCCTTTGGAGACAGATCTTTTGGGGTCAGTACCTGTGTGGGCAGGTTGCTAAGTCTCTAGGCCTCCTTTAAGAACAAGACATAGGTAGGACCCTATCATAGCCAGTCACGCTTTCAACAACGTGCTTCCCATGTAGCCAGGCTGCTTACACCTACCCAGCTGGTCACCCAGGTTACCCTGAATGTTAACCATACAGAAAAATGAGATATTTCCATTGACTTGGCATCTGGAGTTTCTCAAGTTCAGACTGATATCTGTCAGTTAGAGATATGCATAATTTTACCTCTCCCCAGCTCCGTCACTGGGTTGTTGTGGAGAACATGCAAAATCTCAAACAGAAATCAAACACATGAAGATGCCATTATCATGATAGAGATTACGTGATAATAGCCATGATAATATCTTTTTTTTTTTTTTTCCATCCTAGGAAAAGAGAGAAACACATTCCACTGGAGTCCATCTTTTCAGATACCTTAGCAGTTAAGAACATGGGTCTCGGAAGTCCAAATAACTTGGGTGTAAACCCGGCTCAATTATTTCGTAGCGGTCTAGTCCTGAATCGGGGACTTAGTTTTCTTAAGTCTTTCTTCCAATCTATAAGATAATAATAGCCCCTCTTCCCAAAGTTGTTTATTAGGTGACACCTATGATGGGCTTTGCACAGTGCCAGGCATAAGTAGTGCTTAATAAATGTGAACAATTAATACAGTATCATTATCGTTAGGAGTGTTCTGGAAAGCAGTGACCAAATGGAGGAATCATTGAATCTTGCCCAAATTCTTTCAGTATCCTCTCTTCTGGGCTGTATTGCCCCAGATCCAAGATGTTGAGTGAGATGGCAGAGTTCCCTGCAACACAATGGAGAGTTCTTACCTTCCCCACTCTCTCTTTAATTAGGACACGTTAAGTGTCGTCATCCCAGGCAAGGGATCCATGGGGGAAAATCAGGTAATAGTTTGGGTCAAGGTGTATACAGAAAGGCAAACCTATTCCCAGCCAATGCAGAGGATCCATTTTGGGGACTCCACCCCAAAATATCACTAGGGTCCCTTCCAGGCCTGGCTCGTTTCTTATCTAGCCATGTGACCTTGAGTAAGTCATTTCACCGTTTGGGTCTCATTATCTATCATCTTTAACTGTGACATGAGAAAGGGGAGAACGGAGGGCGGAACAGAGCTGCGAATTATCTCTAAGTTCTCCCCAAGTTGTAGGTGTTATGATTCCATGCTTCTAGACTAATTGGTGCCTGTCCCTTCTTCACTGATCCTAGCAAATGTTTGTTAGATGCTAGCTCCTCCCCCAAGGAAATTTCATGTACAAAAAAAATACCATTTTTATATTATCTAATTCTTTATAAAATTGCTAATTGTCATTCAATAAAGAAGCCAACCATTGAGTTGATAATGTGCTTTTAAAAATGAAAGCATTAATAATTTACTGATTGCCGATGAACTTCATTTAATTGATATGTAGAACCACCTTAGTGATGTTAAATTATATGAGAGTAAAGAATGTGAAAGATATTCCTGCTTGTAGTAATTAGAACCAGGTGAGGCTAGTGAGAGGTTTTTGTTTGTTTTTCTTGGAAGAAAGTTTTGTTATAATGTACCTGAAGAAAGACGTCACTTTGGGACAGTAATGAAGGCTGCATGCTGGGGAAACACTGTGGGTTTCTCTGAATAGGTTTATCTGGCTGGAAAGGGATGTGGTTTGAACACAAGCCATGAGTGTGCTTATATACATATCAGAATGGAATGTCGAATGAGGCTTATTCCAGAAAGTGATCTGAGGAGATAATAATTGAGGGACAAGTCCTAAGAATCCCATTAGTTAAAGACCTTAAATTCTACCCACAGTTTAAAATTTATAGGAGAGACACTTGGGAATCTATGTGGTTCAGGAAGCGAAAGACTTTTTTTCCCCCTTCTTTTCTCTAAATTGCAGAGTGTGGGCACACTTTCCAGCATCTTCTCCACACCCATGAAGAAAAATAACCCATCCAACACAGAAATACCAAATCTGAGATGTTGTGAGAAGTCACTCAATTTAAACCCAGCCTTCTCTCCACTGCCTCCACACCTCCTCAACTTTCCCTTGAATTCAGAATGAGGGTGGGTGGAAAGAACAAACAATGGTAAGATGTCCCAAAGCACCAAGTCCCCATGGATGCTGGCCTGACAAAACTGTTTATAGTGTCATAGTAAGAGGGATTATGACACGTGGGGAGAGGGGGAGCCCAGTAGGAGCACGGAGAATAGAAGGGAGGTTGAGGGACTCCTGTGTTTCCCCTCCAGGCCTCCTGACAAACGCCCCATGCTGCCTCAGGGCAGGGATTCTTGCCATCAGGGAGATAATGAAACCAGCTCCCAAGCACTAACTGTGCAGTATTAACCACTGCTATTCCTTCCAGCATCCGGCCGCTGATGTTTGTAATCACGTCAGTATTTGTTTCTATCCCATGCCCTAGTTTTATACCTTGTTAAGTATGGAACACAAGTGTCTACATTTTTTCTAAAAGTTGGGTGGAGGCTTGCTTTCTCTGTTGTCCAAGGGGTCAATGCCCTCATAATTGCTAACTGCAGGAGAAATTCTCAGTCCTCTTCTTTTGGCATGTGACGCTGTAAACACCTTTGCTCCTAATTCTCTCCCATTTCCTCTCACTCTTTTTTGACTGCTCTTTTCTGTGATCTTTCTCTAGGTCTTCTTTTGGTTTGTTTTAATTTTGCTAGATTTTGGGGGTTTTTTTTAGAGCAATTTTAGGTTCCCAGCAAAATTAAGCAGAAGGTCACAGAGATTTCCCACATACCCTCCCCCAATATCAGCATCCCCCACCAGAATGATACGTTGGTTAAATTCATAAACCTACACTGACACATCACGATCACCCAGAGTCCACAGTTTGCATTACGGTTCACTCTTGGTGTTGTATACTCTATGGGTGGGTTTGGACAAATATATGTTGATATGTATTCACCGCTGTAGGGTAGGTAGCTTCACTACCCTAAAAAATCTTCTGTATTCCACCTATCCATCCCTCTGTCTCCCCTAATCCCTGAAAACCACTGATTTTTACTGCCTCCATACTTTTGACTTTTCCAGAATGTCATATAGTCAGAATCATACCAGATGTAGCCATTGGGGATATTGGCTTCTTTCACTTTGTGATCTGCATTTAAGGTTCCTCCAGTTCTTTTCATGGATTCATTTCTTTTTTAGCTCTGAATAGTATTCCACTGTCTGCATGTACTATAGGTTATTTATCCATTCACCTACTGAAGAACATCTTGATTGGTTCCCAGTTTTGACAATTATGGATAAAGCTGTTCCAACCATCCATGAGCAGGTTTTTGTGTGGACATAAGTTTTTCAGCTCCTTTGGATAAATTCCAAGAAGCATAATTACTAGACTGTATAGCGTGATATTGTGATATAATAAGACATATATATTTGGTCTCCATCCCTGATTCCTGTACAGAGCTCCTAAAATCCTTGTAATTTCCCGAGTGATGGGCTGATAGCAGCATCTTTTGTTATGATATTTGATCTTAGTCCCAGTTTCCTAACACAAAAGCTTCTAAGACCCTTGGGATCTCTGGAACGGTGAGTGTCTTTTGAATGCTAATGAGATGTCTAGTGGCTGGGGGCTCCCAGATAGCTTCAGATTGGGGGCTGGTCACCAGAAGGACCTGGGCATGATTAGAGGGTTAGATAGAACTTTCAGCCCCGCCTCACACCTCCAGAGGGGTGAGGGGCTGGAGATTGAGTTAATCATCAATGGCCAATGATTTCTTTAGTCATACCTACCTAACAAAACCTCCATAAAAACCCCTTTACTACAGGGATCAGAGATTTTCCAGGTTAGCGAATGTATCCATATACCAGGAGGACGGTGTCCCCCAACTCCATGAGGTAAAAGCTCCCGTACTCAGGACCCTTCCACACCTCACCCTATGTATCTCTTCATCTGGCTGTTTGGTTGCATCCTTCTTAATAAACAGGGGACAGTAAGTCAGTAAGTTTCCTTGAATTCTGTAAGCAATTCTAGCAAATCAGTCAACTCATTCCAAATCTGCTGGAACTATGTATACCCCCTATGTTTCTTATTCAGTTAATGTGCTATTTATAACAAACGCATACACCAACCCAGGCTAAAAATCTCAGTTACCCTCTCCCCCTTCCCACCCCCATACCTAATCCATGACAATCCTGCTAACCAGGTTTGTGAAATATCATTTGAATCTACTTGCTTCTTTACTTCCCCCACTGTGATCATTTACCTCACGCCTCAGCTCTTTCTCAGAATATTGCAATAGTTTTCAGAATTATCTAACCTCCTGATTCTCTGATCTCTAATCCACTTTACATTTCCATACCAGTCATCATTCTAAGGCAGTGATGTCTTGTAAAACTTCCTGCACTGATGGAAATGCTCCATATCTGCACCGGCCAATAGATTAGCCATTACCCCCTATGTTCCTATTGAGAACATCAAACATGGCTAGCGTGACCGGAGACTTGAATTTTAAATTTGACTGAATCCAAATCGACACAGCTACATGGATCTGGAGGCTGCCATATGGGATAGCACAGTTTTAAAACATGATTTTTGTTTCTTCTTTTCATATCCTACTCTAGTGCTTTCAAAAAGCTCTTTAACTGCAGGATAAGGTCCAGAGTCTGTAGTATGGCACTGAATGACTCTCATAATCCAACCGCCTTTTCGGTTCTCGCCACTTCCGCTGGCACTGTAGAACATTGCTTTACCTAAACAAGCCAGAATTTTCCAGCTTTTCATCTTGCTCTTTTCTCTACCTAGAATGCCATTTGCTTATTTTCTTCCTTTCAACAGCTACAATTTTTCATGCCTTATAAAGCCCTGCACACACCCTTCAGTAGAGGAACATCCCCCTTATTCTTGACCTTGAACAAGCCATTGGCATCTAGCAGTCCAGTTTTCATCTGCAAAGTGGGAATGATAACATTTTCTCCCTTACGGAGTTGTTGGGGGATTCAGTGTGGCACTAGCCAGACTCTCCCACTGAGAAAGCACTCAGTAAAAAGTGCTGTTATTATTTTCTGTTCTCCCACAACACTTATGTGATATTAGAAATCTTTCCAGATGGGACTTTCTCTCTCAAGACCGTGAGCTCGTTAGTAGCAAAGACTCAGTCTTGTTCATCATTGTACCCCAGCATCCAACACACTGTAGCTATTTGACAAATGCTTTAACTGATGACAACTGAGGGAATCACTTATTCACCTAGGATGTCGCAGAAAAAAAAAAGTATGCCTTTTTGTGTGTATCTTTAGGGAGGAGCAAAAGAGATCCATAGTGGCAAGAACAAGAAAAGAGAATGCCAACAACTCTTGTAAAGCATTGTATTTTTCTGGTCACTGCCCAGAAAACTGGCATAAAAGTGTGTTGTTAAATCTGTGTCCTGTCTCCTTGCTTGACTGGAGTGTAGCTCTTACGTTTTTGCCATTTTGACTTTCTGGGTCCTCTGCCCGTCTCCTGCCTTGAGTATGAAGCTTCCATCCCTGTCACCAAGGAAACAGCAGGGAGGTCTCATTCCTCACAGCTCCGCATATCTAAACTCTGGTCGCCTTTGTCCAGTGAGCTAAATTCTTCATGTGCACACCACTAAATCAACTGTCTTCTATTCAGAACTTTATCCATTATTCTACCTTTGAAAAACTGATGTATCACAATTTCTTCTCTTGGGAATGGCCTTTTTCCAGACCTGTCACTATTCTTGAATGCACCAGACATTTTTGGTCCCTGGGAGCAAATAGAAAAATTGTCTGTTTAGCCCTTGGAGTGTGTGCAGTATAAGTGCAGGTCAATTTTAAAGCAGGCAACAGAGCATTCATAATGGGTTTCCCTTTTAAAAGCACAGTAGACCAAAAATAAACCTGACAAAGGGCAGCTGTAGAGTTTTAACATGTGGAAAACTCCACAGGCAGCAGTTATGTAACTGGAAAGAAAAGAAACATAATAAATATTTCACACCGTTAGATGAACTTCCAACTCTGACACGTGAAAAGCAAAGAACACAAAACACACCTTAACTCTCCAAAGAGCACAAAGCTTACGCTGAGAAGGGGCCAAGGCTCTTGCTAAAATCGGAGCCCTGCCTTCCAGCGTGAGTCCTCATTGCTTTTTTTTTTTTTTTTTTTTTTTTTTTTTCCCCTCTCGCGTCCAAGGCGGAGCCGGCGGATCCCATCTCCCGGCAGCGCCCCCGCCCCCCCGCAGCTTCGCCCGTTGGACAGAAATTTTCCAAAAATCTCCACCCCTAGGCTGAAAACCCGAAAAGTTTTGTGCCAAGGAGAGGGAAGAAAGGAGTTGGAGCGAGGCGGGCGGAGTTGCCCTCCACCGCCGCCTCCCCCCACCCCCGCCCGAGCGCCCGCCGCCCGCGCCTCCCGCCAACACCCCCCCCCCCCCCCCCGGCTCCTCACCCCGGGGACAGCTGGCAGCCCCCGCGCCGGACCAGACACAAAGCCGATCAATCCCGGCGGCGCGGGGGCGGGGGGACGCCCGCCGGGTCTTCCCTTCCGCTCCTCGCCTCCTTCTGCCCCCTCATTAGGACCCAGCCCACACCTCGCCCGGCATCCACTGCCCTCCCGCTCCCACCCTCCACCCCACAAAAGGAACAGCCCAGAGCCCCCCCCCCCCCCAGTCCCCGGCCAAGCCAGACCTGCCCCTAGGCGGCCGGCTGAGAAGGCGCCCCCGGCAGGGGGAAACTGACATCCATTGGGGTCCGCCCACCTCTCCCCTGGTCTCCCCGGAGCCGGCCTCTCCTCTCCTGCCCCAGAAGTTCAGCCCCCGCCCGGCCCCCACCCCCCACCCCCCAGCCCGGGCCCTCCCGCGCTCCGGCCGCCGGGACCCTCGGCTTCCGAGGCGCAGCCAGCTCGGACCCCGAGAAGATGGCGAGGAGGAGCCGCCACCGCCTCCTCCTGCTGCTGCTGCGCTACCTGGTGGTCGCCCTGGGCTGTAAGTTGCTGGGGTACCTCCACCCTTCCGCCCGCGCGTGCTGGGACCGTTCCCCCCACCCGGACCTCCAGCCCCGGGACGCGGCGCGCGCCGACGGCTGTCTCTGGCGCCCCGGGCTGCGCGCGTGTGCCGCGGGGGCCGTCTGGCTTGGCACCCCGGCGAGCGGGAATCGGGGTGCGGGCCGGCGCGGGGGCGGCGGGGGGGGGGGGGAGGGCGGGCATCCGCGGTCGATAGCCTCCGATTTTGTCAGTTCTGGTTCAAGAACATTAAGAGTCCACACCAGCAGGCTTCTTGCAAAGTTGGGGTAAGTTTTCAGAGACCCAGGGACGCGAACAGAACGCAAAACTCAAGCGCTACTTCTAAGATGCTGAGATCTCAAGATGGCATCACAGGGAGGCAGGCGCTGGCCACACTCCTCAGGACCAGAGAAGGGGGTAGGGTCAGAGTCTTTCTCGGGTTTCCGAGGCTCCCGGCCGCACGGGTGCGACGCAGTGCCCTTGCGGGGCAGCGGATGAGGGGAGTTCGTGACTGCTGAGCCAGAATTCCTTTTATCCTCCCACCTGCACTTCTGCATTCGGTTAGGGAGGTCTGGTCTGGGGATTCCAGCCAGCTGCTGTGTCCTCAGGGGACTTGCAGCGGAATGATTGTTAGATTCAGAAGCTGAATGAACGAGTAGCGGGGGGACGTCCCAAAGCCAATTTCACGGGGTGGTTCTAAACAGGATTTGCACGGATTCTGAGCTCATGAGATTTAAAATCCTGGGAACGTTTCCTATTATTTTGTTTTCTTCGCCTTAACTTTTTAGGAAAATGGACGAAATTGCAATAGATCTGAAGCACTTAAGCAATCCTCCTTTTACTTTGTTTTATTTTTTTTCCTCTTTTTTTTTTTTTTTTTAACAGAATGGGTTATTGTTGCTATTCAAGTTCTGGTAATATAGTATTTAAAATAACCCGCCGGATAAGTGTCTAATACCATAATACAGTGACTTTTTTCTCACGCTCTTACTGCCAAAGTGAGTATTCCTGAACTCGACGTGACGTGAGCTTTGTTCCTGGGGGAGGAAGGCACAAGTTGTCTCAGGGAATGGGGTGCGCTGACCTATATTATAGAAAATCAAACCGGGGAGGCAAGGCTTCACAATAAAACCATTATGCAATTTTGAAATATCAATTGGTATCAGGTTGAACACACAAAAGAAATGCAGTGATGAAGAAAGGCAGCAAAGACACACAGTGGGGCAACTGTAACAAAACTGCTGGAAAGGATACATATTTTGTTGATGGTCCTAAATTTCAAATTAAAACAAGACTGACTTTAAGAATTGTCACTAATTGAAAACAGACCAAATGGTTTTACTCTGCTCCTTCTTATTCAGTGATCAAATGGGAGGAATAACCTCTTCTTCAGGCTTTGATTAAATCTAACCATTGGCTCTTCTCACCCTGACTCCAGTGGAGGAATAATTTG
This sequence comes from Panthera onca, assembly GCF_046562875.1. Classification (NCBI taxonomy): domain Eukaryota; kingdom Metazoa; phylum Chordata; class Mammalia; order Carnivora; family Felidae; genus Panthera; species Panthera onca. The sequence continues at coordinate 18,954,711 of NC_138347.1, read as the reverse complement.
GGTGTGTGGGGGGATCTTTTCTATATGGTTCCTAGGATGCCTAAAAGTCTGGCATTGCAAGAATGTTTTCATTTCTTTGTCTTTTTTTTTTTTAATTAACTTTGTTATTTTATAACAGTTGATTTAAACAAATATTGTGAAGATAGTATGGAGATTTCCCATACATACCACACCCACTTTCTCCTTTTATTAATATTTTACATTAGTCCGTTACATTTGTCATAATTAATGAAACAATTTTGACACATTATTATTAACTAAAGTCCACACTTTATTCAGATTTCTTTCATTCTTATCTAATGTCCTTTTTTATTGCAGGACCTCATGCAGGATACCATATTACACTTAGTAGTCATGTCTCCTTAGGCTCTTGGCTGTGATAATTCCTCAGACTTACCTTTTTTTTACCTTGTCAAGTTGGAGGAGTACTGGTGAAGTACTTTGTAGAATGGCCCTTAGTGGGTATTTTTCTGATGTTTTCTCATGATTTCTATACCAGTATGGGCTTGTGAATATTTATTTTATACTTTGGATTACAGTCTAATATGATTGTATTTATTTTAGTGCTAACATTCTTCCAGCTTTGGCCATTGGGAGTTCTTCCAGTGGTTTCTGTATCCTTGGACATAACCCTCTCGTTGTATAAATGTATATGTGCCTTTTTGTTTGTTTTTAGTGCTTCCTCACTTTCTGGCAACACAAAATGCCTCATGCTGATCGTGTGTATTTCCTGCTCTAGTCCTAGGATGAGCCGTTTCTCTCAGGAGCCCTGGTTCCTTGTAGTGGAGAACGGTTAGAAACCAACGTGCTGTCAGTGTTGTTGAAAAACAAGAGTCTTCTTCAGGGCCAGGTTTCACTCCACAATCCTGTTTGTGGTTTATCCATTCAGGTTTCATGTCCAGATCCCAAAACTGGGTATTACAGGCTATGTATATATCAGCCACTGTTCTAGGGACTTTCTTGAATATTCTTTTTTTAAGTTCTCAAAAATGCACAAGACTGAACATATCTTCAACTTACAGATAATGACCCCCAAGGCTCAGGAAAGCTCACTTACGGAGGCTGAAAAGAAGTGAAGCTGGGATTTGAGGGTCTGAGGATTTGTTCCATAGATTATTGGACTTCTCTCTTTCTTTTTGAATCCAAGCACTGAACCCTTTCCGCTGTCTTCATTCAGGAAAAGACTGTGGATTTCTTTTTTTTTTTTTTTTTAAATTTTTTTAATGTTTATTTGTTTGTGAGACAGAGAGAGACAGAACATGAAGGGGGGAGGGTCAGAGAGAGGGAGACACAGAATCTGAAACAGGCTCCGGGCTCTGAGTTATGAGCACAGAGCCCAACGTGGGACTCGAACTCACAGACCGTGAGATCATGACCTGAGCCGAAGTCGGACGCTTAACCGACTGAGCCACCCAGGCGCCCCAAGACTGTGGACTTCTTATGCTCTAATTATATACTCATCTTCTTAATATCCACCCCAAATATAACTGTACCACCCTTTTATCCTTGATCCTATTATATATATAATATCACACTTATTCCATTCTTTCATTTCTATTTGCCCGTATTTTCATCTCTTTCTTAGTAGTCTAGAAGATTTTTGTGGTTGCTGCTGTTATTTAAACTATGATTTCGGTGTACCTGTTGATATATGGGCATTTATTTGTGTGTTTAGTGGAACTGTATTTTTCTTTACCATTAAAATGGGAACTCCACGAGGGGAAGAATTTCTTCATGTTTGCACACCACTGTGTATGTGCAATGCTGAGCACAGTGCCTGGCTAATAGTAAGTGTAAATAGATATCTGTTGACCAGCTCTGAAGAGAATGAGGTGGAATAAATGAAAGAAATGTATGGGTGGAATTAATGATTCTGATACACATCATGAAGCCCTAATTCTAAGTAGGTGACGTCTCAGATTTCTCTGAGGCGACATCTAAGCCAAGGAGTCAAATGTGAATGAGAGCAATGTGCTGTTCTTAACACTACATGGCTGGTAGCAGTCGGTCCTCAAATCTGGACTGGAACCAAAGCCAGGCCACTTGGCCTGTGAGTCTGTAATCTCTCATCAACTGATGAGGACTGTGGAGCAGGGAGAAATCTGGATCTTCTGCAAAATCACAAGGTTCTGCCCCAGGGGTGGGACTTACCCAAAACAGCACACCAGGGATCCAGTGCCAGGAAAATCCTGCCCTCTATAAACATTGTTAAGAACAAAGCACAATCCATTTGTGGGGGGAGAACTGGCTCCATCCAGGCATGGTCTTAATTATTTGATGAACGTAAAGGTCAAACTGGGCTTGCTGGTAGACCTGATGACCGGTTTAAGACTCAGACACAAATGGCATTCAAAAATAAGTCTAAAACAAAAAGTTAGCATAAAGAGAACCGTGAGTTCCCCTTGGCTGAGAACACTCCTTTATCTTTCCCCCGGAGCAGTTTAATGAGAGGAGTCTGTGTGAATTTACGTATGTTTGCTCTACCCATTTTCTATCACTTTGGTTTCCTCCTGCTGGCCTTGCTGGTAGAGAAGATGTTTTAAACTATGCAAGCTAGCGCTGCTCTGTTTGTCGAAGTTGGACCAGAAGATCTCTGTAAAGGCCATTATTTAAAATAACCTTTTCATCCCATAGCACTGCTGACTCAGTACTCCTGTGTTGCCAGATTGATGCTTTGAGGAAGATAAAGTCGAGGAGGGGAAAAGGGGGCCAGGATGTAGGTCAAGTGCTTACTTTGGCAAAAGCAGAGAAAGAAAACGTAAAACCGGGTACTGTTTTCTTGGGAGGGGTTACTCTTAACATGACTGGGACTCAGAAAAACAACCCAACTGTGTTAGTTTCCTATTGCTGCAGAAACAAATTACCACAGATTTAATGCAACACAGACTTATTACCTTAAAGTTCTGGACACCAGAAGTCTGAAATAGGTGTCACTTGGCGAAAATCACATTATGCTTGGGGCGCCTGGGTGGCTCAGTCGGTTAAGCATCAGTCCAACTGCAGCTCAGGTTATGACCGCACGGATCATGAGTTCGAGCCCCGTGTCGGGCTCTGTGCTGACAGCTCGGAGCCTGGAGCCTGCTTTGGATTCTGCGTCTCCCTCTCTCCCCCCACCGCCTAGTCACACTCCATTTCTCTCTCTCTCTCTCAAAAATAAACAAACACTAAAAAAAGAAAAAAAAAAGTAAAATCAAAGTACGCAAAGGGCAGCTATCTTCTGGAAGTTCTAGGGGAGAATCAGCTTCCAAGGTGTTTTTCCAGCTTCTAGAGGCCACCGCCTCATCGTGTCATTCCTTCAGCCTCAAAGCCAGCGGTGCCAGGCTGCCACCAATCTGGTTCTGTCTCTCAGCCTCCCTCTTCCACTTAAAAGGACCCTCATAATTACATTGGGCCCACCTAGGTAATCCAGGATAATCTATCCATCCCAAAGTTAGCTGGTTAGCAACTTTAATTCCATCTACAATCTTAAATCCTATTTACCATGTGAAATAACACGTGTATAGGTTCCCGGGATTAGGATGTAGACATCTCTGGGAGGCCATCGCACCAACCAAAATTACGAAGTGCACAGAAGCAGTGCAATCAGCGCTGTAGCCAAGAATGTTCTAGATCCCATGGGACAACTGTAACTCTTACCTTTAGTATTTTTTTAAATGGTTTTAATGTTTATTTATTTTTGAGAGAGAGAGAGAGAGAGAGTGCAAGTGGGGGAGGGGTAGAGAGAGAGGGAGACAAATAATCCGAAGCAGGCTCCAGGCTCTGAGCTGTCAGCACAGAGCCCGACACGGGGCTCGAACTCACAGACCGCGAGATCATGACCAGAGCCAAAGTCGGACGCTTAACCCACTGAGCCACCCAGGAGCCCCTGTAACAGTTACCTTTAAATTATAATTCATCGTGATATAGAATTGTGTTTTTTGAGTCATATTTCAGATCACGTATTGTAGCAGTAGTGACCATGCACTCTGAGGCTGAGCTCTATGTTCAGTTACTAACTAACTGTATGACCTTGTACAAGTTATTTGATTTCTGTGTGTGTCACTTTACCCATCTGTACTGGCGATAATCCTAGTAATAGACTCACGTCCTAGAGGCATAGGGAGAATGAAATGTGTACACACGTATAGCACACGTTAGAAAAATGGTCCTGTTAGTATTGACAACATTTGGAGGCAGTGGAGTTAAATATTCATGTTATTGTTTATAATGGATTTCCTGTATATATGAGAGTCCTGTCTAATAGGACTGTATATCTGTATACCTATCTCCATGAAAAGAACATGCTAGGCAAGTCAAAGTGGGGGTGGAGACCACTTCAGATACGGAGGGAACGATGTTGCCCAGAGGTACTTGGGCAAGAGCAAGCAGGAATGGAAGAAGTCCCTTATGGCCAGAACGTGGAGGAGAGGAGAGGGAAAAAGGCAGCACCCAGGTGGCGGAGGGCCTTGTGGGACAGATTTAGGATGTTTGAATTTATCCTCAAAACTAGGAGAAGCCCATTGAAGGTTTTTAATCACTGAATATCAGTTAGATTTGCATTTCAAAGAGAACAAATTGGATGGAGTAATGAGAATGGGCAGGGTGGATGGATGGGAAGTTGAGGTGAGGAACCCGGTGAGATGTTAGTAGAGTGGTCCAGGCTATCACATCCTAAGTATTTCCTTGATATGACTTATTGAAATCTATACATGAATATATATATATATATATATATATATATATATATATATAATTTATTTATTTTTGAGTGACAGAGACAAGTGGGGGAGGAGCAGAGAGAGAGGGAGACACAGAATCCGAAACACGCTCCAGGCTCTGAGTCATCAGCAAAGAGCCCGATGTGGGGCTCGAACTCATGAACCATGAGATCATGACCTGAGCTGAAGTCGGATGTTCAACCGACCGAGCCACCCAGGCGCCCCTATATGTGCACATATATAATTAGACATTTACATTCACCCACGTGGGAAATCAAATAGCTAGGTCCTGGTTAAGGAAATTATAGGGAACACATTACACTGCTTTCTGGCCCTGCTGAAAACAGCTGACCAGTATCTAGTCAATGATATATAGAAGTCAGGTCTTACCTGTACTCATGAATTCCTTAGACTGTGTTATCTATGGAATATCTTATCTTGTTCTCCACCCTGCTTTCGGCATCTGCTCTTTTGTAGTCTTGGGAAGCACGCGCTTCCCATATGTTCTTTCGGGCACGTAGCCACTGACATACTACGCAATGTCTTCCCTTTGATGTATGCCTAATAAATATGGGAGCTTGAGAGCAGCTTGGGGAGACTTCTCTTAGCCTCCCTCTCACCTCTCTTGACTTGCATGGAGTCTTGAGTAATTCTTTCTGCTGCCCTCGGCTTTGCTGGACAAAGCCAAAAGCCAAACCCACACACCCACAGAAAATTGTTTTATATCTGAGATGTAGTTAATTGAATTTAATCAGGGATTTGAGAAAAAATTGTTCATTGGCTTTTAAGGAATTTTTAAAAATTGTGTGTGCTGCAAATGTTTCTAAGTTTCTGTTCAGCCCCTAACATCTAAGCATGAAACAGTAGCTTTGGGGGCTACTATTTATCATTTTTCAGTATTATTCTCTTTCCCACCCCTGGGTTTATCTTCCTTCAGTATCGTCTTACGTATTTCCTATGTTGCCATCCTTAGACAGGTGACTGGATTGCATTTGATAGGGAGAGGAATAGCCTTCTGTGTTAGTAAGTATGTGAGGGTGTGCACGTATGAGTCGGAGACACAGAAAGAGAGAGGTAGGGGTGGGGAGAGAGAGAGGGAGAGAATGTGTGTGCTCACATGAATGCCTGGTAACAGGACCACAAAATCCTACTCTTGGGACCTTTAGGCCGGTGAGTGGATTCGAAATGTTCTGTAGTTTGAATTCTTCCTACATTTTCTGAACAGAGAAGCAAAGAGCTCCTGCACCTGGTCCCTTGAAGGTGTTTCAAGAGCTACCCTCTTAGCTCTGCATGGTCTTGGGTCAAACAGCCCTGAGCAGGAAGCCTTGTGATCTTAACAGATAGGAGTTTTAGTGCTTAACTGAGAACTTTTGCCTTTCTCTCTTTCTTTCTTATGTCAACGGCATCAAGGTTTTATTTGTTTCATTAGATTTTCTGTTCTGTTTCAGTTTTCAACATTTTTTACAGGGACGGTTTGGGACTGAGTTGTTTTTATAATGGCAAAGAGTGAAAAAGCCTGACCTGGGCTTACTCCATTATTCTGGGTGTTTCTAGTTCACTCACTCTCATTTTGTCAAAACAGTCCCTTGTTTTTGGTTTTTAGTTTTAGCTTTGCCCACACTCTAAAAACTTGCTAAATACATTATTATGGCCATAATCAAAGACAAAAATAGATCACTGTTGAATGCATTTACTTACACGTTTCATTAAAAACAGTGTATGTATATGGTAAGTTCAAACAGTACAGAAAGGTTATAAGGTGAAAAATAACTCTCCAGCCCCCCACCCCTGGCCTTCTATTCCACTCCTCACAGATAACCCACTCTTAAGTTTTTGGCATATAGTTTCAGAAAACTTGGGGGAAAAATATAGTTCTAGCACATATGAGCATACCTGTATAGTTTCTTTAAAAATAAAGACTCAAAATTTAGGGGTACCTGGGTGGCTCAGTCAGTTAAGCCTCTGACTTTGACACAGGTCATGGCCTCACGGTTTGTGGGTTCGCGCTCCACGTCGGGCTCTGTGCTGACAGCTCGGAGCCTGGAGCCTGCTTTGGATCCTGTGTCTCCCTCTCTCTCTGTGCCTCCCCCACCCATGCTGTGTTCTGTCTCTCAAAAATAAATAAATGTTAAAAAAATTTAATAAAAAAAATAAAGATAAATAAAAATTTACTGTGCTTCTTGTTCTGTCCTTCCAACAAACCAGATCATATTATGTATGATATTCTGTGACTTCCTGCAAAGCTTTATTTTTACTAGTAATGAAGCCACAACCCAAAGCAACTTGTCACAAACAGGACTCGTGACAGCATCTCGCAGAGGCCTTTAAAATCCTTAAGGTATAAAAAAAAAAAAAAAAAAAAAATCCTTGAGGTAAAATACAGCAAACCAACAAAAGTAAATAGTGAAACAAAGTGAATAGAACAAAACAGAGGGAGATAAATTCCCAGACCAGTGACGAAACCTAGGAAGGGAGAAATTCCAACTCAGATGCAATGAAAAAGTCCAAAGAAAAGTGTAAAGGCCAACGCCCAGAGAAAACCAACACCAGCACCAGCTAAGACTTACAGACAAGTGCAAACTGGTGCTATTTTTAAAGGAGACCAAAGAAGAAGTAATGACCGCAAATAAAAAGGGAACACGTTGAACTACTGGGAAAGTGCTAAATTTGAAAAGGCAGTATTGTGCTCATGTTTTAAAAAAGGCTCGAGAGGCACTTTCAAATAGGAATGGATTCGAATCAGAAGTCAGAACTCCCACAGTAGCATGGATAGTAACTTGAGTGTCTGTCCAATAATCTAAACACGCAGTTGGCTATGTCTTAAAAGATAGGATAAAAATTCTACATAAGCTGATTGGAGCCATGGATTGTTGCCCTTTGGCTCCGTGCAATACTTTTGGTCCCAGAACAAGTCAGGTGCTTTTGTGTCCTGTGTGTGTAAGGGAGTGAACTATGCCATTTTAGATACAGTGTTTCTCCTTCCCAGCCATCTTCTCTGCTCTTCTGTTGTCATTGTTGAAATTTTCTCCGTGTGCCAAATGCAACTCCTCCCTGAAGGTCTAAGCCCCTTCCTTGTTCTCTTAACCCTCCTCAATTCCCCATTCCCGGTGATGTTAGTGTGTTCCTGGTTCTCTTATGGTACTTACTGGGCTGGACCCTTACCATGTTTACATGTGCTTCTCTCTGGATGTGAGTTTCTTAAGGCCAGAGACAACACATCTTTGTGTCTCTAGCACCTAGAATCGTGCCTGACACCTAATGGTTCTCTAGTAATTAGTTGAATGTAAGTAAGTAACCTCAAGTGTAATGTTTATTTGTTTCTTACCTTCCTAAAATTACATTTAACAATTTTTTTTAAAATTTTTTTGAGAGACAGAGCGAGTGCAAGCAGGAGAGACAGGCAGAGAGAGAAAGAGAGAGAGAGAGAGAGAGAGAGAGAGAGAGAGAGAGAATCTTAAGCAAGCTCCACACTCTGCCTGGAGCCTGACACAGGACTCAGTCTCATGACCATGAGATCATGATCTGAGCTGAAACCAAGAGTTTGACGCTTAACAGACTGAGCCACCAAGGTGCCCCTAGAATAACATTTTAATAATGAAAGTTGCAAGACATATGTAAAATGAGTATTTCCTAATGAATGCATAATTTTACTGCTCTTAGAACTCCCTCCTCCCCTGTTAATATGGTTTCCCTAGAGTTTAGAGTTACAAGGTAACATACAGACTGGTCTGCCTTAGGGAGTTTTAAGACATTTTACTGATTGCCTGATGCCTCCTTGTATTGTAAGAAGAAAAAAAAAACCCATATAAGCTCCTCTTGGATTAATAAGCTTGACTAAAAGCTCAGATGAATAAAAGAATACCTCCTCACAAGTTGCCTGAGATAAAACACAATACAGGATATTAGAGAGTGGTAAAAGTACTCTCTGGGATAAGGGTCCAGTTTTTCCCCTCACGGTCCAATCCCTCTGCCACAATTGATATCATAGCAACCCATGTCCCACAGTAGGTAAAAGTTTGATAAAAGAGAGGGGGCCTTATAAAGTTATCTTTATTTCCAAACCAAAGATGACTTTCCTAGGCATTCTTCTCCAGTAACCATATCTTCTTGTGGGATTTTGACACCTGCTCATTAGCAGGGAAAAAATTTTTTTTCTGGATCCAGATGATTCATCAAGAAGGTCCAAGGGTATCGTCTCATTGCAAATGCTAGGATTCGATGCATCCTAAGAAATTCAGCTCTTTGCACTACTCGCCCCCATAAAATCTAATGAGCATGTTGAAATGTTTGAAAAACACTGCCTGGAACACTGGCCCTAGACTTTTTTTTTTATTCCATGCCCTACTTCTCTTAAAAAGAGCATGTGCCCCAACATACATTTTTAGTAATGGATTATATACATGTATTTCTGTATCAATATATTATACTAATTATAAAACATATGTAAAGTAAAAAAAACAAATGAGATAATGAAAAATAAGTAGTAACGTCTTGGGGCAGAAATGAGGTGGTAATGGCCCCATATTACAGCCCTTGCTTGATATGATAAAACCTCTATCATTAAAACTCTGTGAGACTGGTACTGAATAGACTCACAGACTAATAGAACAGAATATAAGTTGGCCCAAGTTCATTGGAAATTTAGTATAGATGTGAGACCTATCTTTCTATTTATGTATATAAAATACTAGCATCTCAAACCATAGAGAATGCTTAACAAATATCATTATGATTGGGTAGCCATTCGAGGGAAAATGGATCTGATCCTGACACTGTGCATGAAGATAAAGTCCGAATGGATCAAAGATCTAAATGTAAGTGAGTAATAAACTCACCCCCCCCCCAAAAAAAACCCCAAAAGCATGGGTACATTTTTCTATAAAATATATATCAAAAGAGCATCTGCATGAAAAAAAAATAACATACACAAGTCAAAAGACAAATGACTGATTAAAAAAAGATGTCTGCATGGGGTGCCTGGGTGGCTCAGTCGGTTGGGTGCCCGACTTCGGCTCAGGTCATGATCTCACGGTCCGTGAGTTCAAGCCCCGCGTCGGGCTCTGTGCTGACCGCTCAGAGCCTGAAGCCTGTTTCAGATTCTGTGTCTCCCTCTCTCTCCGATCCTCCCCTGTTCATGCTCTGTCTCTCTGTCTCAAAAATAAATAAACGTTAAAAAAAAAATTAAAAAAGATGTCTGCAATTTAAATCTCAACCAAACAGTATTGTCACTGACGTATGAACAAGCCCTAAATATGGAAAGAAAATAAAAATATAAAGAACAAAATAGAAAAATGGTGCACATACAACACAAACCCCAGAGAGTTCCCAGAAGAAAAATTGTAATAGTTCTTCAAATACAACGCTGCCCTCAACATCACTTAAATGCAAATTAAACTGTCACAGAGATAACGTCTCTTCGCTGCCAGATTAGCAAAAACACCAGAACTCATCTGCATACTCTACTATTGAAGCTGTGTGCAAACAGGCACTCTCGCTGCTGATGGGCTGTGTAGTGATTAATCTGCTATGGAGAGGAATTCAGCAATTCGTACAAAAATTACATGTCTACTCTGACTCATCAACCCCACTACTGGGAGGCTATGGAAGGACCAGTCTGTTATCACCTGAAACTACTGACTAATCTTAACATCATTAAAAGTAGGACACTCAAACATTGTATGATACAACAGGAGGCACATAGCGTTCCCCATGTAGTGTTTATGCTCATCCCCTCAAAAAAAAATAAGAATAATTGACCTTTATTTGGATCGAGCCTCTAACCAAGCTAACATCTCTTTACAGGAAGGTAGATACACAAATTAAAGATACGGATAAACTTAGAAAGTGGGTGGTTCTATAGAATAACTGACCAGCTTTCCATGACAAGTCAATGTCATGGAAGGAAAAAATAAAGGCAGAAGGGAGAAGAGGGCAGGTTAACTCTAGATTAAAAACAAGATGAGACAAAGAGCCCAGGAGGCAAGTGTAATACTGAAATGCGGATCCCAATTCAAGCAAGATATTAGGGGAATTGGACTAGGGTGAGGTATTAGATTATATTAAGGAATGAATTATAATTTGTCATTTAATGTTATCATAGCTATATGTCTTTAATTTGTATCGATACTACTAAAATAATAAAGAAAAGAGATTGATATGTGTGATTTGCTTTAAAACTCTCAACGACAAAAAGGATAGATGAAGTAAATGTGGCAGTCTTTACAACTGTTGAATCAAAATTAGGAATATATGGAGTTTATCGTTCTGTTCGCTCTACTTTTGTTTCTATTTGCAAATTTGTTGTAGGGGTGCCTGGGTGGCTCAGTTGGTAAAGCGTGAGATTCTTGATCTCAGGGTTGTGAGATCGAGCCCCATGTTAGGTGTATAGATTACTTAAACAAATAAATCTTTAAGGGTGCCTGGGTGGCTCGGTTGGTTAAGCATCTGACTCTTGATTTCAGCTCGGGTCATGATCTCAACAGTTCGTGAGTTCAAGCCCCGGGTTGAGCTCTGTACTGACAGTGCAAAGCCTGCTTGGGATTCTCTCTCTCCCTCGTTCTCTGCCCCTCACGTGTGTTCTCTGTACTCACACCCTCACGTGTGCTCTCTCTGAAAAAAAATAAACTTAAAAAAAAAAGAAAATTTGTCATACTAAAAAAACTAAACCCATAAAAACAGAAAAAAGAGTGTGATAAATATATAAAAAAATCCAATATTTATTTTCTTCACCTGGGTTTTGTTGGACAATCCACCTTAAAGTCTACTGGTTTAATGAAAGAATAAATAGACCAGAGTCTACTTGAAATATCTGAAATATGTGCTCTCTTAAGCTCTATACCTTAGCTAGTCAGTATAAGAAACCCAAATTCTGTCTGAATAGCCCCCTCTTTAGTTAGTCTATTTCACACAAACAGAAAAATAAAATGCCTTAACACAAACAAAACACCCTGTCATTAACTGAACTCCAAGATCCTGGGTTATACGGCAAAATCCATTAGTAAATCTGCATAACAGCTACATTTCTTCATAATGTAGCATGAACCTTTCAGTGCATTTCCTTTGAAAGGGACTTTAATATTTTATTCCCTAAAATGTAAAAGTACCCAATAGATGAATGCATGTCACAGTCATAGACTGATGGCAAGAAAGGTGAATGTAAAAAAGAGTTGATTAAATTCCTAAAAACTTAAAAAATTTCCCTTGCATTTATTTAATGGAGGGCAGTCCAATCAAGCCTCCTTTGTGAACCCTCCGGCTCTTCTGAACAACAGTCTTTTTTATGGGGTAAGGGCATATCCAGCATTTAATGTACCAACTCAAGCACACTTCAGAATTGCTCGCGCTTTCTAAAATATTCATTTCATGTTCAAATCCGTGTCATTAATAACTTAATATCAAGTTCCCAATGAGTTCCTGGTAGGACTTAATTTCCCATGGTTCCTGGAACCTTGAGGACTCCAAAGCTCTAACGATTTCTCTAGAGAAGACTCTGGTTATGGGGGAAGAATGAAAGAAGTAGAGGCATTACGGGCAGCCCAGAGCCTGTGTCGGCAGCGTATGCACACTCTCATTGTAGCCCTTTATGTCAGAAGCTGTTTCTATGCAGGATTACACTTACTCCAGATACACCACGAATTCATGAGCAAGAGAAAATAGAGGCGGGACTTTCACTTCACCTCCCATCCCCTACAAACCTCTTAGGTTTAGAGTGGAAGGAAGCCCGCGTTCAGTCCTCTAACAGAATTTATATTTATTTAGAGCCCTCCTTATGTGAACAAACAGGTCACATCTCCCTTGCTTGTGCCTTCCCGTACATTCAACTGCTGTCTTTGGTGGTGAGATACCGAAATCTGCTGAGTAATGATGAGATCAGTTAAGACAAGCCTTTACTGGGAGTGGCCCCGTCGGTTACGCATCAGACTCTTGATTTTAGCTCACGTCGCGATCTCACAATGGGTGAGTTTGAGCCCCACATCAGGCTCTGTGCTGACGTTGCAGAGCCTGCTTGGGATTCTCGCTCTCCTTCTCTCTCTGCCCCTCCTCCGCGTGCATGTTCTCTCTCTTTCTCTCTCTCAAACACTAAAAAAAAAAAAAGTAAGACTTTTTCATTTCATGGGCTAGAATGTTTGAGAAAATTTATTTCTTACTATTAGAAAATAAAAGGACAAATAATTTTGGAAATGGGATACAGAAACACTGCTTTTGGACAGCCGAGTTATCTCACCAGTGAGTGTGTTGAATATACATTGTTTTCTCAGAGCACAACGGATTCTCATCTTTTACCTGAAAGAATAGGAGTCACATTTCCCCTGACTGGGATGGTGGGCAGAATCACCTTCACTTTTTAAATTGTTCAGTTTTATAAATTAGAATTCTGAGTATGTTTGACTTTGGTACCTTGTTGGATTCGTCAGTTAAATGTCCAGGTGAAAAGTCTCTACTGGAGGGTCAAAGGACCTCCTTATACTTTAAACCAGAAATGTCACATGTTTACAAGGAAGCAAAAAGTATGGTCTAAATAAAATGGAGCTTGGGGGTGCAAAGAACTAAGGTGGTGTCAGTTCTGGTCTTGGTTATGATAAGGCTTTAGAAAATTATTTTATTTGCATCTTGTTTTCCTTATTTGTGAAATGAGGAGGTTTGATTTAATGATGATTAGAGTTCTTTATAATTTAATATTTTGTTTTCAAATGCAAAAAAAACGGACCATACTTAGATGATAAAATTATTTTGTATGGCATTGAGAATATGTTTTCGTCTAAACTGCCTTTTTCACAGTTCTTATTGGATAGAACACAGAGCTTGTTCTGAAAAGAAGCAAGAAATGGCTTTGTATATGTGAAGTCGATTATATATTATGCCTAAAGTCTCTGTTTGATGCAGTAGTTATTAGGAAGTTGCTGGAAGTTTTGAAGGTTAAAGCAATATACAAAAAAAAAATGGTATTTAAGGTAAACAATAATTTTGAGCCTTATATATAGGATAGACTTAGAAGGAAAGAGGTGACCATAGCCCAAGCATGAGGTGATGGGGTACAGGATTAAGGTAGCACCTGTCAACGCTGTTTAGGAAGAGTTAAATCCAGAAGGCTTGGAAATTAGAAGTTGGTAAGATTTAGTGGCTGATTAAATAGAGGGAGACATCAAAGGAATCAAAACAGTAATTTCAATTTGTAAATTTGAAGAACCAGCAAAACCATAGTATTTAAACCAAGAAGGAATGATTATTTTGTATATATCAAGAGGCAACAAAATATGCAACTAAAAATGCCTCTATAGAGCATTGGAAAGAGGATGAAAGTGTAAATCATCTGTACCTATCCCCTGTACTTAAGTGGCAAACAAAAACAGAAAGTTCAATTCACTCAGGGAGAAGACATTCTCTGGGAGAATACATGGAGGCTGATGAGTAGGGCCAAAGGACTGAACTCCTGAGAACACGCTCCGTTAAAGAATATAAAAGAGCAGAGACAATGAAGAAAAAGTGCCCCCGGGAAATAATAATAGACAGCCAACAGCACCAGCATCATGGAAGTCATGGAAGCGGGGAGGAATTTTGCCAAGTCGGTTATTATCTGGAGGCCAGAAAGAACGAAGGGAGATCAGAGTGAAGTCTTGGCTAACCTGAAGGATTAAAAAAGAAAAAATTAGCATTTGAATGGAATTACGATTGACAAAACACTTCACAGGAATTACATTACTTGATTTTCCTGTTATTGTTCTTGCGAGCTATCCTAGAACTATTTTTTATCAAGTCTTCATAAATGAGAAGCAGAGGCTCAGAATATTTTTAGGGACACACAGAGGCAGAACTTGAAGAAATTGGAACTGCTGACTCCAGATCCCTTGTTTTTCCATGTAGGGGATGAGGATACTGGAAAGTCTAAGGAAAGGTAAAGGATTGAGGAGATTTTGAAGGCGCTCTTTGAAGGCGCCATTGAAGGCGCTCTTTTCTGGTGTTCACTTTGGCCCTATAAAGTCCCAAGGACAAAAGAGGGGGGCCCTCTCCCATGTACAGATTTAGACTCAGCATACAGTATCCTGCAGGGGCACTGCAAAAATGGCTGATGTTTTTTGTCATAATAAGAAAATAATTCGAGGGGTGCCTGGGTGGCTCAGTCGGTTGAGCATCTGACTTCTGCTCAGGTCATGATCTCACAGATCGTGAGTTCGAGCCCCTCGTGGGGCTCTGTGCTGACAGCTCAGAGCCTGGAGCCTGCTTCGGATTCTGTGCCTCCCTCTCTCTCTGCCCCTAACCCACTCGCATTCTGTTTCTGTCTCTCTCAAAAATAAAGAAAAACATTAAAAAAAAATTAAAGAAAAGAAAAGAATTTGAGTCCTCCATTTAGACCATGGTTAATGGCTTCAATATCATAATATGTTATTAAAATGCTTTTTCACATTTCGTATATTTGTAGCCTAGTTGTCTCTTAACATATACAAATGCCTTCTGCATTCACAACTCAAATTGAATTCAAAGCGATATTCACCTGAAGGGTAAGCCATAAGCCTGTAATACATATTTCATGATCTGAAAAATATTGTTTACTTAAATGGGGAAAAATACTCAAACATGAGATCATTCAATATCGTTGAGGGATTTATTATCAAATTTAGTCACACTACGGCAACACAGATCATTTACAAGGGAAATAGAAAAAGTCCCCATAATTTTCTGGCTTGCTTTCTAAAAGCTGATATTAAAAGAAAAACATTAATGTTGTCATAAGCAAAAATAAATATTTTCATATATCACGCCCTTCCTAAATTTCTTATATGTATTGCCTTTTAAATTACCATGTGCTACCTGATGATAGGAAACAAGGATTTTTTTTTCCCTTTATTTTGAAATGAAGAATAACTCCTTTAGCTAATTTCTGTGGTACCATTTTGTAATTTCTTCTGGCTTTTACTACTTCCCAACTTTAGTTTCCATGGGAGCAGGATCAGTCAGAAAATATGTGGGACTCTTTCAGAATGTTGAGTCCAGGATTCCTAATTAGGCTTCAGGCACTTGCAGCTTAATTAACATGAGTCTCTGTGTTACATCTTTGAAGGTAAAGAAAAGTGGGTTATGATCGCATGATGTGTTTGCTTGTCAAAGATTTTTATTAAAGATTTGGGGCAGAGAGCTCTAAAAATCATTTAAGGGCGTGGGAGTGCATGCCTAAAAAAAAAAGGAAAGAAATATCTTTAGGCTTACTATTCTTGACAGATAAGAAGACTTAAGAGACATCAATTATCTCAGTTAAATCATCAAAATTGGTTAAATGTGTCTTAGCTAAAAATGCTATCCTTTGAAACCAGCATATTGTGAGTAGGAAGAATTATATTGGGCTTAGATTTGGCAGTGAGTGATTGAAACTCAAGAGGTGGGATAGAAAATAACAGCATTGAAAAGCCACCAAACTGTACCCAAAAGGCCTCGGTAAATCCCGTGTCCTCTCCAAAACCTCCTTCGTAATTTTCCTGTGTGAACAAGTACCACCAGTGGAACACGGGAAATCGCAGGCCCTTAAAAAATTAACTTTATAAGCCACGTTCCCTCAGCTCAGTGGAGAACACTCAGTTTGTAATGCAAAGCTTCCAAGTTTCTGTTAGCTGAAAGTGTGTCCAAGGAATTCAATGGGGGAGCTACCAACAGGAGGGGCCTCACGGCCCCAGGGAGTGTTGTGGGGGTTCCGGGGGACCTATTTGTCACAAGAGTGGCTGGGTGCTATACATCTGCTGGGCAGGGACCAGAGCTGATAAATCTCCGTGTGCCAGACAATGTGGTAAAATAAAGAATTTCTTTGTGTGCCTCCCCCTGCAGGGACTCTCTCCCAGGTCTCACTGAATGTCCCTATAAGTGAGGACTTTATGACCATCTGAGCCTATAACTAACACTAATTTAGCTGTAAACAAAATTGTTTTTTGCACAACCTTCTTACGTAACTAAATATACACGCTTCTATTCCAGTGTCCACAGTAAGCCTTTTCTTCATTTTCCTGTACCATTTGGAATGGCTTCTGGTTTTTTTTCTCCTAAATCCAATGTAACATTATAAGTACAGGCTGATATCTGAATTCTTCATCATTGTGTCGTTCTAGTGTATTTGTGTACAAACATTTATCAGTTGAAGTATGTATTATTTTACTATAAATTTTCTTTTTATTTCTCTTTGACCATTAAAAGAACATCATATTTAGTTTTCCAAATTTGATGTATGCATATATGTGTGTGTGTGTGTATAACTATATATATATAACTATATATATATAACTATATATATATAACTATATATATATATACACACATAACATATATATATGAACATATAAAATGTTATATTACCCATAAATTGTTTCAGGATAGTGAAGGGCATCAAAAATTTATTAGAAAAAGAGCTTCTGGTAGTGCTGAAAACCAACCAATTAAAATAAATGGATGCAAATTACATGTATTTCATTACTACAGTAAATTCTTCAGTTTGTGGCAGTTGAAGACAGGAAATTTATTATATATTCTATTTTTAGCTTTTCCCTTTCTAAGGTTCATTCTTAGCTGATGTGAGAAAAAAAATTAAATGGGAGAAAAATGTTAAAATGACTCTGCAGAATGCACTGAAGAATACCTATGTGTACAAGCACACACATTTCACTAAAATGTTTGTCATTTTTTCCTTTTATATGTAGTCATGGTGAGGGTAGTTTAGATTTCTGCAGTGTGAAAATTCCTTGTAGATTTTTGTGCAAAGAGGCTATAAACCTTTAATATTATCAAAGAATTGTTAAAATATAACTAGAGCCTAATACTATATTTTAAATCAACTAATATTTATGGGTCTAGTATGCCAGGTGGTATGCTAAATTACAAAGATATGTTGTTCATACTGTATATATATATATATATATATGTATATATATATATATATATATATACACATATATATATATTTTAAGATTTTATTTTTAAGTAATCTACACACCCAGGGTGGGGCTCAAACCCAAAACCCCAAGATCAAGAGTCACACGCTCCACCAACTGAGCCAGCCAGGTGCCCCTATACTATATTTAAAATATATTTTATGCTATTTATAAATATAGTTATACTATATGTAAAATACAGTAAAAAAAAAAGTGTGTACATCTCATTTGAAGACAAGACACGTTCAGTTTTGTTTACAACAGACATTTAATTATCTCTTATTGTATGATGTAGATACAAACATGTCAACAGTTCCTAACATCATCATGTTCCTAACACTATTCAATGGAAGAAACTGATATGTAAAAGAGAGTTTGTAATAAAAAAGTAATAAAGGCTTATAAAAAGTGCTGCGTCAGTTAGAGGGAGGGCTGACTATGCACTGAAGGATCGAAGGGGCTGGGGAAGGCTTTACCTTTCATGACATTTGACTGGGACATTGAGTTATCCACAGAAGTTCACCATTTGTCAGAGGAGTATTGGAGGGAGGGGACTCCAGGAAGAGAGGATGGACATTGCAAATGTGGTGTTCAAGGAGCGTGGGAGCCCTATGGGAGATGGGGGGACTTGAACATGGGGTTTGTTCGGGGGGGGGGTCAGCGATTGAGGGGGAGGCTGGAAAGACAAGCCAGTTCTGAAAGGCTATTTAAGGGAATTTGGCATTGATCCTGAAGTCAAGGGGAAGCCACTGAAGGAAGCTACGTAGGATCAGGTTGTATTTTAAGAAGCTACCTCATGGGGCGCCTGGGTGGCTCAGTTGGTTAAGCGTCTCACTTCGGTTCAGGCCATGATCTCACGGTTCCTGAGGTTCATGAGTTCGAGCCCTGTATTGGGCTCTGTGCTGACAGCTCAGAGCCTGGAGCCTGCTTTGGATTCTGTGTCTCCCTCTCTCCCTCTGCCCCTCCCCCATTTGCTTGCACACACCCATGCTCTCTCCCTCTCTCTCTCAAAAATAAATAAAATTTAAAAATTCTTTGTAACAAAAAAAAAGAAGAAGAAACTACCTCATGCAGGAGTGAGGCAGATGAATTACAAACTTGTGCACATTCATTACTCATCCTTCGTAATTTCCCTCCTGAACCAAAGAGCCCTCCCTCCTGTTGAAAGCTAGTTTCTTTTGCTCATGAGAGTCTCCTTGGGTCCTTTTTTCCATCCTCCCTCATATACCTTCACCTTATTTTCATTGCCAGCTCTCTCATCATGGGTTACACACATGTTCAAGTCTCTACAATTTCAGTGGGGAAAAATACTCACCATGATTCTGTAATAAAGTTCTGGAATCGGTGATCTCTATTGGTCTCTGTTTTTTTACTGACTGTTCAGCCCACTGCAGACTTCCTTTCTCATGCCATTGAACTTGCTATCACTGTATTGCCAACGATTTACTAGTCTCTAAATTCACAGCTTACTTTCAGTCAAAACCTTACTTGACCCTCTGGAACATCCAACATTGTTGACTCTCCCTCCTTGAAAGTCTGCCCATCCTTGACTTCCATGACATCATTCTGCCCTAGTTTTTCTTGTTTCTCTGATTCTCTTCTCTTTTATAGGAGTTTTTCTTGGGCTTTTTTCTCTCTTATTCTACTCCAGTGTTCATGCTCTAAATTACGCTTCCTCTTGGAGAGTCACAATGCTTCCTAGCGTAAAGACTCTAATATCTCCCACAATGAAGAATTTTAATTTTTTTAAGATTTTATTTTTGGGGTGCCTGGGTGGCTCGGTGGGTTGAATATCCAACTCTTGATCTTAGCTCAGGTCTTGATCTCAGGATTGTGATTTCAAGCCCCATGTTGGGGCTCCACCAAGTGTGGAACCTACTTAAAAAAAATCTAATAAAAGATTTTATTTTTAAGTAATCTCTACACCCAACATGGGGTTCGAACTCACCAAGATCAAGATCAAGATCAAGATCAAGAATCGCATGTTGTACTGACTGAACCAGCCAAGTACCCCCCTGTTTAACTCATTAATGGAATTTTCTCAAACTTTCATGACCATGGAACCTTCATCCTTCTCTAAAATGCTAAAAGTCAGTGGCCAGTCTGAGGGAGAGGAGACAGGAAAGGGGCGTCAGAGAAGAGAACCAGGAGAGAACTGTGTCACAAAAGCCATCCACTTTGACAAATTATAAATGCTATTTAACTTTCTCTTAGTGGATGGGGAAGGAAAGTTCCATGGGTAGTCAAGATGTTACCTACAGCTCTGACAGGAGAACTTGCTAGAGGTGGTGAGACTTAGGAGAGGCCTTGAAGATTGGAGAGAATTTTAATGGAGAGGAGGCTGAGCTTCCACTCCTGTGCCCACCTCCTCTCCAAGTGAAGGCTGTGTGAAAAGATAAGGAAGACTACTCATTGTCCTTGAGGATATAGACATGGCTCAGAGCAGGGTGTTTGTTCTAGGTCACTCTTCTTGGAACTTAAATGACTATGGAACATTCTAAAATATTACGGTACATTGCTGAACCTCCGAAAAGAACTGCTAAGATACAAAGCACACTTGTATTAAAGTAGACACCCCCAAATTAATATATCACTGTAATTCATTATGATTCTGGTATTAGAGTTCTTCAGAGAAACAGAACCAAGAGGATGTGTATATAAATAAAAAGATTTATTTTGAGGACTTGACTTGTGCGATTAAGGAGGCCAACAAGTCTAAAATCTGCAGAGTGGCCAGCAGGCTGGAGACTTAGGAAGAGCCAACGTTGGAAGAGCCAAGTCCAGTGGCTGTCTGCCGGCTGTCCTCTTGCTCGGGGGAGGTCAGTCCAACTCATTGGATGAAGCCCACCCACATTATGAAGGGCAAGCTGCTTGACTCGAAAGCTGTCCATTGAAGTGTTAATTTCATCCTTCACAGAAACATCTAGAATAATCTCTGACCACATATCTGGACATTCTGGCCCGTCCAAATTAACACAAAATTAACCATCACAATGTTATTTTAAATTATATATCAAAAGTTTTAAAGCAAATAATTTTACTTTAAAAAATAAAACTTCTCAGGGCACCCAGGTCTGTTAAGTGTCCGACTTCAGCTCAGGTCATGATCTTGTAGTTCATGAGTTTGAGCCCCACGTCAGGCTCTGTGCTGACAGATCAGAGCCTGGAACCAGTGGATTCTCTGTGTGTGTGTGTGTGTGTGTGTGTGTGTGTGTGTGTGTGTGTGTCTCTCTCTGCCCCTCCCCTGCTCACGTGGTCTCTTGCTCTCCCAAAAATAAATAAACATTTTTTTAAAAATTAAAAAACTAAAACTTCTCATCTTGTGTTATTAAAATTAGAATTTTTTTTTACTAAATTATACATTTTTAAAACATATTTCTAAAAACAAGAACGGTGATTTGTGCCTTTTAAAATCACATTTTAGGTAACTATTCCTACATACTACCTATTATATACTACTACCATTACAGCATTATTTTTTGCTGCAGCATAATGTGAAAATGATTCCATTGTGATAAAGTGTTTTTAATTTCACAATTAGCTGCTTCAAAATCTTTCACAGATCAATCTTGTGCAGCACATCTCTTAATTAAAAAAATTAAGCATAGCTCTTTATATTCCATTTTCATTCCCCCCATAAATGAACTTTGTTTCCATTCATTTGGCAAATATTTACTTAGTGTTTACTACATATCAAACACTTCTTGACCCTTGGGATACAGGTAGGAAAATAAAGGTCCCTGCCTTCAGTGCCTCAGTACATTATATAGTATGTTAGAAGGTGATAGGTACGATGGGAAAAAGAAACATCAAAGCAGGATAAAGGAAATCAGGAAGTTTGGAAGGAAAAAGGCCAGATAAAGGTGGGGTTGCAATATTGAATAGGATGCCCAGAGTAGCCTTCAATAAGGAGGTGTCCTTTGAACACAGTCGACATCTGAAGGAAGAGCCTTTGGGGCAGAGGGAGCAGCCTAAACCTGGCCTGTTTTGAGGATGAACCGGGAGGCCAGAGGGAGGGAAGAATTGAGGAGAGGAGGTTGAAAGGAAGTGAGACCAGACTGTGTAGGGTTTCCAGGCCAGTGTAAGGGCTTCTACCGTTAGTCTGGGGAAAATGGAGAACTGGTCCAAGGTTTTGAGCAAGAGTGCCGTGATCCGACTTAGCATTTTAACAGATCACTCTAGTGGATGTGCTGACATTAGATCTGAGAGGGCCAGGATAGAGTAGAAGACCAGTCAGGAGTCTATTGCAGTGGTCCAGGCAGAGAGTATGGTGCTCAGAGCAGGTGGTAGGAGTGGCGGTAGTAAGAAATAGTTCTGGATGCATGTTGAAGGTAGAGCTAATAGGATTTGCTGGTGAATTGGACATGGGCTATAGCAACGGGACTCATTAAGGACAAGTGCAAACTTTTTGGCCAGAGCAATTGGAATAATAGAGTTGCCATCATCTGAGGTGAGGTAAGTGAGGTAGGTTTAGAGAGAAAGATGAGGTTTGGACATAGTGTTTGAAATGGCTGTTAAGTCTTCCAGTGGCAAAGATAAATAGGCATTTGAATCCAAGTCCAGAGTTCAGCAGAGATCCAGACTGGACACATATACTTGGGAATTGTTAGGATCTGGGGGTGTTTTGATGCCATGAGTCTGGATCACAGTATTAATGGAGAAGCATAGAGAAGAGGAGAGGACCAAGAATAAGACTTGTGAGAAGGAAAAGCAGGGAAGCGTGTTGTCCTGGATGCTAAGAGTAGAAGGTGTTACCAAGGTGAAGGGTGTGGTGGCTTGTGTCAGTGAAAGTAGTTAGGGAAGGCTTCATCATCATAAGTCATGCGTCATGTTTTGCAGCCCAAAGAGGCTATAGCTGTCCCAAATATGTCACAGCAAACATAAAGAGGAGGTAGAATTTAAACACAGGACTTCCCACCACTCTGAGGGGCCACTGCAATGAGGACATCATGCTAATCATTTAAAAAGGAAGAAAAAATATAACCCTACCAATTCATTCACTGTTTTTGCAATCCATCCATGCAATCCGCGGAATCATTTGTAATGCACTGAACTCGCATTGCCACATTGGATAAAAAGCAGTCAAGTGAGAGGAGCGAGCTAAGAAGCAAACATGTGTAGAGCATCCACTGTGTGCCAGGAGGTGGGCTAAGCAATTACGTACTTTATTTAATCTTATAACCAATGAGGGAAGGCACCACTAGCTTCATTTTACAAAAATGGAAACAGGTTTACAAGGTTAAGGCTGTAGCTTGCCCAAGGCGGTGTGACCAGTAATTCATAGCACTGGGTTTCAAAGCCAGTTAGGTCTCATTTTATCTCTATTAGTTGTGATTTCCTGAAGACAAAGATTTATTCTGTCCTCATCTGTAATCAAGCCTTGGGCTGCCACCTTTAAACAGACAACCCTTTCCTCAGCCATCTGGGCTTGAATGTTGCTCTTTGTTTGATTTCAGATAATCAACAGTTTAGTCAAAAAGCCAAGCTGTTGAAAATGGCGCTGGTGTATTTCGCTCTTTATCCCATTGGATGAGAAGTCAGTTCTGATAGCACCTCATCAAAAAATGAAGTGCTAAGATTGCCTCTACATTGAAACTATCTGGTTGATTCTGTCACAAATCCAGTCATCCCCACGCTACACAAGATATCAAACAACCGTTTCACCTGAATAGTGTTGTGGCAATTAGACTTCTACACCCTATTTGTGCACAGATACCTTTGTCCATTTTTAACTGCTTCATCTGAATAAGTTTCAAAAATAGGATCTTGAATGGTACCTGCTCATGTCCTGAGCAGCTCAGGACGCAGCTCTGATTTGAATGTCGACAGATTGTCTTAGTTCAGGCTGCAAGAGGGAAGACACCGTAGACCGGGTGGCTCAGAAACAAACCTCTATTTCTCGTGGTTCTGGAGGTTAGAAATTCCATGACCAAGGTGGTGGCAGATCCGGTGTCTGGTGAGAGCCTGCTTCCTGGTTAGACACTGCCACCTTCCTGTTGGGTCCTCACGTGGCTGAGATGGGCATCTCTGGGGTCTCTCTCATAAGGGCACTATTCCCAGTTGGGAAGTCTTCGTCCTCATGACCTACTCATCCCCAAAGCCCTGCTTCCTGATCCCACCATATTGGGCGTTAGGATTTCAACGCGCGAATTTTGGGAGTGAGGGGGGGATGGACACAAACATTCAATCCATGACACAAACTTTCATTAAACCATTTCCTAGTTGACTGGGCTAGTTGACTGACTTTAAAAGGTATGTTTTGGTGTTAGCTCACTGCTGGTTGTGTAGAACCAGTTTCAAAATGAAAATAATGAGTGAGAGAACTGTCTTTACCTAAAAAAAGTGGGGGGGGGGGGGATTATAGTCCCTGGATGTAAAGCACCTGAGAAATCAGGGTACTTAATTCTGAGGAGTCTTACCTAACAGTGGTAAAATATGACAGTTAAGCAATGCCAAACCATTGTTTCCATGTTCTGCCTTTCAGAATAAATGGTTCTTGTTCCTCTGGCTTCCTGAAGACTAATGAAAGGAAACATGAAGCAACAATAAAAATTGGGAGGGTTTCCCTTAGTTTTCAAATCTCTTCTGCAAGTGTTTATGGTAATAGAATTTAATTAATAACATATGTATGCCCTGTAAGGGCTAAAGCTTTTAAGAATCATCATCCAGCAGAAGAGATGAAAAATAAGATTCATGCAACCCCCATATTTTAAGAAATGAAAGTTGAGACAGAGGGAGAGGGCAGGGGTGCACTAAGTTGTTGACCATATAAAATCCTTAGTGCTTTAAAGGTTGAACTATCAGACAATGATTTCTGGAGATCGCTTTCTTTATTATAGGTAGTCAAGTCTAGAAAGCTAAGTAAACTCAATATGGAGAAGCCCATAATTCTGTGCAAAGATGGATTATTAGAGCCCTCGCTAAGAAAAATTGTACCAAGAAAAAAAAAAATCTTGTCCTTGCAAGTTTTACAGAATGTACACCCATTGCTAGGCCTTCCCACCCAGGGCATCGGAGGTGCTATTGCGAGGGAGGGCCCCAAAGCTTAAGCCTTGTTCAATTCACGTCTGGCCTCCCTTGATGCATTTATTCATTATTTGTAAATCTCCTAACTCAGAGAAAGATTTAAACATTA
The DNA here is from genome assembly GCF_046562875.1 of Panthera onca. Taxonomy (NCBI): domain Eukaryota; kingdom Metazoa; phylum Chordata; class Mammalia; order Carnivora; family Felidae; genus Panthera; species Panthera onca. Next base: position 18,929,974 of record NC_138347.1, on the reverse strand, counting down.
GCAGTGCTCTGTCTTCATTTAAGAAATGTATGGGAATGCAAGCTGGTGCAGCCACTCTGGAAAACAGTGTGGAGGTTGCTCAAAAAACTAAAAATAGGACTACCCTACGACCCAGCAATTGTACTACTACGCATTTATCCACGGGATACAGGTGTCCTATTTCGAAGGGACACACACACCCCATGTTTATCGCAGCACTATCAACAATAGCCAAAGTATGGAGAGAGCCCAAATGTCCATCGATGGATGAATGGATAAAGAAGATGTGGTTTATATATACAATGGAGTATTACTCGGCAATCAAAAAGAATGAAGTCTTGCCATTTGCAACTACGTGGATGGAACTTGAAGGTATTCTGCTAAGTGAAATTAGAGAAAGACAAAAATCATATGACTTCACTCTTATGAGGACTTTAAGAGACAAAACAGATGAACATAAGGGAAGGGAAAGAAAAATAATATAAAAACAGGGAGGGGGACAAAACAGAAGAGATCATAAATATGGAGAACAAACTGAGGGTTCTGGAGGGGTTGTAGGAGAGGGGATGGGCTAAATGGGTAAGGGGCACTGAGGAATCTACTCCTGAAATCATTGTTGCACTATATGCTAACTAATTTGGATGTAAATTTTAAAAAATAAAAAATTAAATTAAAAAAATAAAAAAAGAAATGCAAAGATAACTTTATTTGCAGGCTATAAACTTGACAGATTAGAAATATTAGAGAATATTTTCAACATTCTGTGCTAATCCCTGTAAAACTTAATTTGTACTCACTACTGCATGATTGTGGTTTCAAAACATGAAAACATTGGATGCATCAAAGTGATTCCCCAAATTCATTCAGTAAAGCAGAGAAGTAAGACTCTGGAGGTCCAGCGAGTTTAAAACAAGCATCTATGTAGGGTCAGGGTGGAAAGAGCTTAGTAGATGGTAGAGTTCTGCTCGCATATGTTGCTTAAGTGGCTTTATACATATCACATGACCGCAGAATAACCATTTCACTATCCCCTGACTCAGTCAGCCACTGAGTGATCTGTGTGTATCAGCTGTTAGGACATTTGGGGCAGGGATTCCCAGACTCACACACTTCGGTGATTCAGAACCAGAGTGCAGAACCCAGATTCAGAAACGTGGTTTTAGCTCTCTTTGCCCAGAGCTGATCCGAACTCTGGAGAAATGATTTACAATACCTGCTCTCAAAAATTATTTATTTGACAATTATACTAGTATGTCCATTTCTGCTTGGGAATATAACTATCAGATATTGGTGGTAGTTCTGTACTTTGAATCGTGAAAAACCATATTGCAAGTTAGGAGTTAGTGACTACAATTTCAGATCAAAGGGCAATGAATAATGTTAAGTTAAAATGTCATCAAGCTCTCAAAGCTTGATGCACCATCTCTAATAAAAGGATGTGCCTGAGACACAATCCTGACCACATGAGTCAATTAGGAGAGACACTCAGGTTTATTTTCTTGATCTCTCCCATTTTAATGTTCTTTGCCTTTACACCATGTGTCTATTTTGATAGCTGACATCTTTAGTAACAATTTATCTTACTTTTACAAAGATTTAGGCTTCCTGGCACCTTAATCTTAGGGAGAACCGATCAGAACATAGAATGGTCGACATCCATACCTTCCATTGAGTATGTGACTCATATTAACATCTCCATCTTTTTTTTTAATGTTTATTTATTTATTTTGAGAGAGGGAGAGATGCAGAGAGAGGGAATCCCAAGCAGGCTCAGTGATGTCACTGTAGAGCCCCATGCGGGGCTCCATCCCACAAACCATGAGATCATGACCTGAGCCAAAATCAGGAGTCGGACACTTCACTGACTGAGCCACCCAGGCACCCTGGCATTTCTTCATCTTACCTTGAGAGCCTACTGGAGTTCAGTTGACTGTTGTCGTCTATCTAAAATCTATGGTTACGGGCGCCTGGGTGGCTCAGTCGGTTGAGCACCTGACTTCAGCCCAGGTCATGATCTCGCCGTCTGTGAGTTCAAGCCCTGCGTCGAGCTCTGTGCTGACAGCTCAGAGCCTGGAGCCTCCTTCGATTCTGTGTCTCCTTCTCTCTCTGCCCCTACCCCTCCTCTCCTCTGCCTCTCTCCCTCTCAAAAAAAAACATTAAAAAAATTTTTAAATCTATGGTTAATGCCATTGGTGAACATACTGTGTTTGACTGGGATTGTCACTTGGGGAATATTAAAGAAAGATCTCAGAATCCTAAAATGGTTTCTTTCATGTCCTAATGGGGAGTACCTAGTGAGAAATTCAGCCAGTTGATAGCTTTCCAATATCACAGGCCACCATTAAACATTGCAAGATGGGCTTGAAGAACATTTTAAACATTTTTTGAGAATTTATTTTACTTTAAGAAGTTAATTTACTTCATCTCTATCTAATATCACCCCCCCCTCCCCCAAATTTAATCATTCAGTGGTTTTGGTAACAGAATGCCCTGAAAGTTTCCCTAAATATGCTAAAGCATATAACTTATATGAAAACAACTATATACTCAATTCTGAAGCACCAATCATTCTTTTTATACTCAAGTGATTAAAAAAACAGAAACGAGGAGAGGGCATAAAACTTTAGTGGAGTATATAGTAAATATACAAGGTTTATTCAAATTATTCATTCATCATGAATATTTGCCTGTTAACACTTGCTCTGTTAAAATGACAATTTGTTATATTTCAGAACAATATCTTTACAACCCTAAAGATTGAAAATGAGTGTGGGGGTGCTGGCTGGCTCCGTCCTTTAAGCGTCTGACTCTTAATTTCGGCTCAGATCATGATCTCACGGTTTGTGAGATGGAACCCTGTGTCGGGCTCTGTGCTGACAGCACGGAGCCTGCTTGAGATTCTCTCTCCCTCCCTCTCTCTGCCCCTCCCCTGCTCACACTCTCTCTCAAAATAAATAAACTTTAAAAAAAAGGGGAAGAAAATGGATGTGAAGCCATCTGCAGAGCTTCTCACAGAATCCAGTTTTACATGACTTTCTCACAATGCCTTGTGCTGATTTGAGAATGAGAGGAGGGGGAAGGGTCTGTGCAGCCACACTAACTAGAAGAAACTGCACATCTTTGCTTCTCTGCTTTCTAACATTGTGACCTTGAGCAAGGACCTCTCTCAATCGTCACATCTGTCAAATGAGGATATTAACACAGTGGAGTCGCATCTTATTTAGATGCTACGTTCTTAAGGGGAAAATTTATTCACAGTCAAAATCACCCTTTAATTCTTTAGATCATCATTAACTCATCAGGACATCAGCCACGGGTAGGTCCAAAGTCACATCTTTTATTTTTCCTTATACTTTGGCGTGACTTCCCTTTCTCTGCATATAGGATGTCAAGGTCTCGTTAAAGGGAAGGGCCAGAATGTCCAGTTTGAGAGACTAGGACACGTCTGTTTGTGTGCGTCTCTCTCTCCCTCCCCTTCCCTCTCCCCCTCTCCCTGATCCTCTCATCCTCTCCCCCCTTGCATGATAGTGAGATAGATAAGTATATTATCTAACTCCTAATTCCTACTTCATTGGGTTATTTCTACCTTATAAATACACTAATCCATAATAAATACTGGATGGTATTATTTTATCTATTACCACTAGCCCCATGCATCTTTTCAATATTCATTAGCACAATGATTGTATATTAGTGACTGTTAAAGCCACATTTTATTTTCATTTTTGAAAACTTATAACTAATATCCACAGTTTTTAAAGAACTTGCTTGGTACTCTCTGTAGTGTACTCTTAACATAAAAGGTTTCATTTGGTTAGGGATTACTTGACTTGGAGTTGTTAACAATTATGGAAATAATTCTCTCTTAACCTCATTTTATGAACTTCTGCCAGTGATTTTGGAACACATCCAAAAACTATTAGAGATGTTTTGTAGCTAACTTTAAAACAATTGTTGACCTCAGCCAGCAGACCTACAGGACAATTTTTTGTTTGTTTTCTTTTTAAACTCATTCTGGAAAAGTGAAGAAAAAATAAAAATCAGTTCAAGAAAACAGCCAACAGAGACTCTTCCTAAAATCTGTTAGTAAAATGTTGATATAAAACCCAACGTTTGTTTTCATAAAGTTACCGGATTCAAGTTAAACACCACCACCACCACCAACAAACAAAACACAACTGAATTCCAAGACCAGAAAGGCTTGAAACAAGACAGAAATCTTATAATAAATGATTTCTTTTAAGATTCACAGCTTTCTGTTTAAATAAGTTCATCATAGATGACCACACATTTTTGATATTTTTACTTAAATAAAAGCAAGCCTAGAAGTAAATAGAACCAGAGGAAGCAAGGTAGCTAGAAGACATCACTTAAAATCGCAGAAATAAAGATTCAGGTATCAAGAAGTAGCATCTATTTATTAATTTACTAAAACTAATCCCCTTGATAATTTGTTTGGCCTTCATAGTTTTTCCCATTCAGTCAATCCTCTCTTTCTTAGTATCTGGGACACTTTTTTTTTCCTATTCGTATGTATACATATACAAGTTCTGAAGAAATTGATCACGTTTCTGAAGTTCACCGCTGCTACTTTTCCATAGGACTTTTCAAGCGATTTTTGAAAATTTAAGAAATCTTTCTCAAAGGATGTTTTAGCAAATAGGAAACTGGGATTGAGAAGAGGGGAAAACAATTGAGTCCAGGGCTAAATCTTCCGATCTCAGATGAGACTAACATTCGCCTCAAATGAAAGCAGACCTAAGCCTGCTGAAGAAAATAAACTTTCTCAGTAGGCAGTGCAGTGTTTGAAAAGTTCAAAGATGTGATGATGTGGAGGGAACAAAGATTTTCTTTTTCTCTTTTGCCCAGATTTCTCCCTCAACTGGCTTCTAGGGAATAGAAATTGTAATTGTTTTGTCTAAAAAAGGTACTAAAATAGTTCAAAAATCACAAGAAATGCCTGTCACAATCAGAACTTCTCTGAGGGCACTAATTTACCCATTGCTAACGGAGAAAAGAGGCTTTTTCAGAGTGAGCTTTGAAAGTGTCACAGAAAAATGGTTTGGAATCAGAATCACTGGAAAAACAGTCCGCGATCATGCAGCAGGAACGTATGAGATCCTGACTCTTTGAGCTTGGCCAGCTTAGGGTCTTCCCTCCCGATGATCTCTGGAGATCTGGATCCTCCCTTTGGAATCTACAAAACAAAGTTGGGGAAGGAGAGGAGAAACTGGAAAAGGAAGGCAAATAGGGGTGACAGTGGGGTTCAGAGGATTATAGCACATATTCTGGGTATGTGACAGACATATATGGAAAAGGGAAAAGGGAAAAGGGAGATACTTAAAAAGATTGCTTGGACCCCTTCATTTTTTTTTTTTTTTTTATTACTATACAAGCAAAAGTGATATTATGAGATCATTCTTTGGTGACCTGAAGCCTCTCTAAGACTGAGCCACATAAGTCTGCTGTATATAAATATATTTACAACTGTGGGGGCACCTGGCTGGCTTAGTCAATGGAGTGTGTGACTTTTGATCTTGGGGTTGTGAGTTCAAGCCCTATGTTGGGTGTAGAGTTTACTTAAAAATAAAAATCTTAAAAAAAAAAAAATATATATATATATGTATACATATATATATTTGTGTATATATATGTGTGTGTGTGTATATATGTATATGTATATATATATATATATTTACAAATGCCAATAAAAAGGACCAGCTCAATTCTACATTCTTCTCATAGACACCACCTTTGCTGACTTGCCTAACAAGGATGTTTGCAATTTAGAGATATAGAACCTGAATAGTTATACAGTGTTAGACAGGAGAGCTAGACATTTGAGGCCTGTAGGTTTCTGAGAGTTTTAATTTCACTGTCCAGGCTTCTAAGAGAGAGAAAAAGAAAGAAAGTTATCCAAAATAGCATGTATTCCTTAGGAGTGATGAAACTGAACACAGGGAAGATTAATTTACATGCCAATGTACATATAGATGGATAAATCAAAGATGGCATGTTTTAGGAAGCATTTTTTCTTCCTTCCCAGAAATGTAGTAAATTATTTCATAGTTAAGAAATTCTAGGGGCACCTGGATGGCTCAGTCGGTTAAGCGTCCAACTTCAGCTCAGGTCATGATCTCACGGTTTGTGGGTTCCAGCCCCGCATCGGGCTCTCTGCTGACAGCTCGGAGCCTAGAGCCTGGTTCGGATTCTGTGTCTCTCTCTCTCTGCCCCTCCCCCACTCATGCTCTGTCTCTCTCTCTCTCTCTCTCTCCCTATCTCTCTCTCTCTGTCTCAAAAATAAATATAAAAAAAAGTTTTGGGGTGCCTGGGTGGCTCAGTCGGTTAGACGACTGCAGCCCAGGTCATGATCTCGTGGTTCGTGGGTTCGAGCCCCGCGTCATGTTTTGTGCTGACAGCTCAGAGCCTGGAGCCTGCTTCAGATTCTGTCTCCCTCGCTCTCTGCCCTTCCCCCACCCGTGTGCGCTCTCTCTCTCTCTCTCTCTCAAAAATAAATAAACATTAAAAAAAAAGTTTTAATTCCTGGTTCTACTACTTTGTTGTTGAAGTCTTAATCATGCCTACCACACCAAGTCCTTTTGAATGTTGAATTGTATCAAATAAAAAAAAAAAGTAAAAGCTCTTTTTAAAATGAAAATTTCTGTGTAGGCTTATGAAAGTGATGATACACCATCATCATCATCATCATCATCTTATTATTATTATTATTATTATTATTATTAGATCACATGAGCCACCATAACTGGTCAGTCATTTCAATCCTATAGACCAATCGTGGAAAAACATTGAAATGTTTGGGGAAAAAATAAAGATATTCTGCTTGCATTTTTCGTCAAAATTGTGTATATAAAATTTATATGCAGTATATATTATATATATGTTTCATAGTACAAAATACGTTAAATGACCTATTTCTATATAATATAGGTATAATCAAGGGATAAGTTTGTAAAGCAACTTAAACCCTTAAACAATTAGCTTTTATCTTAAAGGGACACTATCTTAGGCAGTATATTGCATATTAAGCTAAATTAAGGGCAAAAACATCTGTTTAACAATCAGGCTTTGTTAAGAGATTGTGTTGTCTGTCATGGAGCCCTAATAGATTCATGGGTTTGGCTTTGTGAAAGAAAAGCAGAAAAGCACAGTACAAAAAAATGGAAGAGACATACAAGGTTTGGCTTCGTTTTTCTTATTTTGATACTTTAACACCTATGTGTTACGAATGTGTGAAGCAGTCATCAAACTTTAGACCATTTTTCCTTATTGTTCCATTCCATTCAGATAGTTGCAAGTGGCCTTTGGTGCTGTTTTAATTGTCTTATCTGTTTTAATCTTTCAGATCATAAGGCCTATGGATCGTCTGCCCCAAAAGGCCATCAAGTAGTCACAGCAATAGAGTATCAAGGTAGAGTAACTTACTGATTTTCACGGGCTGGGTTGTTTACCTCAAAAGTATGATGCGTATGATGTTATCTTTCTATTTGTTGGGACCCTTTGCCTTGCCTCATACTGACCCTTCCTTCCAACATGCCACTCTGTGCTATTTCCACTTGAGAATTCTTTCTCCACCTCCTCAATGGAAATTTTGGACATTTGATGAAAGACCTGATGTACAAAGAAGGCCTCTTGTTGGGTAAATTTTCTGCAACAAAGCAAATCTAATTTGTGAAACTGGTAGATCTTGCAAAGATCTGGAGGTCTTGCAAAGTTTCCAGCCAGCTGGATATGGCAAATGGAAATTAACACTGCAAACCCCACTCTACTTAACGTATTTAAGATGACATTAATATAGCCTATTTGGGGGTACCATTTTGTTATGATTTTGTCCTGTCAAGTACATTTATAACAGGGAGTTGGTGTTTAATGGGTATAAAGTTTCACTTTTGCAAGATAAAAAGTTCTAGAGATTGGTTGCTTAACAATGTGAATGTACTTAACACTACTGAAAAATTAAAAATCATTAAGGTGGCAAAAAGTTAAAGGTTATTAAGATGGCAGAGGTTATGTGTATTTAACCACAATTAAAAAAAAAAATTTCAAAGCTCTAATAACCAAGAAAAACTTTTTAAGGGCTTTATAAGTTTACTTCAAATATTGACTACCTGCTACTTTTCTGAAGGCTCTTTTGCCTAGAACACAATAATACTACGCAGACAGAAGAATTACTATTTCCTGAGTGTGCTGCTTGTTTAGGCCCGAGATTGTAAACATTTAAGAAACAAGTTTCAAATGTGTCTGATCCTTCTTCTTCAGGCACGTCTTAGGTTCCTGGAGTGTAGAGAGACAGGTTTGAAGGAAAGAGACAGAGATTGAAGAAGAGAACTGGGTGGGGAGGAACTAAGTAGATTAGTATTTAACTAGTATTTGCACAGTGCCTGGCACATAGTGTTACCTAAGCTTGTGCAGTAAAAATGTGTTATCGTAACCACCAGCCTGCCATTCAAAAGTAACACATCAGTTGATAACAAACCACTTAAATAACTATTTCAGTCAACTGAGTTCTTTCAAAAGTCCTAATATTTTATATGATTAAGCTAACAAAACACTTCTTCTTTATCATGAATTAGTTTTAAGTGGAAAGAAGTGGGAAGAGCAAATTAATGATTGGGGGTAATTTAGGGCTTTGGAGGATAAACAGGGCTGGACAAGATGTCAAAAAGTTGACAAGAAAGGCCAAAAGGGAAGAGAAGATGGGCCAGGACTCTGTGAGGGACAAAGGAAGTGAACCGTCCTACTTTGTACTTTCCTGGAGGTTCTTACTGTTGGAACCAGCTGGGTACCATGAATATATGTCCCTGCCCCCGCTTCTGCCCAGGCCCTATGGCATGATATCTCAGTGAGGTCGCCAAAATTATATTCTTCAGTCTTACATTACTTTTCAACAAATGTACTGAGATGAGGGGGGCCTGGGTGGCTCAATCAGTTAGGCATCCAACTTTTGATCTCGGCTCAGGTCATATCTCACAGTTCGAGAGTTCAAGCCCTGTGTTGGGCTCTGCACTGACAGTGTGGAGCCTGCTTGGGATTCTCTCTCTCTCTTTCTCTCTGCCCCTTGCCTGCTCCCTTCCTGTCTCTCTTTCTCTCTCTCTCATAAATAAACTTAAAATGTATTGAGGTGAAATTCACATTCGAATGAGTGATTCAGTAGCATTTAGTACATGCACAATGTTGTGTAACAACCACTTCTGTCTAGTTGCAAAAATTTCCATCGCTCCAAATAAAATCTTATACTATTTACATTACTTTTTAATGCGTGTTCTATTTTCAATATAAAAAATCCTTCTATGATGTATTGCAATCAAATGTTAGTCTTACCCCCAAGTAAGCATTTTCTATTGTTTTGTTTCCCCTTTGCTCCTTTTACTTAAGAATTGTACTTTGATTCGATTTCATATGTGCTCCAGTCATTCCAATCTAGCTCTCCTTAAAGGCAAAAATAAATTTCTATCTTCATCCACATTTTAGTTGCAGGATATCTTATGCAGTAACTTAATTTCAGTTCAAGTCTAAAATATTTTGTAATTTATGTCTCTGTGTAGGTACTTTCCACCTCATTCATTTTTTGTTTCTTGTCTCTCCGATGTCAACAAATCATGAATTAATTCCTTCTTTTCGGTACTGCTGTTTTGTGTCACTTCCCATAGCGGTGCCAAGAACAGAGCAAGACTGAAGTGAGGGCAGCTTTGCTAGGCTTATAAATTATATAAGCAGCCTTTATGCAGAGTGTCCAATCCTGAGAGCTATAAATCAGTTTAATAGAACGCCTTTTTCTCACAGAAGTAATTTCTTCATAAGTCTTCAGAACTGCTTTGGTAGCATCGATTCTGTTTTTGCGTTACATCAGATTCTGATGATTTTTTAACTTGAGCACAGAGAATAAAGTCAGAAGATAAGTGGCAGTACAGAATCCTAGAAAAACTAAAACCCACAGTGCTTTCTATCGATGTGATTCCTAAAAGTGGCTGTTTTGCTACATGAAAATAATTATTGCTAATAGTTCTTCTAAACAAAGAAATCTCTTTCCTCGAATCAAGAGAGACATGTTTTTGGAAATGAAATGATCATCTTATTTAAAAAACATGGTACAGACTGTTAAAAACTGAGAACAAACTGAGGGTGGATGGGGGGTGGGAGGGAGGGGAGGGTGGGTGATGGGTATTGAGGAGGGCACCTTTTGGGATGAGCACTGGGTGTTGTATGGAAACCAATTTGACAGTAAATTTAATATATTAAAAAAAATAAAATAAAAAACAATAAAAAACATGGTACATTTGTATGCTTCAGTATGCCTTGCTTTGGGAAAATATGATTTATGTCTGTATCCTATTTTTTGCTGTCTACAACTGAGATAACATTTTAGTTCAAATTCGAGTGATTTTTTTAGGTAAATTTGGGTTGTAGAAAGCGTGGGTTTCTATCACGTCAAGGCGTACTTCAACTACAATGACAAGACGTTTCTCATGAGTGAAAGCAGTTATAACCATTGAGGGGGCACCTGCTGTGTACCAACTATATAAGTATATTACCTCAAGCATATTAGTATATATAAGTACATACCCAAGTGTATAAGTATATTACCTCATGTAATCTTCACAATAACTTCATAAGATGAATACCATCATTTTTTTTCCTTTATACGAATGCGAATATAACGTTCAAAAAGAGTTAAGTAATTTGCCCAACATCGCACACATTGTATATGGGAGAGCTCCAACTCCAAAGTCCGTGCCTTAAACTACTACATTAGGGTTTAATAACCCTGAGGGCTACCTACAGAATTACTCTGATCGTAAGTGCTGTATTTTAGCTGCAAAGAGAGAGGAGAGTCTGTGGTAGTTAGCTTCTCCATTCATTTGGTTCTTTATCCTCAGATGTTGACGCCATGGTTCCATTTGACTTACTGTTTCTCACAGTTCTGGAGGTCATGGTGTTGGCACCTTTAGATCTAGGCACCGGCCATTGCCCTGCTTGGAATACTCCCGAAGAAACACATGATGAATTCCAATTTCGGATTCTAGGAAATTTGTATTTAAATTCTAAAGAATTCTAATTTCTTTCTTTAAGTCTTTGGCAAATGTCACTCTCTAATTGAGTTGAACTCTGACTACTCCATTTCTTTTTCTTTTTACTGCACCCCAACATTCCTGATCTATTTTTATTTCCATAGCACTCATTCTCTATTCTGATTTACTCTACTTTATTTCCATAGCGCTCCTTGCCTCCTAATGTGGTATTTAATTCACTTTATGATATTTCTTACGTACCTGACTCCCCCTGCAAATTGCAAGACCCAAAAGAACAGGGATCTTTGTTTTGCTCACTGATATAGCTCAGGAACAAAGGTGGACACCCAGTAAGTACTCAATAGTTGGACCAGTTGGAGAGAACATTCCTCCACATCTTACATGGTCATTGGAGTGAAGCTGGAGTGGTGTCACTGTATTTAGGCAACCCATTGGTTTCATTTTTGAATATAATTTCTGCAGAGGTTTTCCATGGAGCAGCGAGGAGAGAAGTCAGATCTTCTTGGTAAAAAGAGCCGTGTGTGTGTATGTGTGCGTGTGTGTCTAGTTAAGTATATGAAATATATGAGCAGTGTGACTGAATACAAATTTATTCCTAAGATGTAGGCGTGTGGGCTAAAAAAGAATGTGGGTGTGTGTTTAATTGTTGGAAACTCAACAAAATACGGGAAGGAAACCTATCTAAAACTCAAGACTCCGGAAAGTCACCACCCATTCTCCTTAATCAACAGAACAGAACCGTGTTTCCTCAGACAAGTCCCTCAGCACACATTTGTCTTTGTGGCATAGTTGTAAACATGCCTGTAAAACGATGTCTCTTCGTAATGTAAACCTGCTCTAAAAACTTCAGGCATTCTTGATAGCAAATTTTGTGGGCTTCCCCCCCCCCCCCTTGCCTTTCTTTTCTCTGTTCTGTTTTCTTTTTTCCATTACCTTTTATCCTAACAACATGTGTAAAACTAAAAGAAAAATTAGAAGCTACATATAACAAAAAGAAAAGTCATAATCCTATCTCACAAAAATCACCACTGGGTTAATATTTTCATACATATTCCTACAGGCTTTTTGTCCATATTTGTGTGCATATTAATAAACCTGGGATAGTACAAGAATTGCTTTCTAATCTACCATATCATATAATATCCTGAATTCTTTTTTAAAATGGCATTCAATCTCCTACATCAAAATCAGAGATATGGAAAGGATTTTAACATAATGTCTCTTCTAGTCAAAGATTGGTGTTTTGGGGTCAAACTAGATGCATCGTGGGGGAAAAAAATCTCAGAAATATGAAGGTGACACTCTAGATTGCCTGATTGAAATGTGCCTTAAAAATATTTACAAGCAGAGTTTCCTTTGGTAACTCAAAGCAGACACAGGATTTCTCCCCACCTTGGTGATCTTGTTTGGACAGTTAAGTGGGGGTTCCTTCAAGGTTCCAGGAATTCTTTAAAGATGTGACTGCAGTAAATTTCCTGTAATAAAGTAACTGAAATGAACTACAGGGAGGCAGTTAAACTTGATGCCAAGACTGAATCTTTTCATAATTTATCTGGATAAAGAATAGGAATCCATGATTTAGTAGAAGTCCATACTGGGTTTGTATTAATACATCCATAGAGAGGGTTATCAAAAAAGGAACCTGAATGAGATTGTAGCTTGTTGATGGAATGTTTGTGGATTCCACAGGCTGGACTGGGAGCCTTTCTTAGGCACTAGGTGTGAAGCACCCTCTCTGTTAACCTCCATGGCACTCATGGCACTTATCACAATGGATCAAAATTACATGATCTTGTTTGCCTCTTCTACCAAACTGTAACCTTGATGACTGAGACTGGGAATAGTGAGATAAATCGTTGACCATGACTGCCATTTTCACATTACTTACTATGTCCAGGCATGTGTGTTTTGCATATATTATTGTATTTGAGGACTCACTTCAACTCTAGGAAATACGGTCTCATTTTACAGATGGTAACCGAGGCTCAAGAAGTAGGGTGAGTAACATAGTGTCGTGCAATTATTATGGAGAAGAGCTGTAATGCTCTCAGGTTCATCATGGAGTCTGTTGAAGTGATTTATGAGTGAATGAATGAATGAATGGGAATAGCTGAAGGCTGTTTAACAATTTACTTAAGTAAAATATAAATTCATAGGAACAATTAGAAAACAAGTATTTTTGTTGTTGTTCCTAGAGGTTATATTAGCCTGCAAATATGCAAAGAAGACCATGTCCTCCAGGTTAGAGTGGAAGAAACTGGGCCGGAGTGTCTCCTTTGTCTACTACCAACAGTCTCTTCAAGGTAAGATGCTGTAGACTTGAGGAGGTGAGAGCAAGAGAACACCAAATGTAGCCCAGATTCTTTAATTTACAAATAAAAACAGGACAGGGCTAATTATGGACAATGTGGGGGTTTTTATCATTTTATTTTATTTCATTTTATTTCATTTTACTTTATTTTATTTCATTTTATTTCATTTTATTTTATTTTATTTCATTTTTATTTTATTTTCATCATGATAACAATACTCTTTAATCCCTATCCCATATTTCCCCCATTCCCCTACCCATCTCCCCTCTGGTAACCATAAGTTTGTTCTCTACAATTAAGAGTCTTTTTCTTGGTTTGTCTCTCTCTCTCTCTCTCTCTCTCTCTCTCTCTCTGTTGTTTTTTTTTTTTTTTCCTTTGCTCATTTGTTTCTTAAGTTCCACATATGAGTGAAAATCATACGGCGTTTGTCTTCCTCTGACTGATTTATTTCTTTTAGGGTAATAGCCTCCAGCTCTATCCATGTTATTGCAAATGGCAAGATTTCATTCTTTTTATGGCTGAGTAATATTCCATTTTGTATATATACCTCATCTTCTTTATCCATACATCTATTGATGGACACTTAGGCTGCTTCCATAATTTGACTATTGTAAATTGCGCTGCAATAAACATAGGGGTGTGTGTTACCGCTTTGAATTAGAATTTTTGTATCTTTTGTGTAAATACCCAGGGGTACGATTCCTGGTCCATACGGTAGTTCTATTTTTAATTTTTGAGGAACTTCCATACAGTTTTCCACAATAGCTGCACCAGTTTGCATCCCCACAAGCAGTGTACAAGGGTTCCTTTTTCTCTATAACTTCACCAACACTTGTTGTTTGTTGTGTTTTTGATGTTAGCCATTTGACCGGTATGAAGTGATATCTCATTGTAGTTTTGATTTGCCTTGATGAGGCGTGATGTTGAGCATCTTTCCATGTGTCTTTTGGGCATCTGTATGTCTTCTTGGGAGAAATGTCTGTTCATGTCTTCCGCCCATTTTTTAATTGGATTATTTGTTTTGGGGTATTGAGTCATATCAGTGCTTTATATATTTTGGATCCTAACCCTTTAGCAAATATATAATTTGCAGATATCTTCTTCCATTCCATAGGCTGCCTTTTAATTTTGTTAATTGTTTCCTTCATTGAAGAAACTTTTTGTTTTGATGTAGTCCCAATAGTTTATTTTTGCTGTTATTTCTCTTGCCTCAGGAGATCTGTCTAGAAAAATGTTGTTATGACTGCTGTCAGAAAGATTATTGCCTATGCTCTCTTCGAGGATTTTTATGGTTTCAGGTCTCACATTTAGGTTTAATCCATTTTGAGTTTATTTTTGTGTATGGTGAAAGAGAATATGTTTTGTAAGTATGAGATGAAACCAACAATGACTGAGACCTAGAACACAACACCCCCAAAACAGGACAGAGAACAGAAGAAGGCGAAGTCCGTGGAGACCCTGGACCCTTCATGTCTCAGCTCATTTGTAAAGGATGTAAAATGCAATTGTTCTTGCTGGCTCAGTAGATTAGACTCTTGAGAGAAAGGAGGAAGGGATGGTGTGGAAGTGAGGTGGAGGGTCATTGCTCAGTCGTTGTCATGTTACCCTATGTCCATATCACCGTCTAGAAAGCTAGGCCATCACTAACAAGCCTAAGGAGTTAAGACTTAGGCTTATGGGGAGGGGAGTGGGTAGAGGGTAAATACAACTACCTTTAACTGGCGCTTTATTTTTTTTTATTTGTTTTTTAGTGTTTATTTATTTTTGAGAGACAGAGAGACAGAGTGTGAGCAGTAGAGGGCCAGAGAAAGAGAGAGGGAGACACAGAATCCGAAGCATGCTCCAGGCTCTGAGCTGTGAGCACAGAGCCTGATGCGGGGCTCAAACCCACAAACCGTAAGATCATGACCTGAGCTGAAGTCAGACGCTTAACTGACTGAGCCACCCAGGCGCCCCTAGTGGGGCTTTATTTTTAATTTTTAATTTATTATACACTTCTTTCCACTTCCTGTTTTTCCTGTTGAATATGTAATGAGCTTTTAAAGCATTGATAATAATAGATGACATGCTAAAATAATTTGCCTCAAAAAATAAAATAAAATAAAATAAAATAAAATAATTTGCCTCAAAATAATTCAGTGCTTAGAGGCACAAATAGAATAAAAGCGAGGTGACTTGAGGAAGGTAGTATAGGGAAAGTTAGTTGCATTCTTATTAACGTCATTGTCTTCTTTTTCTAAAAGGTGATTTTAAATATCGAGCTGAGATGATAGATTTCAGTATACGGATCAAAAATGTTACAAGAAATGATGCTGGGAAATATCGTTGTGAAATTAGTGCCCCATCTAAGAAAGGCCAAAACCTGGAAGAAGATACGGTTACTCTGGAAGTACTAGGTATGATGCGCTTGTATCTGTGGGATTACTGTTGTCCACCCTCCCTCCCTCATCCCCCAGCCCTGGGCAATGAGGCAACCTGGGGCCCCAGTCAGGAAAGTTCTAGAAATCAGCACCTTTCCTGCAAAATCTTGGCTGTATCTCCTCTTCACCTCATTTGCTGCTGAAATTTTACTCTGACTAATTTTTTCTGACAAGATCTCTTATCATTTAAGATTAAGGTGAATCTTAATGGCCCTATCCTGTACATAGGAGCAGTTCCCCTAAGAGTTTATTTTTCAGTACCTTTCAGTATATGTGGTATATCTCTTACCACATAAAATCCTATCACATGAGATGATGGAAAAGCAATAAAACGAAAAAGTAGGCCAGAGAAAGAGTTAGAGGTTATTTGGTAAAGAGGGGAAATTTACCGTGCAACTAGTATGTGTTAGGCTCTTTCACATATGTAATTTTACTTAATCTTCACTGACAACTTCAGTTTTATAGATGAGAAAACAGAAGCTAAATGATTTCCCAAGTCTACACAGCCAATAAGTGTCTGGACCAGGATTCGGACCCTGGTGGAATTAACTCCAAAGCCAATATATTTAGTTACTCTGAGACTCATCGATAGATCCTAATAGCTCATGCTGACAGTTAGTGGAGGAACATGGTCTTTTCTTCTCCATAGATATTAATATAAACTGTTGATCATAGAGAGTCAAATAACTCCTCTTCCTTTTTCTATACAACCCAGGGTCTTCCTAAAATGCTAGCGATGCACCAGTATAGTAGAAATTTAATTCAGAAAACCTTGCAGGAGATTCAGCTGGTACATGAGTCTTCCATTGCTACAGAACAAATGATCACAAGCCTAGCAGCTTAAAACACCAGCCACTTATGAGCTCACAGTTCTGTAGCTCAGAGAAGTCCAGGAGGTAAGGCCGTGCTCTCTGCCTAGGGTATCACAAGGATGAAATCAGGGAGTCAGCTGGGCTGAGTTCTTGCCTGGAGGCTCCGCAGAGATGCCCACTGCCAAGCTCACTATTGTTGGCAGATTTCAGTTCCTGTGGCTGCACTACTGAAGTCTCCATTCCATGCTGGCTGTGAGCTGAGGGCCACACTCGGCTCCTGGAGGCGCCACGTCTCTTGCCACGTGGCCCTCTCCACCTAGAGTCCGACAAAAGCATGTTGAATCCTTCCTGTGCTTTGAATCTCTGACTTTCCCTTCTGTGACCGACCAGAGAAAATGACTTTTCAAGGGGTCATGCAATTAGGTCAGACCCATCTATGTTATCTCCCTATTTTAAAAGACAGTAGATCTGGGACCTTAGTTACAGCTCCAAAATCTCTTCGAAGTAGTACCTAGATTAGTGTTTATGGTCTAGAATCAGGTCCAGAAATGGCATATATCACTTTTCCCACGCGCCATTGGCCAGAACTCATGCATGTGACTCCATCTGGCTGCAAGGGGCCTGGCAAACGTGGTCTAGCTGTGTCCCCATGAAGAAAGGAAAGGGATCTCTTGAACAAGTAGCCAGTCTCTATCCCAGGGGTCCAATAAACCCATCTTTACCTGGCTGTTAAAATTCTTGTTTAGCTTATAAATAACCAGTGCCGTTTGACTTCCATCCTTCAGTGGCTCCAGCAGTACCGTTGTGTAACGTCCCCAGCTCTGCTCTGAGTGGAACTGTGGTAGAGCTGCGATGTCACGACAAAGAAGGGAATCCAGCTCCTGAGTACACGTGGTTTAAAGATGGCGTCAATTTGTTAGAGAATCCGAGACGTGGCCCCCAAGGCAGCAACAGCTCATATACAATGAATACAAAATCTGGGACTCTGGTAAGGTCATGATAAGCATTGGCCTAATAGCAGTCTTGTGTTTGGAGAAGAAAAATTATTAGAACTAAAATGATGGAGAATAGAGGGCTGATAACCATTGCTTAAGTGGAGAGATGGAGGGGGGTGCCGGACAGATGGCACATGCCCACGGAAGTGATGGAAAAGGAGATGGGAAGGCAATACAAAGAACTAACAATAATAATTTTAACAACTGTCAAAAGGTTCGTTCCTTCAATCTACACGCGCACCGTAACATTTAAATACCAGATCCTCTGGGAAATAATAAAGCATATTGTTGGCTGTGGCTCCTTGAGGAGGGCCGCACTCCAGCCCTTGCAGCGTCAGCGGGCTCAGTCAGCAGGTCCGATGAATTTTACACTGAGAACTTGGGCAGAAGACCTGCCGTCACACTTCGCTATATTTACTTTTCAAATTTATTTTTTCTCAGAGCAGGTGATAAAAGCCTCAAGGTGAGTTTGAAACGATATAGATTCACCTTCCCCACTTAGCCTCAACCCTTGAAATATCTTATGATGTCAAAGGGAGGCACCAGGGCAGGACAAGGATGGGTTATTTCCTGAGAAATAAGCAACAAAGACTCCAGCGGATGGATGATAATGACTTCCTTTCAATTACTACTTATGCACCAGTAAATCATTTATGGTTTTAGTCTAACTTGTTGTGAATACTTACCCTTGGCCTTACATTCCTGGTGAATATTTTTATAGTCTGGCTTTGGGGACAGTGAGAGATGATTTCATAAAGTGAAATACACGAGGAGAAGCTTTCTGTCCTATCATGTTGAAGTATACAGAAAAAAAGGGCGATGTGTAGGTGGTGGGTGATGGAAAGGGAGAGAGAAAAGGGAGTTCGTGGATCAAAAGCCTGGTTTTTAGGAACATGTATTGCATGAGGATCTAAGACAATGAGGAGGTGCTCCTTAGAGATTCGTGGCTGTCATGGATGCAGTCCACAGTGACCACTGCAGTATTGAGGGTGTGACCAGGAGGGCACCGAAAGAATGATTCTGAGTACCCCTCTCATCCTCTGCACTGGCAGGATCCTTTAAGGTGTTCAGGACCCACTGCATTCCCTCCCTCCTTCCCTTCCTTCCCTCTCTCCCTCCTTGCCTTCCTTCCTTCCTTCCTTCCTTCCTTCCTTCCTTCCTTCCTTCCAGAAATTCACAAAGGGAATAAATCCACTAATAAAAACTACGAAGCCTATAATACCAAAGTCTTACCTTTCAGTTATTGTGGCAGAGAGTAGAAGGAGCAAAAGTTAGCCCTTTATTCTTTCAGAATTTTCAAGAATTCTACCACGGAGAGGATTTGTAACCCTGTAAGCTACACCCATTAGGATTTTCCTAGGCGCTAAGCTACTTCCTGGTAGGACTTCTGGCCCTTTAGAGGAAGTGTTGATTGTTTGCTGCTGCAGCGAACTCACTCATGGCTGAGAAAACTGCATTAGCCCCTTCAGGCCAAGGAGGCCTGCCTTTCCGAGTGGTACGTCCCAGGACTTAGAAATACTGACAAAACGTCATAGTACCATGTGCTGTAAACTGTGAAAAATGCCCACTGCCTTCTTAACCATACCGCCTCCTCAGTATCACAAAACAAAGACACTTCCCCGTATATATTTAAGTCCTTCTCTGGCAAAATAAACAGGAAGCCTGGCTAATTACGCCTGGAAGTCATGGCAGATTTTTGAATTCGCGGTAAAGGTATAAAGGCCTAGGTGGTGAAAAAGGAAAGGCCTACTGATGGCTAAAATTCAAGGGATGCGGTTGCTTTAGGAGTCTACTTAGAGATTTATTGCTTAACATATATGTTTGTTTTCCTTCCGCAAATAGCAATTTAACACTGTTTCAAAACTAGACAGTGGAGAATATTTCTGTGAAGCCCATAATTCCGTGGGACGTCGCAGGTGTCACGCGAAGCGAATGCAAGTAGGTAAGCATGAGATACCGGGAGGAGCAGTGGTTGGCAGCCAGAACGCACGAGTGCTTGGGGAGAAGGAGCAAGGGGTAGGATCGGGCCGAGTGATTGGAAAGATAAGCCAGACGGAGTGTTTAAAATTCGCTTGGACATGATGTGTTGCAAAAAGCACACATTCTGTTCTTAGTTCGTCTCCCAAACGAGCCAAGAATGTTTAGCATTATACTGTTGAAGTTTCTTAATTTTTCAGATAATTGTTTTAAAAATATGCTTGTCCAGGCGGCCTTTTTCAAACACTGTGACTGTTATAAATTGCGCAGGGTCAAGGATTCGGTATGGTGTTGGATTTCTAGCTCCATCACTTCCTAGCTACATATTCTTGGGCAAATTATTTAGCCTCAGCTTCCCCAAGATGGAAGTAGTAACACGCTGTCTTCATAGGGTTATTATGAAGATTCAAATAATCAGTATTTGAGGGGGTGCCTGGCTGGCTCAGTCAGTACAGCATGAGACTCTTGATCTTGGGGTCGTGAGTTCAAGTCCCATGTTGGGAGTAGAGCTTACTTTAAAAAAAAACAAAACAGGGGCGCCTGGGTGGCTCAGTCAGTTAAGCGTCTGACTTCGGCTCAGGTCATGATCTCGCGGTCCGTGAGTTCGAGCCCCGCGTCGGGCTCTGTGCTGACAGCTCAGAGCCTGGAGCCTGCTTTGGATTCTGTGTCTCCCTCTCTCTGACCCTCCCCCGCTCATGCTCTGTCTCTCTCTGTCTCAAAAATAAATAAAATAAACGTTAAAAAAAATTTTTTTTAAACAAAAAAAACTCAAAGGGTTATTGAAATAGCACTGGCAGATTGTTGGCTATTTTAGTTGTTGTTATCAGATTATTATTGGTAATTTTTTTCAATCTCCTAAAATACAGTGCTTTACTTATCAGAGTAGGCTCTCAAGGCAAACCATAAGAGATCTTACAAAGAACAAACTGAGAGTTGCTGGAGTGTGTGTGTTGGGGGGGGGGATGAGCTGTATGGGCGATGGGCATTAAGGAGGGCACTTTTGGGATGTACACGGGTGTTATATGTACGTGATGAATCACTACATTCTACTCCCGAAACCATTATCATGCTGTATGTTAACTAACTTTGATTTAAATTTAAAAAAATGAGACATGTTAAATGTAGTCATGAATCCCTATTTGCTATAAAACATACCTGCCATATTTCACAACGTAAGCTTCTTAGAATTCAAAAAATTAGTACTCGGGAATCTTTTCAGATTATATGAGTTCCAGAGCAGATATTTACTTTCATTTTATTTTTAATAAGTGGGTTCAGTCCTCCCTTTGTGAAAGTCCTGTGTTTTGCAAATGGTTGTGTAATGGAGGGGGGTAGCCGGAGGTCGCACCTGCGGGGTGAAAGGTCACTCAGGAGGGCTGCACCCTGAAGCTGAATACCCATGGCTCCCCTGGGTTTAGGAGCTTGTCTTCATCTTTGTGAGGTCAGAAATTTGCTTTTTCGCTGTGCTCGGAGATATGCAGATACATGCACACTAATTTGTGTTGTTTATGTGCGGTTAAATTCTTGGCATTGTCTTTTAAAGAAAATATGATTGATCTTGTTAGAGGTCAGGATACCCTAACGTATAAGAAACTCAATAGGGTATTCTAATTTCCACAAGTGTCTTTTTGAAATTCAGAGATACTTATTATCTACCAAATTCACTCCAAGTGTTGATGGTAACAGTCAAACATAAGTGTTTGCTTAAAATATCAGAAAGCATCCCTCTTGGGGCGCCTGGGTGGCTTAGTCAGTTAAGCGTCCCACTTCAGCCCAGGTCATAGTCTCGAGGTTTGTGAGTTCAAGCCCTGCGTAGAGCTCTGTGCCGACAGCTCAGAGCCTGGAGCCTGCTTTGGATTCTGTCTGTCTCTCTCTCTCTGCCCTGGCCCTGCTCATGCTCTGTCTCTCTCTCTCTTAAAAATAAAAATAAACATTAAAAAAAAAAGAAAAAAAAAAAAGAAAGTATCCCTCTTAGTGCTGCTTTGGAGTTATCATTAGAAAAATTTATCAGAACATGTTTAAAATTAATGCATTAGTACAGTGTTTCCCCAACTTCATTCATTCACATACTATCCTCATGTTTTTTACGGTAGCCTTATTCCCCCTGCAGTATTACTGTTTTAGTTTTTTTTCTTTACATGGTCCCATTTAATTTCAGTGCCTAATGTAGTCTCACCTTAAGAAATCCTATCTGCGAAGGCATGGTTTTAATGGACTAGTGAATGTTTTTCCCTGGCCTGGAGTAAATAAATACATACTAGATGAAATTCAGTAGTTGGTGTTTTTTTAGTATCATCACTATAATTTCACTAGGATTTTACCATTATCTCCTCTTTCTGGTATAAGTTAGCTTACAAGTTAAAATTTAGTTTGTTTAATGCTCATCCATTGATCCTAGGTGTTTCATGCCCTTGGTTTGGAATGTGTATCTTTTGAAATCCGTAAGAATTCATGAAATCACATATCAAAGGTTTTTTTGGTAAACCATCGGTAGTAACTTGTAACCCCAAACAGAATCTGTTAACTGCTTTAAAGAAGCTCTTTTTGAAGTTCAGAAAGAAGGTAAATCATGGGTCTGGTGATCATTCCCAAGCTGTCCCTGTAAAACTCCACAAGACCCCACTCCCACTTAGTATTTTAACAGTTTGGCTCCTTTCCTTTCAGTGAGAATAATGATACCTTCCTTTCATACTGGACTTTTTTTTTTTTTTCTCAAAGAAAGAACACAATAGATTTGTGTGTGTTACATTTTCTCTATAGTAAGACATAAGGCGGCTTTAGAACTTGTTCTCAGTCTCGCAGTACATGGCAAATGGCATGAGAACATCTTACCTCTAACTTACAAGACTCCTTCCATTTCACTAAAAAAAAATAAAATAAAATTTATACTGTGTCTTACAGGAGAAGACATTTTTTTTTGTCGTTGTGAGATGTCAAATTCACTGTCAAACTGTAAGACAGATTTTTGTCAGATAATAACCTTGAGGTTGAAAACTCCACAGATACCACATTCTTTGACTACTGCAAAGAAAATAGTAGATACAGTTTGGTTCTAAGGAGTTTCATTTAGTTACCAATTTGCCTTAGATTATGATTATTGTGGATTTTTTCCCCTATTAATTTCATTTTGGCTTCGATTATGAATATTGTAGGGTGCCTGTCAGTTAAGCGTCTGACTTCAGCTCAGGTCATGATCTCACAGTTTGTGAGTTTGAGGCCCACGTCAAGCTCTGCTTGGGATTCTCTCTCTCCCTCTGTCTCACTAAATAAATTTATTTCTCTCTAAATAAATAAATAAATAAACTTAAAAAAAAAAAGAAAAAAAGACTGAATACTGTGGATATTGCCTCTCTGCTATTTTTATAAAGATTATTTTGTTTTTAAAGTTTATTCATTTATTTTTGAAAGGAAGGGGCAGCGAGAGAGGAGAGAGAAAATCCCAACCAGGCTCCTTGCTGTTAGCACAAAGCCCGACTTTGGGCTCAAACCCACGAACCATGAGATCATGACCTGAGCCAATATCGAGAGTCGGATGCTTAACTGATTGAGCCACCCAGGCGCCCCTCCTCTATTGTTTTAAGTAAATAAATAGGTGGGTCTCATTGACCTCTGAATACTTAAGCAAAATTGAACTGAGTTTATTTTTTAAAATTTTCTTAGAGGGGGAGGGCAGAGAAAGGGAGGGAAACACAGAATTCGAAGCAGGCTCTAGGCTCTGAGCTGCCAGCACAGAGCCCAAAGTGGGGCTTGAATTCATGAACCGTGAGATCATGACCTAAGCCAAAGTCAGATGCTTAACCAACTGAGCCACCAAGGTGCTCCTGAGTTGTTGTTTTGTTTGTTGGTTTAAGATTTTACTTTTAAGTAATCTCTACACCCAACATGGGGCTCGAACTTACAACCCTGAGATCAAGAGTCACATGCTCTACCAATTGAGCCAGCCAGCTGACCCTAAAAATGAATTGAGTTTATACCAAGCAATAAATAATGCTTTCTACTCTGGTCAAATTACTCAGCCTTTCAAAAGGTGTATCCAGTTTTCTTTCTTAAAACAATCAGTTAACATTTCAGAGATATACGAGAAAATTAATAACACTTGGCATTAGAAAAAAATTTTGTGGGGTGCCTGGGTGGCTCAGTTGGTTAAGCGTCCGACTTCAGCTCAGGTCACAATCTCACGGTTAGTGAGTTTGAGCCCCGCGTCAGGCTCTGTGCAAACAGCTCAGAGCCTGGAGCCTGCTTCAGATTCTGTGTCTCCCTCTCTCTTTGTCCCTCCCCTGCTTATGTTTTCTCTCTCTCTCTCTCTCTCTCAAAAATAAATAAAAATTTAAAAAAAAATTTGAGACCAGAGAGTTTTATGATAAGCATACTCAAATAATGTTTCTTTTAAAAAAATCTTTCCCAAAATGTGTGGTACTTTTAAATATCTAAAATTACTGTTGAGAAAATGCTACCTAAAATTTTCTCCAAGTTATTTAATCACATGCTAATTAATACTTGCTTTTAAAAACAAGAACCCTTTGAGGAATTGTTCCTTTAAAATGTATAGGTAATCTACATATTAATCAATACACAGGCAGTACCCAAATGACAGAGGAGTGGGGCTCACGAAATCCTTATGGACGAGCTGGAGAAATGTGATCCAAATTAAATATTTAGACGGATTCACACATAGTTGGATCCCATACCCAGAGGGTGTAATAGATCCTATTATATGAAGGGGGTTGTGTAATAGCCTCTTCCATAGTTCTTTCCCTAACAAAATCATAATCATCATTTTATTAATTACTTGAATGAGGGTATTTTTGAGGCAGTTCCCAATTACATAAATATTAATCTTGAAAGGTTAATAATCTAATTCTTGGACAACAGAATCTGAAAAAGCCTCGTAGGTTGGTAACAATGGTAGTGATTTCAAAGTGAGTTCCAAAAAATCCAGTTGTTTAGGTTAGAGAGAAGATGACTTAATAACAACAGGAAAAAGTCTTGGGGAGTTTAGTTCATTTTAAACCTAATGGGATGACAGCTTAATGGCATATATGTAGGTGGGTGTGTATATGTGTATATGTGTATATGGACACACACACAAGCCTCATTAAATTCAAGAAAGATGTTGCCGATTCTTAGTTTTATAGAACAACAGTGGCACAGCTTTCTTTGGAGCTGATTGAGTTTTCCAGCATTGGTGAAATTGACACAGATGATGATGTAGAAGAATTTTAAGTAGAATTTGGGGGGTATGTGGTGGTGTAATACTTGAATTCACTGAACTTTGAAGGTCACTTCCAGTGTGATATTTAATCTTTTGAAGTTTTACCTCTACAAATGACTGCAAGAGAATATACCATACGTATTATTTCTGAAGCTAGAGTTTCTTTAAATGTAAGATTCTTGCAAAACTTTTTTTTATTTAAAAAATTTGTTTAATGTTTATTTGAGAGAGAGGGAGAGAGAGAGACAGGGTGTGGGCGGAGGAGGGGCAGAGAGAGAGAGAGAGAGACACACAGAATCTGAAGCAGGCTCCAGGCTCCAAGCTGCCAGCACAGAGCCCAATGCAGGGCTCGAACTCACAAACTGTGAGATCATGACCTGAGCTGAAGTCGGATGCCCAACCGACTGAGTCACCCAGGCACCCCAGTTCTTTTTTTTTTTTTAAGTGTATTTATTTTGAGAGAGAGATTGTGTGCGCAAGAGAGGGAGGGGCAGAGAGAGGGAGAGAGAGAATCCCAAGCGGGCCCTTCACAGACCCTGAGGTGGGGCTCAATCCCACGAACAGTGAGATCATGACCTAAGCTGAAACGAAGAGTTAGCTGCTTAACCGACTGAGTCACCCAGGTGCCCCTCAAAACTTAATTCTGTTAATATTTTCTTTTTTTAAATTTTTTTTTTTTAACATTTATTTATTTTTGAGACAGAGAGAGACAGAGCATGAACGGGGGAGGGTCAGAGAGAGAGGGAGACACAGAATCGGAAACGGGCTCCAGGCTCTGAGCAGTCAGCACAGAGCCCAATGCGGGGCTCGAACTCACATACCGCGAGATCGTGACCTGAGCCGAAGTCGGACGCCCAACCGACTGAGCCACCCAGGCGCCCTCTGTTAATATTTTCAAGCAATTTTGAACATTGTCCTGGAAGTGAGTCAATTGAACAGGCTTTAACAGCATGAAACTATCCATGTTTATGGTATAGAAGCCAAGGGGAGCTTTTGTGATTTTTTTTTTCAATTCAATAACTACATCTGTCTGTCTGTTTGACCCAAATTCATGCATGGTTTATTTTGCATTCCAGACAATCTCAACATACGTGGCATCATAGCAGCTGTAGTAGGTGTGGCCTTTGTGATTTCTGTTTGTGGCCTTGGTGTGTGCTATGCTCAGAGGAAAGGCTACTTTTCAAGTAAGTGGATTTCACCCTTCTTTGCTAGACAACTTCCGGTGGATATAGTTTTCTTATGAGACATTGTTTCTCCCAATTAGTTCTAACAAACCCTAGATACTATTTTTCATTGGTTTTTCTGCAGAAGAAAATGTTCAACATGACATGTAGGTGAGTTATGAAGCACTTTGGCAAACATAGGGACAAAAGGCAGAGCTGCCTCATCGGAACATTCAGGAAACACCACAGAGTATGTGAGAGGCGCCCTGGAGTGGCGTAATGCCGCAGCACTTACTGGGAGATAGTCAACATCCATGGATAGTTCCAGTATATTTACATGTATTTAAGATCTCTTTACGTTAGGAATTACATATCTCAAGATGTAAATTGATTTCCACTTTTATCATAAGAAGTTTCAGTGAAATATTCTATCAGCGTCGAACAGCGGAATGTGGAATATCAAATTTAGCACCACTGTATATACAAGAGAATTATTCAATAAAAACAAGTGGGGGAGGGGCAAAGAGAGAGACTCTCTAGCAGGCCCCCCGGTGTCAGTGCAGAGCCTGATGCCAGGATTGATCTCAGGAACCATGAAGTCATGACCTGAGTGAAAATCAAGAGTTGGGCGTTTAACCACTTACTGAGCCACCTAAGTGCCCCACATAGTTTTTACTTCTTCAAGTTTAGACTTTTTATAACTCCACACCCCCATTTGATGATAAAATATGTTTGATATGAGTGATTATAATATGAATTATGAAAAAAATAATGTTTTATTCTCTTAACATATTTCTCTACTCCCGGTCTTTAAAATTATCTGAGAGCTCAAAAGCCGTAGAACTTCATCGCGTCCATTGGCAATAGTGTAGAAAGCAGAGTTTTTTTAAACAGAAGAGTACATTTATAGCATAAGCAAGTTTTAGACCCATTGTTTCACAGTGAACATTAATTTTAGAATTTAGGTTTAAAAAACATTTTATGCAACACAAAACTTAACCTATAAATAGATACTATGTCATAAAATGTTTCCATGAGCATTGTTTCAAGAATGTTCCCTATAATTAAGAATAACTGCTCTGTGAATTAATAGCTCTTTTCCTTAGTGCTCCAGTCTTAGACTAGTGTAAATGGGACTTTCTGCATGGAATCCAGCTGAGTCCCCCTGCTGGCCACCAGTGAAAGTACAGACAGATAAGATTACTCCAGAATTCTTGCCATCTTTATCTCCACTTGTAAAAAGTATCTGTCTGAATGTTTTTATTGGAGACTTGGTGAATACATTTTTCTTAAAATAATTAAAGATTCTCCTTGGGTATTACGAATTCATTAGTGAAGAATATTACTCCACAACCTATCCAAGGGGATCATTTTCTTAAACTTGCTTGCATTTCCGATAAGAATTGGCAAACTATGACCTGTGGACCATATCCGGCCTGCCACCTGTTTTTCTGTGGCCCACAGGCTAAAAATGGTTTTTACAAATGAACATTTGCAATCTGTTTGATAACAAGGAACACTAACTTTGAATCTTAATTAAGAGAAATGTTATTCCCTCCCCAAAGAAGAATTCTAGTCTTCCGATTAATAGACCTATACTTAAGACTTTGATTATTTTTATATGTTGAGTTTTATTAATAAAAATTTTCGGAAACTTGTTCTCTCTTATTATACAAGTACCTACATAATATCCTCAGTTTTACCTATTGGCCTACAAAGCTTAAATATTTGCCTAGTGGCCCTTTACAGAAAATGTTTGCCAACCTTGGTTAGAAAGTACGGATATAACAAGAGAGAATCAACATTGAGAAAAAGAAATTAAGCCTAAACTCACTTTTATATTAATATATTAACATATGTTAATATATTAATATATTAATCTGCATCATACTATATTAACTCTTGCATTAATGATATACACTTATTCTTTTGTAGAAGAGACCTCGTTCCAGTAAGTATACTTTCTTAAATGCATGCCTTTCCCCCACCTCAACTAATTTTCTGTTAATCATCTGTTTCAAGTCAAACATGAAAAGTTGGTTGTGAAGTATCCTACGGAAGTGACTCATACTTATCAAGAAATACATCCCACCTCATGCCTCATGCCTATCTGTCAATGTTGCTCAATTACCTAGAGAAGAAATGTAGTCACTAATTTGCCCCTGTAGGCATTTCCATAGTACTACTTTGGAAAATATATTTGCTGTATTTTGCTAAATTGAAAATTTTCAAATAAGTTTTTACTTAACAGCATTTTCACATTTAATTGAATACTTATTTTGTGCCCAACCCTGTCCTAGGGAATGGCAATACGGCAGTGAACAAAACAGACCAAATAACTCTCTGCCTCACGGAGCTTACATTGAAAAAGATGGACAATACACACAAATGTAAACTCTGCAGTTTGTCAGATTGTCATAGTATTATGGCGAAAACTAAAGCGGGTAAGAGAATGCACAGGGTGGGAGTGGAGACTGTCCTTTAGGGTGGTTAGGAAGGGCCTCACTGATGAAGTGATATTTGAGAAAGACCCGAAGGAGCAGAAATCTGTCTGATACCCATGAGAAGAGCATTCAAGCAGAGGAGAAAGAACGGATGGAAAGGTCTTGAGGCCCGGCTTGCCTGGAGTATCTGAGGCATATCGAGGGGATTGATGTGGCTGAAACAGATTGAGGACAATGGAGAGAGGGGATGCACAAAAGTAATGGAGGCCAGATTACATGGAGCCCCTTCCGGACAGTTGTGAGGAGTTTGACTTTGATTCTGAGTAAGATGGGAAGTCACTGGAAGGTTTTGAATGAGGGAGTAGTATCCTGTTACTTAATTCTTAGAAGCTCACATTAGCTGTTCTGTGAGGAATAAACTATAAGGTGACATAGAGTGGAGGAAGCAGGGAGACCAGTTAGGAAACTACCCAGTAATCTAGCCGAGAGAAAATGGTGGCTGGTTCCAAAGCGATGGTGTTGGAGATGTTGAGAAATGATAGGATTCTGGATATATTTTAAACAATTTACTGATTTGCTGGATGTGGATATGGGAGAAAAAGAAAAATCAAAGATAGCTCCAAGGATCTGAGAAGAATAGAGTTACCATTTACTGAAATGTGCAAGACTTCAGGGGAGCAGGTTTGGGGGGCTTAGATGGGAAGGTCTGAATGTTTTGGAATTTTAATATTTGAGATGCCTACTAAGCTTCCAAAAGGAGGTATTAGTAAGTAACAGAATGTATAAACCTGGAGTTTGGGGGACATATGTTAACTAGGATTAGAAATCTAGGAATCAGAGATCACCAAGTTTACGTGCACTTGATTTGTGACGGTCCGTTCTGTGTACGTGGAAATGGCAGACCCAACCCAGATCTATGGTCATTCCCCTCTACTCTCAGCTGCGTGGCCTCAGATACTTGCTCATCTTCTAAGTCATTTTGAAGACTTAGCTGCCTTTGATTTCCTGTTCCCAGACTTCCTACTCAACCCTGGTCTCTCTGTCTAATAATATCCCACTACAAGTCCAAGATGACCTCCAAGTTATCAGGGATAGCAGTAGCAAAGGGGAAAAGTTCAGAAAACAGGTTGCCTGATGATATAGCCACTCTGCATTCCACCCTAGGCAATTGTAGGGACTTCCACTTTTATTGAATAAGGTAGAAAGTAATTGGGGGTTTTGGACAGCATCATCTTATACAAGGGGAAAGGCTGGCATTGCTATGGCGAGAAGGTAATTCTTTTCTTCAATCACGATGTCTTTGTTAACGCAGGTAGGAATCTGGGAGGCAATATCTTTTCTCCTAGATACGTTTTTGCCGTTTGTCAAATCCATCACCCTCAAAATTTTGGGGATAATGAATTGGATGTTATATTAATTTGCTAGGGCTGCCGTAACGAAGTGCCACAGACTGAGTGGCTTAAACAGAAATTTGTTTTCTTACACTTCTGGAGGCTAGGGATCCAGATCAAGGTGACAGCAAGGTTGGTTCCTTCTGAGGACGACAAGGGAAGGATCTCTTTCAGACCTCTCTCCTTGGCTTATAGATAGTCTTCTCTCTGTCTTCACATTGTCTTCTGTCTGCCTGTGTTTGTGTCTAAATTTACTCTTCCTATAAGGCCGCCAGCCATATTGGATTAGGGCCCACCCTAATGACCTTATTTGAATTTAATTACTATTTTAAAGTCTCTATCTCCAAATACAGTCACATTTTGAGGTACTGGTAGCTGGGACTTTAGCATGAATTTTTGAGGGGAATACAGTTCAGCCTACAACAGATGACTAGAACCCTAGTTACTGTGTAAAGCTTTCTTCCCATGGGAAAAAGTGAACTTTGATGATAATTGATCAAGCTTTCAAAATGCTAAATGTTAAAAAATTGGTAAGTTAAAAGTGAGTAAGTTTCTGTTGGCATAATCCACAGAAATCTTTAGTCCTAGGGCTACAATGAGATACCTAGGGTTTCCCGGGCCAATCCCTTGCTGCACGGCTTTCTCTGTGAAATTTGTCTACAAACGGAAGAAATTCAGTTGGGATTGCTGGCCTTTTTTTTTTTTTTTTTAATACTGTCTTTTATATTCTATAAACAGGAGAAGTAATTCTGCATCTAAAGCCACCACAATGAGTGAAAATGTGAGTATGTTTAAAGCATATTTATAGACCAGATGTGTTTGGGAAATGGGGCAGGGAAGTGAAGTGATTGTACAGAAATGATGAATTTTGACTTTTAATATACTTTGTGCTAGTGTCTATTACTGGTATTTATTTATTTATTTATTTTTTATTATTACTGGTCTTTAGAGGGAGCTGAGTAAATGTTAGTTTCCATCCTCTGTCTAGGACGGTATGATAAAGTTGTCCAGCGTTTGTAGACCAGTCGGGGCTTTGCCATACCACAATTTTCTTTCATGATGTTTGCTATTATTAGTCAGCCTTCTTAGCATCATTAAGTCGGGTATTATCAGCTCCATTTCATAGATAAGAACATTAAGACACAAGTTCTCACAGGATTACAGTGGTAGCACTGGATTCAGGGACCTTGACTCTTGTCAGCTTGCCTCAGCAGATGGCTTCCAACAGATCTGTGATTCCAGGACTCTCCTTTGGTTATACAGAGAAGTTGGAAAATTTATGGATATGGAAGATCCTCTGCTAATACTGAAAGGCACATTCTAGAAATCCCTGAGGAAATCCCTGAGGAGAAAGTTGAGATACACTCAACTTTATGACCCACGTCCTGCTGCATGGATTCTTGTTTTCTGTCAAAATTTGATTTCCTAAAATTGTCTACTCCAAACTCCATCACAGAAGTCACTTTATTTGTAGTTTACTACGCCAAAATCATATTTTCATTAGTAGATAAGCAGTCTATAACCCCATATTTATAGAAAGCAATATGTAACTCCTATAATTTCTAGAAAATACTCCTTAAATGTGGAATGAAATAATCGCATCCTACCAAACAGTAAGAGACACTTTGTGGGGCACCTGGGTGGCTCAGTCAATTGGGCGTCCGATTTTGGCTCAGGTCATGATCTCACGGTTCATGGATTCGAGCCCCACGTCAGGCTCTGTGCTGACAGCTGGGAGCCTGGAGCCTGCTTCGGATTCTGTGTCTCCCTCTCTCTCCGCCCCTCCCCCGCTCATGCTCTGTCTCTCTCAAAAATAAAATAAACATTAAAAAAAGGTTTTTTTAAAAGATACTTTGTGGTGTAGTCAGAAGAGCAAAAACATTTCATTTTTTTCACTGTCTTCCTCTCAGTTGCCCTCATCCACTGAGAAGTCGAGCCTCCAATTGTCGAGCCTCCAATTTGCCCCAGAGCAGAATTTCTTGGTCTTGGCATTACTGACAATTTCTTATAATTCTTATGTTGTAATTTTTTTTTAAGCTTTGTTTATTTATTTTGAGAGAGCGAGAGAGAGAGAATCCCAAGCAGGCTCCGCACTGTCACCATAGAGCCCAACACAGGGCTCGAATTCATGAACTGTGGGATCATGACCTGAGCCAAAATCAAGAGTTGGACACTTAGCTGACTGAGCCACCCACGTGCCCCATTATATTTGTAATTTCTTCTATGAATTCTGCTATAATGAAATCTTACAATTTTGTAGAAGTCTTTGCTGGGGGGGCTGTACCGTGCATTATAGAATGCTTAGCAGCACCCAACCTCCACCCTGTCGCTACCAGTAGTATACCCATAGCAAATAAGATTTCTCCTGCTCTAACTCCCACATTTACTTCCTTACTCTTTAGGCAAAGTTTCAAAGATCTTGTCTCCTAGTATTTATTTAATTCCCCGCAAAATAGAGTTAGTTAAATATATGCTGGGTTGTACCTGTAAGATTCTCATAGTGCATGTAGCTTTATACTCATAAAATGTACTTATTTCTTTAAATATGAATGAATACATTATACTTAAACTTGTTTTTTTTTTCCTTTTCCTAGGATTTCAAGCATACAAAATCTTTTATAATTTAAAATAATGCCACCTTTGAGATACACCAAAACCACAGTTGTTACACCAAGCTATTAAAAGATTTAAATCTCTGCTTTGTCTTACATTTGCAAGGAGGTACATGAGGAGATTAAATTGTTATTTCATTCTAATTTTTATGATCGCTAAATTACTTGAAATTGTTATTTTAAACAAATAGTTCTGTCAGCACCTAAATAAAATACGGTCTGGCTTCTTGTGTCTGGACAAAGCTAAAAGAATCACAATACTTTATAGTATTCTGGGGTTTATGAGATGTTAAATGCCCTAACTTCTGGAGGAAGTTCGATTGTGAAATGAACCCACAGAGCATGAAAATATAAACTGTATCCACTTTCTGTACAAGAGTCTGATTTAGAGGGTTCAGAAAACACTCTAAGACAGATGCACTCTAAAACACTTTGACAGATGCAAAAAGAACCTCTGGTCTTATTTCTACCAGAATCCTCTTTTCTCCCCTAATACAATCTTTATTCCACTGCTCATTTATCACTAATCTATTCACAGAAGGGAGGTAGCAGGAGTGGGTCTTATTCCCAAGGATTTGCACTGGGTGTTTATTTTTATTTCTGAGAACCAAAAACAACACGAAGAAATACCTAATGACCAGAGCTCACTCACCTGATGTCATTGATTTCTTCATTAAATGTAACTTTGAGAGTCGAACCCAAACCCAAATGTCTTCTTTCCCTTGAGTTGCTTGTTGCTGTTTCCTTCTCCTAAGACCGCTTTCAAGATCATCAGTGAACTTGCCATCAGACCTCGCCACTGGACCCCACACACATAACCTTGCAGGCAGGCACCCTTCTCTGCATGATGGGGACTTCATATTTGTCTCTGATAATCATGCAGTGAAATTCTGGGCTGGGTCAAGTCCAGAATTAATAATCAGATCCAGTCCTGCTTATTGAAGAGCCAGAGATACAGAGAGGAGAAAGAGTTGTCTAACAAATGAAATGAAAAATGGGTCCAATCATCTGGTTTCTCCACGGTGTCCAAGCTAGTGTTACAAAGTGAAAATTCCAATGATCCACGTAAGAGTAACTAGGCTGTGTTAAAAAGCATAATCTTCTATAACTTTCTGTGATTATTCAATTTATCTTGAAAATAAAATATGGGTAGGGCATTTCCAGTTCTGGGCAAACCTGGATGAAAAGCTTTACAAACTTTGACAACTTTGAACATGGTTAAGCTACTTTTAAAGGAATCCATTTTTCCCCCAATAGACAAAGCAAATCCCAGGATTCACTGGGCCAACAAATGGTACCTGGATACCACACCAGGTCACTGGGAAGATGTCTGTTGTCAGACTGTGCCTTGCCCCCCACTCTTCTGTGGCATTGGATGCTTCTCACCAGACTCCTTGCAATATTTCCTATAAAGGGCCAGATAGTAGATATTTTAAGCCATACTGGTTTTACGGTGCCTGTTACAACTACTCGACTCCACCTTGGTAGCACAAAAGCAGCCGTAGACAATAATAAATGGCACGTTTGTGTTCCCACAAAACTTAATTTACAAAAACAGCAGGCATAGACAGGACTGGGCCCACACGCATACTTTCCCAACGCCTGGTGCTGAAGCATGAGAAAAACACCTATCTATAAGCTTTTGCCAAAAAAAATAAAAATAAAAAATAAATTAAGCTAAATGTCGCCCATGCTTTGATTTGGTTTGGTATGAGGAAGGCTTTCTTGTTGCATGGCCAGGGGTCCAAGAGTGTATGTGAGTCTCAAAGGCGGCTCTTCAGGCATACCTACCAGCACACAAGATCAACTTCTTCAATTTAAATGACACAGATTGTGGGGGAAAACATGCAGTGCCTTACTAACGCGTGAAAGCTGCTGAGCCATTTGGCTAGAAGATTCATCTTATAAAGTGCTAACATATAACACTCTCTGAGTCAAATATATATTATACATTATCTTAATATATTGTACGTAGCTAAGTAAGTCATTGTGTACAGGATGCTTGCTCCCACACAAAGGACATAATGTTGAGCACTCGTTTTCCATTTATTAAAAGTATATCCACCTATATCTGGACTTGTGTTTCCATTTGCTTTTGAGGAACTTGAATATTAACAATATTATAATATTGAGGTAAAACCTCATTATAATTCATAGAGAGTTTTGATTTTCTTTTCCCGCAGTGAAATTGTGTCCTATAAGGATGAGGGCTCTAAAATCTCTAATAGCAAGTTTTGCTTGGTTTTAATTATCGTTGTTGTTATTGTAACTAGATTTAATTTATTTTTAGTTAGGGGTTTAACCTAACTAAATCTGGAACGATTGTTTTTTAGTATAACTTTGCGAAGAATTTCCTTCACCTCATGAGTGGTTTTGTTTGATTAAAGTCTATGTTAACAAAAATAGCTGAGCTTGTTCAACTTTTTAGGCCCATTTAACCAGTGCAGGGGAAAAGTCATCCACATACCGTTCAATAAAACCTGGGAAACTATGCCCTCTTACCATCTGTAGCTACGAGGTTAGCTCTTCAGCTGCTTAAGATTAGAATCTCATCTTTCTTCTGGGTGCCTGCCAACTTCCCAAATGCTGGGGGAAAAAGAAAATACCTTGCAAATAAAAAGTCAGAACTATTAAACATTTTATACATGTGAAGTGGGGGTGGATGGAGGTGCAGGTGTATACAATCTCATTCATCTCAATGGTATTATAAAGCGGATCATGTGGTCATTTGCAGACCAGGAAACAAACTCAAGAGTCAGTCTGCCAAGTTCACAAAGGGAAGTAAGGGCTCATGGTCTAAGAAACACAGGTCCATCTGATCCAGGATGTTTCATACAAGATGTTTTTTCTCTTGCCCCCAACATACTTTCTTTTAGATTCTTACTTCTCTCATGCCACACCCTCTCTTCACCCTTAGTAATCTCTGGCTAGTTCACCCCTCCCCAGTCTCACAGCTCATAACCTTTTTCTGTCTTGCCTATCCCCAAATTTTGCAAATTGAAAATTGTAAGTGCCTGCCAAAAAGGAAATACTTTTTTGAGCAGGATGAAAGAGTTGGCAAAAGGTATCAAAGGAGACAGCAGGAGATGGTGAAGGACCTGTTTCCCCAGATTCTTAGGACAAGAATGATAAGTTTCCCGTACTCAAGCAGAGGCATCATCTAAAGTAATTGGCCTTGTGCCTTCTTGCCAGTGTCTTACTGAGGTCAAACATCTGAAATAAGACTGTCCCACTGGGATGGGGAACAGAGGGGAGTTTGGAAGAGGTGGAGTTGAAACAGACCTCCCACTTAGGTAATCTGTACAACAGGAAGACCTCCTGGCCCAAAGAGCCCCCCAAGAATTTATACATGCAGCCCCTAACCAGAGAGAGCCAGCATTTATAGGCTCTGCTAAAGCAAGGGCAGCAGCAGAGAACTAGTAACAAAGACAAAGAAAATCCCACACTAAATGGATTTAAATAAGCAAAAATTGCCTAGAACAGAAGTCTTCTTTGGTTATCATTAAAGGTAACACTAGAGGGGCACCTGGGTGGCTCAGTTGTTTAAGCATCTGACTCTTGGTTTCAGCTCAAGTCATGATCTCACAGTTCATGGGTTCGAGCTCTGCATCAGGCTCCATGCTGAGACCATGGGGCCTGCTTGGGATTCCCTCTCCCAGTCACTGCCCCTCCCCTGCTCACATTCTCTCTCAAAATAAATAAACTTAAAAAAAAAAAGAGGTAACACTAGATAAGACATGTGTCCCTTTCCAGTTCTTTGTACCTTTCTTCAACTCAAATTCCCTCTTTTGAAAAGGATGGTAGTCAGGAGTGGATTCAGGCCCACCCAAAGGGCCTAACTTTAACTTAATCCCATCTAAAAGTCCTATCTCCAAATACAATCACATCCAGAGGTGCCGGGGCTTAGGACTTCCATAAATGAATTTTAGGGGAACACACTTCAACCTGTGACACCAGGCATGGGAGAAGAAAAGTTACTTTCAACACGAAAACCTAGAAGGCTGAGGTCATTTGTGATAAACATCTCAGGTAGTAAGTACAGGATAAGGAGTGTACTGGCAGACTGAAGTGACAGATAAAGGCTGGAGTTTGCAAGGTTGGGGCAGCCTCACCAGAAAGAGGAAGGGGCTCTGAGGAAGATGAGGCCTTTAACATCTGACTCAAAGCACCACTGTAGCATTCAGCCGGGAAAAAGGGCGTACTTCCCTGGCCAAAAGTTAGCAATAAATGCCCTATGATGTAGGGCCTGGGAGTAGGGTACTTAATGCAGTATTCTTACAGCCCCGAATCCTTATGTTTACATAATGAATGAAGAGATTGGGATGTTGAAGCAAACTCCAAATAGTTGCAGGACAGATTTTTAAAAATATGAGGGGTATCTGGGTGGCTCAGTTGGTTGAGCAAACAACTCCTGATTTAGGCTCAGGTCATGATCATCGCCCAGTTTGTGAGATCGAACCCCACATCGGGCTCTGTGCTGACAGTGCAGAGCCAGCTTGGGATTCTCTCTGCCCCTTCCCTGCTCGTGCTCTGCTCTCTCAAACGTGTATGAGAAAGTAGGTGTGAAATTATAAAAGGTAAAATACAACTAACCTGAGTGGCAGAGTGAGGAAAGGGAGACGAAGCAGGTGCTGAAAAGGATCAGGCCCCTCTAGACGGGCCTCTGCACCTCGGAGTCAGGCAGCTTGCCTGTCGCAGGTGGGTGGAGGTGCTTCGGGGGAGGTTAGAGAAGAACCTGAGCAACTCTGCTTCCTCAGTTACCTTTAAATAGCGCCATTAAAAAAACATTGAATTGTTTCAGTGTCTGCAGTTATTTAAATAAAAGGAGGTCAACTGAACTGTCACTGCTTAGCATTTGAAAAAACTGGGGCTCTTCTTCCTAATACTTTACCCTCCCCAATTCCGATTCCACATATGTTACTAGTTTAATCACACCTGTATCACTAGGAAATGTTTGCAGGTCTTTTGGAAAAGGTAGTCCGGAGCAGGTTTGACTCCAGCTAGAATGGCACCCACAGTAAAAATCTATTCCTCTTTTTGAGTGAGCTAACCTCATAAGGAAGGCTGACTTTTGACTTCATATTTAAAAAACAAAAACAAAAACCTTTATCAGCAGAAAGACCTGGAGAAAGTCTGCAACCCCATGGTTACGAAGCTGTACCAAAGCGCAAGGGGCACGTGGGAGGAATGCCTGGAGGCTTCCCTGGTGGTGCAGCTCCCCCATCTGGTGCTGCCTCCTCTGGGCCCAGACAAGGCATGTTCCACACACAACATTTGAAGGACCCAAATTTGTAGCAAATTCCATGGCTATTACAAAGTCGAGTTGCCATAGTAAATAAACCGGTCATTCTTGATACTTGAATATGGACTATGTGCCCAGGGAAAGGAAATAAACATTGCACTTTGTAAGCACTGTATTTTTTAAGTGGAAAATACAATGTCTTAAATAAAATTATATTTAAAATCGGTACCAAAAAACAAACAAAAAAAGCCTTTAAAGGTTTATTAAGATCCGTAGTTACTGACACGAGTCAGATTGTCAGATATAAAAAGGCACAGCTGATTTCCTTTTGAAAAAAAAAAAAATCATTTCCTCAAGAGCCAGCTACGCTAACTGAAATCTTGATGTGCCTGTTATGCCGCCTACTTGCTGGGTCTCCCATCGCTTGGGCAAAACAACACCATACAGCTTACTCTTTCCAAGGAGGTTCCTTTGTAGATCCCCCGCCTGCTCCCAGCTTTCCTTCCTCCATCTGTGTAGCACAGTAATAGATCTACGATCATAAACTGCAAGGGAAGAGGAGGGACCTGGCTGTTGGGATAAAAGCATTTAACGTTTGAGGAGATGGTAGTTAAAACACAATGAATGTTCCCATGCGTATTCAAGCTTAACTTGAATTTCCTGGAAAAGTTATGATAAAAGGTTTACAAGCCTTTATATTCTGGGAACGGATGTAACATCCTTCTGTGGCAAACATTTCTTAGGTCAGGGCGGCCCCCT
This sequence comes from Panthera onca, assembly GCF_046562875.1. Lineage (NCBI taxonomy): Eukaryota > Metazoa > Chordata > Mammalia > Carnivora > Felidae > Panthera > Panthera onca. The sequence goes on along the minus strand of NC_138347.1, from coordinate 18,891,608 downwards.
GAGGCGGGAAGTCTCCACTAGTAAAAGGTGAGCCCTGCGGGGCACCTGGGTGGCTTGGTCGGTTAAGCGTCCGACTTCGGCTCAGGTCACGATCTCACGGTCGGTGGGTTTGGGCCCCGCGTCGGGCTCTGTGCTGACAGCTCAGAGCCTGGAGCCTGTTTCAGATTCTGTGTCTCCCTCTCTCTGTGACCCTCCCCCGTTCATGCTCTGTCTCTCTCTGTCTCAAAAATAAATAAACGTTAAAAAAAAAAAAAGGCGAGCCCTGCACACCGAGAGGAGTCTGGCAGGTTGTGGGCAAGTTGTGGCCAACTGACCCAAGATCTCCACCTGTTTCATTAGAGCCAACTGGGCAGATTTAAAAACAATGCTGAAACACAGAATTCAATACACTCAAATGTACACTCAACATCACCAAATAATTTATTTGGAATCAGAATTAAAAGAACACATTTGACAGTTGAGAAACGTACGTTTGTCCCGATACTTCCGACCAGTTGTACAACTAATCTAGGACAAATTACCAAATACATTTTACACTATTTCTTCAGGACTGGGGTTTGTCGATGACTTCAAATTTGGGATCTAAGAAAAGGAACAAAAAGGTGCACGCTTAGCTATATTGCAATAAAATGCATTATCTAGAAGGCTTCAATATTTAACTGATCAATTTTTTGATTTTTTTTTTTTTTTAGTATCTATGGTTTTTTAACACCTACATAGAACTATTACAATTGATAATGATTTATTAAGCACTTACTATAAACCAGGCTATTAACTGACTTCACATATTTTATGTCATTTAATTACAACCACGAGAGAGGTATTAGAATTCTCCCCGAATGTCAGATGGGAAACAGTCACCAGTTAACTATCCAAGATCACACACTTCATAGGTGATAGTGTCACGATTCAAGATTAGGGAGTTTGATTTCAAATCCCCACCATTTGACCTGTTACATAATCTCCTAGACTGATGGCAAGCATTTGTACGAGAGCTTCTCATGCAAATGTCACTGTCCTAATAAATTTACGTGTGATCGTCATTTAATCCTCTAAACAACCCAAGTATAAGGCATAAATAGTCTCGACTTAAAACAAATCTCCCCCAAGAATGAATCCATGATTGAAGACACTTACCTTCAAAATTGAAGTTAGGGAAAGTATTCATGTCTGCTTTACCATACATCTGCTTAAGCTTAAAAAGCTCTCTCTCCAGCTCTTGCTGATACTCTGGGCCAGTATCAACAGGTCCTCCGGATGCCCTGTTGTGGGCAAATGAACAAGTAAAAACTCTTCTTATGCACTAGTTTATAAAACCAAAATTACTTTTTACCATCAAGTTTCAATAGACCTTTTAAAAGTCATCATATAGGGAAAAACGTAGCTTCTGAAACAAAGCATTTCCGCTTGAATTTCAATTCAAACTTCTATAATGATGAGGCATCACATAAATGAGGCAACTTCAAACAAACTTCTAACATTCAAGGTTTGAGTATCAAGGATGTTTATCAAGTCATAATCTCTTGAGGTCTAAGTTGTGATAAGATATAATGGCTAAGTCCATGGGTTCCCTGAGTCAATGACTACTTCTGTTTCAATGTCAGCTCTACAGTTTATTGAAACTACATAAAACTGAAGCAAGGCATGAAACACTCTAAACTTTAGTTTCCGCATCTAAAACTGAGGGCCCTACCTAACGATGGTGTGACGAGAATTACAGAGATAATGTACATGTACCACTTAACAGTACCTGGCCCACAGTGAGGTGACATAGTGGCCAGTAAGTGCTATTATTATTATTATCCGATTTAATTCACCCACCACTAAACGTCTTTTAAAAGGTCTTAGTAACTTTAAGTCTCTATAATATGGGCCTAACAAAGCTGCAAATATTTCTTACCCTCAGAGATTTTGCCATTTAGGGGAAAAAAAAATGTTTAGAAACATCCGTGCTATAAGAGAGTTATTGATAAGCTTCAAAGACATGGCTTATCAAACAGCTACTCAAGTTGAGGAGAGAGCATTTTTGCGGAGCTAATTGGAAAAAAGTTTCATTTTACAAACGTGGCATTTGTGACAAATGATGCGTTTGGGTCAGATTTTAATTTCAGACATTCTAAGACTGAAAAAGCAAAGAGTGGAGGTAATAAAAAACTGGCTGTCTGGGGAGAATCAGCCATCTAGATGGAAAAGCCAGCAGGACTCAGGTCATGGGAGGCCTGGCAGGTTAAGGCGGGGGGAGTGTGTATTTTATGTGTTAAGCAATAAAATGACAAAATTACAGTTGTGCTTTGGGAAGATAAATATAGCATCAAGACCAGCAGTGGGGCCAATTAGATGTAATTAATTCTTTGCAGAAATTCTGTGTTTGTCATGTTACTGCCCGCCTATCATGAACAACATAATAAATAAAAACTTCGTTAAGTGAGAACTCCATTAAGGGTAATAATATTTTTACATATGCCTATGATCAAAGTAGAGGGCCTTATGTTACAGAATTTCCACAAAAAATACACAGACAACTCTGGTTTTTTTGTTTTGTGTTTTTCCAGAGACAGCTCTAATTTAAGAACTTGTTAATGATGCTTGTTCTCATGGACTCAGTTTTCTTCTACATCAGCACATGCAATAGAACCTTCCGTAATGAATTGTATCTGCGCTAATTAAGGTGGCCACTAGCCATATGTGGCTAGTGAGCACTAGAAATGTAACTAAGGACCTGAATTTGTATTTATACTTAACTGCAATTAATTAGATTTCAATAGGCACATGTGGACAATGGCTAATGAAATAAGACAGTGGAGTCTTCAACCCGACACTTTAATGACTGTCTTCTAACTCTGGGAGCTACAAGTTTCAGACAGTGCTTTGAGTACATCCAGCCAGTCTCACCAATATTCTGGTTACTGACAGATGATGGCTGCTAGAGAACTTTCATGTGGATTCCTATGATAGAAAGAGGCCAGATCTCATCTACCTCCTCAACTGAGTATGTCTCCCAGCCCATCTTATTATTATATCCCCAGGATCTAGCATGGCGACCCGGACAAAGCAGACACTCAAAGGATCCTTGTTTATTTCATGTAAAAAATACTAGGCATGCTAACTTACTGAATCACTTCATTTTTATAACATCCTCTGAAATACGTGCTGTTATTATCACCCCCATGTTACGTACAAATAAGGTATAGCATTTGAATAACCTGCCCAAGGCCCAAGTGCTAATAAGTTTCAGAGCTGCATTCCAGGTCAGAGTCCGTGCGCAGAACATTTTCCCACACAATTTGCACAAATGAATGAACTAGAGTCCCCTTAGATTCAGAGTACATCCCAGGGGCACCTAGCTGGCTCAGAGGGTAGAGCATGTCTGAGCTCCACCTGGAGCTCACCCTCCCCTCTTGAGGGTCCTGAATTCAAGCCTCCTTTGGGCGCAGAGCTTACTTAAAAAAAAAGAGTACGCCTCAGGATTGACTTCTTATTGGACAGGCTTTTTAAGGACAATTGGAGTGCAAACAGCATCAAGAGTAAGATGCCACACTACCTCTGGACAGAAGACACTCAAATGAGTGTCAATGGATCCTGCACACCTGCTTACTGAATAGTGTGATTTTAGACAAATTCTTCTCTTTTAGCCTTGCTTTTCTAACATGTAATAAGGGGATAAGATCTGTAAGACTGTTGTGAGAATTTCTTAACAATGTCTTCATTTTAATCCTTTAGCTCTCTCCATCCTTAGCTGTGGTAAGAACAAAACCTTTTTTGTTAGTTGCCCAGTCTCAAAGTCTCAGGGCTCTTTAACTGTTCCTTCTCCTCTCTCTCTCCACCAGATAACCAAGACCCAGTTCTCAGTCCCTCAGTGTCTCGACTGTCACTTTTATGTTCCCACTGCTGTAAAGACAAGGTTCTCATCAACCTTGTCAATCCAATGCTTGGACTGTTACAAGTTTCCTACCATGTCTGTCCGTCTTCTCTACTCATTCCAACCTTCCTAATACTCTGATTAAAATTATCTTCCTAATACAGAGTAACCTTGTTTCATCCCACCATCCTGGTCAAAAACCTTTAACTCCTCATAAATGCCTATCATCTAATACTTTACCTGCCCATCTATAATCGAGGCCTCTCATAATCCCCTCATTCCGACCCCATTCTCACCCTTACTGCTCCCCACTCTCCTCATACACTCTACGGCCCTGGGGAGCAGCATTACACAATTTCTCAAACCGACCTGGTCATTTCAGTTTTCATGCTTTAGCTCACACCACTCTTTCTCCCTAAAATATATCCTTCTCCCCCTCCCATTTATCTGTGCAACCTTCACACCAATTGTTCACAACCAGAGGTAGAGATATGTACTGATAGCCTTTCTTGGTTTTGAGAACCCTTTGAAGCTATAAACAAAATCATGTGAGTAAGTTCTTCACAGTTTTAAACTGAAGGGCTGATCCATGGCTGTCCACATTCTTAAAAGGGATAAAAGATCTCAGGGGCACCTGGGCGGTTCAGTCGGTTGTTCGGCTCAGGTCATGATCTCACGGTATGTGGGTTCGAGCCCCGCGTCGGGCTCTGTGCTGACAGCTCAGAGCCTGAACCCTGCTTCCGATTCTGTGTCTCCCTCTCTCTCTGTCCTTCCCCCACTTGTACTGTCTCTGTCTCTCAAAAAATGAACAATGTTAAAAAAAAAAACTTTTTTTTAAGGATCTCAAATACTGCCTCCAGCAAGAAAGGAACATTCTTTTCTATGAAGTCCCCAAACACTGAATGTGTCACTATGTTAGTATCTAACCCATTTTTCCTCATAGATTACCTTGTACATTCCTACAAGCTTTCCACCCCCATCAGATTTCAAGAATATTATGGAAATGCTGTATGGCTTCCTTCTGCGGCCTACCACAGTTAATAGCCCAGTGCTTTGCACATGGTAGACAACTAAATAAAATGAACACCAAACTGCTCTGTATTGCTTTTCATAAGATCGGGGGTTGAATCTGACGATGGCTAACGTCATCATTCACCTCCAAAGCTGTGTGGTTCCGTAACCGTGTTTATCCTGGACTTTGCTTTATGCCACTTCCCTCTTGACCTTTGACATTCCCAGAAATACAGAACTATGGAAATAGCATTAAAGAAAAAAATGCTGTGTTCATACATTTCCCCCCCAAATCATGATGTCAAAGAAAGGGCACTAAATTGATAGTTAGAATATTTTGATAATATGTTTTTCCTACAATTAGTTTTATGACCTTAGGCTAATTAATGTCTAAGGGACTCAATTTTTTCAAATACAGTTCCTAAATGATTTCCAAGATCCTATAGACTTCTAAGAATTGGCTCTAGTTTATAATAAATGACATTATAATGACAATACATCTAAAATGACAATAGAGGGGTGCCTGGGTGGCTCAGTCGGTTGGGTGTCTGACTTCAGCTCAGGTCATGATCTTGCAGTTTGTGAGTTTGGGCCCCGCGTCGGGCTCTGTGCTGACAGCTCGGAGCCTGGAGCCAGCTTCTAATTCTATGTCTATCTCCCTCCCTCCCTCCCTCCCTCCCTCTCTCTCTCTTTCTCTCTCTCTCTCTCTCTGCCCCTCTACCACTCATGCTCTGTCTCTCTCTCTCTCTCAAAAATAAACATTAAAATGACAATAGATATAATGGAATTCTCCCTTGGAACTCATATAAGATAAAATTTGGGACTTTAAAAAAAAGAATCAAGATCTTTATCTTCTTTTGGAGCGCCTAATGAACCTCTATGTCAGCAATCAGCTCAGTGAAGGTCTTAACAGTTTCAAACACCTAGTAATTTCTTTTCCCCATCTCACAACTTACATATATCTTGAATATTTATATTTACACCACAGGTGGTTATCTACCCACTTACTGTCGCTTAGTTTTGTATTCTCTAATCTTATCCACGAAGAGTTTCTGTACAGGATCAAGTTCCTTATTAAATGCCACTGCTGTAACACCGATGTTCCTCCTCAGATGCACTGAGACCATGGACCGCATGAGAGAGGAGAACCTGAAGAGCCTCTGGAGAATCATGGTGATTCTAGTACTGAAAACAAGCACGAGAGTATTAACATACTTTAAAATGTACATAATTGTAAAACACGTCTAAGTATATTATATAGTGGGAATCTAATTCTACTAATTGTTACAGAAGTCAATCATAAATCACACCAGAACTTGCTGAATGCTAAGAACAGTCACCTGACCAGAGCTCCCTTCCCCCTCTCCACTCCCCACCGCAAGTTTTTTTGCTTCTTAACCAAAAGGCCCCGGGACCTAGGGGCAGTTAGAAACAACTCAGGCCTGTGTGCTGGGTTAGATGCAGAAAGAAAGCACAAAATCTAGGATGAGGTATTTCTTCTCCATAAACTTGGTCTTGGACCACAGGTCAAGAATAAGCATAGTCAAGGTAGCATGTTAGATTAACTGCCCATCTCAGGCAGAAAAGAACACTGGCCTCCAGATTAATGTGCCAGGTTACCCCGAGCCCCCTCAGAAGACCAAAAGGGAGCTGAGCACGGAGACACGGGCCCCATAGCAAGGGAAAGTGTTCTGCCTATTCCAACTGTAGGATTCCAGGCATTCAAGAATACTGTAACAGCCAAATCTAAGTTCAAAAGAACCATCCCAAGGGAGCCCACCAGTAAGAGAGAGAAAATCAAACAGTACAACCTAATCAATAAAACAGAATGAAAGGGGTGCCTGGGTGGCTCAGTCGTTTGAGAGTCTGGCTCTTGATTTTGGCTCAGGTCATGATCTCACAGTTCGTGGGTTTGAGCCCCACATCAGGCTCTCAAAAATAAATAAGCATTTTTTAAAAAATAAAAAGAAAGAAAAATAAGGACTTAAAGATTTCCAAGTCTTTAGAGCTCCTGAAACTAAAATATATGATTTTCTAACTAAAACATTTCAGCAAATAAGGGCATCTGGGTGGCTCTGTCGGTTGTGTCCGACTTCGCCTCAGGTCATGATCTTGCGGGTTCGTGGGTTTGAGCCCCGCATCGTGCTGTGTTGACGGCTCAGAGCCTGGAGCCTGCTTCAGATTCTGTGTCTCTGTCTCTCTGCCCCTCCCCCGCTCAACTCAACTCTCTCAAAAATAAACATTAAAAAAAATTTTTTTTAAGCATTTCAGCAGGTAAAACAGAAGATGATTTCAGTTGAGACCTAATTTAGTACCCTGAAAGATCAAATGCCAAAAAAATTTCCAAATTACAAGAAATAAATGCAAACAAGAATTCCAAAAGAAATAGATAAGAAAGCCACAAATAATTAGAAGAAATTTCCCTCAGATTGAGAAAGAAGATGTCTATTAAACAGAGTTTAGTAAACCCTACGTTGAAATGGGGATCCAAGATTCACATCTCAATATAGCCTGGTTAAAATTTCTGAATCTTACAGATAAAATGAAACCTGCCATGCTAACCTGAGTCCCATGAGCCTCCAAAATTACCTATTAATAACCATGATCACTGTCATCTTGATGATGAACTTCTATTAAAGTGCTCAAAGTGTGGTCTGTGGGCCAGCAATAGTATACAAATTGTGTTACTGGTCTATCGTAACAAAAATCGTTAATAACGATTTAGAAACTTTTATAACAATTTGACAGAGTCACATATATCTGTTGAATAATAAAAAATCAGTTTGTATTTTGGGTGTCTTCACTGTATGTTCTTTCATCTAACTTTTACAGTAACTTTTATTGTAGTTTTCAAAGGAAGCCACAGGGTTAGGGGCAAAATGGTCCTCTACTACTGACAGTTTGAGAAGCACTCAGCTAGAAGACCGTAGAGTAACACAGTAGTTCTTGAGTAGGGACAGCAGTATACCTCAAGGGATTACTGGCAATGTCTGAAGACATTTTTGGTTGTCCCGACCGGGGTATTACTGGCCTCCGGTGGGTAAAGGCCAGGGATGTTGCTAAACATCCTATAAAAACCAAAACAAAATAACAGCCATCCCACAACAAAGAATTATCTGGTCCAAAATGTCAATAATGCAAAACAAAGGCTGAGAAGCCCTGGAATCGCACATAAAAACTACCAAAAGAACTCCCATAATCAACAAAATATCCTTCACCTGCCCCGAAAGCAAACTATTTGGAGAAATTCACCATACATCACCCCTTATACCCCATCAGAGAAAAATACTTAAGAAGACTCAAAGCAAACAACACATAACCTCAAAGTGCTACATATTACCATTCCCATTTTACATACACATAAACTGAGGCTTAGAGATTAAGTATCTGGCCCAAGGTTACACGGTAGAATCTAGGTGGACACAGATCTATTTTAAAAATTGTGCAACTCAGGGTGCCTGGGTGGCTCAGTCGGTTGAACGTCTGACTCTTGACTTCAGCTCAGGTCATGATCTCCCAGTTCGTAGTATCAGCACTGAGCCTACTTGGGATTCATTCTCTCTCCCTCTCTCTCTCACTCTCTCTTTCTCTCTCTGCCTCTCCCTGCCCCTCCCCGGTTCAAGGAGCCTGTGTTCTCTCAAAAAATAAATAAACATTTTTTTTTTTTTTTTAAGAAAATCATGCAATTCAAGGTGCTATTTTCCCTTATAGCAATTTAAGGACATGCTTAATACTCAGCAATAAGGTCACCTAACATTGGTTCATCCCAAAATACTTTGCAAAGTATTTCCATATAAATTCTCCTCTTCAACCCTTAGGAAAACACTATTAACAATTAGGGGAAAGTGTCCTTATCCCTCCTTTACAGAAAATAAAACTACGTCAAAGAAAAGTTATTACACTGCCCGTATCTCCACAGTCAATTTGCTCTAACTCTGATGGCAAAAATCGTGTTATTCCTATTAGGTAAAGTCTGTTTTCATTTTTTCAATTTCTATCATCTAAGTATTTTATTTAAGTAAGCTCTACGCCCAATGTGGGGCTTGAACTCAGACCTGGAGATGAAGAGTTGCACGCTGCACCAACTGAGCCAGCCAGGGACCCCTCTATCATCTAAGTATTAACGACTCCCAAATCACACCTCTAATTTTAGTCGTTTTTTCTGAACCCTAAACCTACCCATTCAACAGGTCTTTTCCTTTCCTAAGTCCTACGGGACCATCAAATTCAACCTGTCTAAAAACTGAACACATAATCTCACTATCAAAACTTGTTCTTTCTCTTTTACTCCCTTTTATTTTTTCACTGAGTAATATGAGTGTCCACTGTCAGTCCACCGTCACGCAGAAGACACATGTTATTACACAAATAGGTGTAAAATACCAAGTGTGGTAAGTTCTCTATTCAAGTACGATCGCCGCCCCCCCCCCCCCCCCCGAACCTGTGACTGGGATTTGACATAGAAAGACTGGGGAAGGCAACAGCAAGAAAAGGTACACATGAGAAGAGGCCTTGTGGTGAGACGGTGCAGGGTTCTCCAGTTTACAGAGATGACTGACCAGCCTAGGTTAGTACTTTCGCGGCCCATTCCGTGCATATTCCTGAAGTCAATCCACAACCCGCCTAACCTGACCCGTTCTCTTTCGCCCTCCTGGAAACCTTGTTTTGTTCGCCTGCGAACTTTGGCCTCACCCCTAACTCAAGAACCCCTTCTACCCCAGTCAGCGTATTGTTTCTTGGGGGTGAGGTGTAAGATTGTGCAGGAAAATGAGAGTGTAAAACAAAGCTGCCTAGCCACGTTTCAGCACTATCAATATTTTCAGGTGGGATGCAAACTTTTAAGATCACCGTCACCCCTTTCCCTCCTATGGTGCGCATTCTGCTTTCAATAGTTGGGCACGACCTCCTGCGCGCCCCGGTAGGGCAGGCCTGGCCGCAGACCTGTCCCGTGGGAATGACCTTGAGCTGCCCCAGCTGAGCCGCGGGTCCGGGAACCCCTGGCCTCCTTGCCTCGCGTACCACCCCGGTTTACCCTCAGAGCAGGGATGACCACGCCGGAATCTACCGCAAACTTCAAAACCGAAGGGCGCCGAGGTCAACAGTGACCCTGGGCCAGACGGTAAAGGTGCTTGTGACACCAGGCTGCTCTATACTCCTGAAGGACAGAGGTAATAGGCGGCCCAGGCCCCAAGAAGAAACCCAGAATCTGAGTCCCAAGAGGCCAAGCTAGTCTAGCAACCCTCCCAGTCACCTTGCACTCAGTCCCGAGCTGCCGGGGCCTCCGCTGCCGCCACCGTTCTACTTCCGGCCCTGGCTCCACCCCCACCCGCCTACCCGCCATCGCAATGCATTATGGGCCGCCGTTTCAGTCGGTCGACACTCACCGGACAGGAAACGTCTCGGAGGCGGTCTGCGACCGGACAGCTCTAGGTGAGACAGAAGCCAAACAGGAGGAGGAAGTGGAGGGTAAGTGCTTCCGGGTCCCTTGGCGAAGCCTCCGCCATCTTTCCTTCGCCTAACTTGACCTGCTGTCTTTTTCCCTCCTGGAATCCTTGTAGTGTACGCATGCGCACTGTGGTTGGCCTGTCCCCTAGTTCAGTCCTCCCGGACCCAAGTCAGCATCCTGTTCTTTGTGGTTGTTGAGGTGTATGGTTTTGCCCGGAAAGTGAGAATGTAAAACAAAGCGGATTGGGGCGTTGGGCATTCTTGTGCCTCGTGAGCATCCGTTGCCTCGGGCGTTCGTTTCGCGCAACCTGCTGGGAGTTGTAGTCCTGGACCCGGGGGTGCCTGGGAGGCGGGAGGGGGGTTGGAGTTTCTCAGCGCCGATTCCGCGGGAAAGGCCCAGGGGCCTTACACTTCGAGTCGCAGGAGCGGCGGGTCTTACTGGGAGAAGCGCTGCACGTGGAGCCCGCGCCCCTGCTGTTCTCAGCCGGCTCTGGAGCGCGGGTGGGGGCGACGGGGCCGATTCCGGAGCGGGTGAGTGCGGCCGCGGGGGAGGAAGGGAGCGCGGGCCCGCGCGGGCCGGCCTCGTTCCGGGGCCTTCTCACCCACAGCGGCCCCCCCGCGGCCGCCTCTGTGTTTTGTTTCCGCTGGTCCCCGGCGCTGTGACTCCCATTTCCGTTCGTGGAGACTTGAGGGAGCCGGGTGGGGAGGGGCGGGTGAGGCAGTGCGGGGAGCGGAGGGGAGGGGCGCGCGGCGCGGGGCCCAGGGAAGCCGCGCGCCCCCGGGCCCCGGGCTACCCGTGTCACCTTTCGCTGCTCTCTTCCCCTGCTGTCCCGTCCTCGCCAGTCCGCGGCGGTCCGCAGTCGCCGAGGTCGGGACGAGACCCTGACGCCCCCGGGATTTCAGAGGAATGTTCTCAACCAGTCTCCTCGCCGACCCAGCGTTGCGCCAACACTTCAACTCCAGTTCTCTTTCTAGAACTGCCCTACAATAGCCTCAAAGCCATTTATTACTGTATATGATGTCCGTAGGGATCTATTTTAGAAATGGGGAAGTGAGAAAAGGGAAACAATGGGTTAATGTAGTTTGCCAACATTTTTAGTATTTCGTGTGCTAGAAGATAAGCCGTACGTGTTTGCAGTGTATTAGGGAATCCTGACTTGCTTTGGTTAACAGCCAAACAGTGCGTGATACTGCCTTGCAAGATGATGAGTAGTGATTTAGAAATACTGCCCACTTCATAGTTTCCACTAGTGAGTTTCACTAGCAGGAATTCTAGGTCTGACTCGTGGGAGGAGATTTAGAAACGTTCCCGGGAGCAAAGAGCTGAGCAGTGATAACATTCCTAGGTCCTGTGTGATTTTAAGCTTAAGGAGAAACTGATCAACTCGTAAACAGCAACTTTAGGGGAACAACTTGTGTGTATCAGGATTTGACCCAGGCTTTCGAAGTTTTTTTTGTTTTTGTTTGTTTTTTTAGACATAGTCTGGCACTAGGTGGACTTAAGGCAATTTTACCTGAAATTGTATGCATGTCATGAGAGATACATAGTCTCGAAGTAACAAGGAGCTAGATGTTAAATTGAGATGAGTTATGAGAGCTGAGTTATGGGGAGGCTGACTACTAAATTAAAACTGTTGAGTTTACTCCCTCTCCAACTTCTGTTTGTAAAACTTCAAATCTGCATTCCTGGAAATTATGCAGTGAAAACCTCCCCAGGCGGGGGTGGGGGTGGGTGGTCACCAAGTGTTAGCCTTTCTCCATACTTGCTTTCTTACTCTCTACACACACAGATGCATGTGTTTTGTTTTTTCTTAACCGTTGACTTTATTTTTCAAAATGTCTTTTAATTTCCTCTGATACTTAAAAGTGTTTGTTAGCTTGGGGAAATGTGCTGTCATCCTTGCAGGTCCTGCCACACCATACTTCTATTTATTTTATCCTTTATTTATTTTCCTTTATTGGGCAAAATTTTCTTAAATTCTGTAAAGCAGCAATGCATTCCAATGAAGAAATACAATCCTCAAATTTATCTGTGACCCCAAAAGAGAATATTAAACATAACTGTATTTTTAAAAAAAATTTTTTTTAATGTTTATTTTTGAGAGAGAGAGATACTGAGCACGAGCAGGGCAGGGGCAGAGAGAGGAAGACACAGAATCTGAAGCAGGCTCCAGGGTCCGAGCTGTCAGCACAGAGCCCAACGAATGGCCGGAACCCACAAACTGAGAGACCGTGACCCTAGCTGAAGTCGGACCCTTAACCGATTGAGCCACCTAGGTGTCCCATTCATAACTGTATTTTAAAGAAAACTAGCCTTTCTAGAAATTTTTGAAGTTAGTTTGTATCCATTTTGTGAAGTGTTCTGAATTCCAGGTTAGATTTAATCTAGGAGAAACAGGGTTTTGGGGGGAAGCCCTCATGGGGAGAGGCACCAAGTAATGCTCTCTTCCTCATTTTCTTAAGTATTGACATAAAATTGTGGAGAATTGGTTCCAGAAAAAGAAGTAAGCTCAAGCAGTGATATCAAAGATTTGGATCATTTCCCAAACCTCGCCACTGTTTCTCTAGCCTGGAGTGAGAGAGAAAGAGATCAATTCTGAGATCAATTCATGAGTAATGTGATTTTTTCCGAAAGCACATAAAGTGTGCTCATTTTTTGCTTTATTTGGCACCTTGTGGGCACTGATCTATAACTTTTTTGGAAGCTCACAGGATAAATGACTTTTAAACACCTCCCTGTTTTAGTGCTTGTTTTAAGTCCAACCACAGGTATCCCTGCTGTGAAGCCTGTAGGGCCATTTCTCAGCCTCTGGTTACTTCTTCATTTCTGTTTTTCCATAGTTCCCAGAAATTTCACTTGTTTTCTAATTCTTTTGCCAAGTTGGCTAATGGAGAGGCTCATGGCTGGCTCAGTTGGTAGAGCATGCGACTCTTGATCTCTAGGTCCTGAGTTCAACCCCCACGTTAGGTGTGGAGCCTCCTGATTAAAAAACTAATAATAAATAAGTAAGTAAGTAATGGAGGTGAAAGTGAGCAATAAATGTAAGCCCTGAAAACAAAACGTAAGTGATCTTTTTAAGTGTCGTTCTGCTATAAACCTTATTCTTGCTTTTTCCTATATGGAACAGCTTTGTGATTGTGTGTGTAAACATTATTTTGTTGTTTCTCTGTGCTAATAAAGTTTCCTAGCATGTGCTGCTTTTTTACAATGGATACTCCTATTGGCTTCAGCTTCTGGCTATTAGCAACAAAGCTGCCCTGGACATCCTATTATCAATCCGTGTGAGAATATCTGTAGTGCTTATCTAAGGGCAGTATTACTGGGTCGTAAATATAAGCATACTTCAGTTGAGCAAGTGCTGCTAGATTTTTCTCCAGAATGCTACACCTGTCCATACAGAGGTAGAGGATTTTCGTGTCCTCATGTCCCTACTATTTTCTGTAGTCAACATTCTAAGTTTTGCCATACATACACCAGCACATGGTATAAAGTGATAATTCTTTATTTTAAATTGCATTTTGGATGATTTGAATTTGAGCATTTCTTCATATCCTTCACCAGTTTGTTTTCTTTTCATGTGAATTTCCTTTTCTTAACATGCTTTGGTCTTCTGATTTTTCCTGATTTTTTTGTTATCAATTCAAGGAATTCATTTTCTAATATTCCAATTATTAGTCCCTTGTCACTTTTAAAAAAAAATTTTTTTTAACGTTTTTATTTATTTTTGAGAGAGAATGCGAGTGGAGGAGGGGCAGAGAGAGAGGGAATCACAGAATCCACAGCAGGCTCCAGGCTCCAAGCTGTCAGCACAGAGCCCAGTGCGGGGCTCGAACTCACAAACTGTGAGATCATGCCTGAGCCGAAGTTGGACGCCCAACCGACGGAGCCACCCAGGCGCCCCAGTCCCTTGCCACTTTTGAACACTGGAAGTATATTTTCCTACTCTGTAGCCTGACTGTTGAACATAAATCTTAATTTTTATGCAATCAAATCCATCAGTTTTTCACCTTATGGTTAATGTGTTTGGGATTTTATTTAAGAAATCCTTTCTATCCTTAGACTGCAAAACATTCCCCACCATTTTCTTCTATTAGCTTTATACTTTTACCTTTCGTGTTTAAGCCTTTTAGAATCTGGAGTCAATTTTATATGATGTGTAATAGTCCTTATAGCATTTGCTTTTTCAACACATACTAATGGAATGCCTGCTAAGGGTGAGGCACCGGTCCCAGTACTGTACTTTGTATACGTGTGTAAACAAATACTCTTGCCCTGGGAGCTTCAGTTATCCTATCAGGTAGGTGCCTACTGGCTCATCACCTATTTTGCTATAGTGCTCAGTTTGAATTCCACAATTTTATACATAGCATCAGTTACGGGGCAGGCTTTGTGGGGAGAACGGAAAACTTAATTAGTCCAAAGTCAACAAGAACAGGCCTTAATCTTTAAACCATCCCAAACAAAAGTCACCTGGGGCCAAGTCAGTCTGCTGGGTGTACATGTTGTGTACCTATTCAAGTGGAGAACTCATCCCCTTATTCTTCCTTATAGGGCAGATGTGAGAGCAACCTTGATAATGTGGGGAAAATCAGATTATCTTACACCAGTCAGTCTAGATTTAGGTACTAGCTAGAGACTAACTTGTCAGAAAACCAGCCCCAGCTGTTAGAGATGGTGGGCCTGAAGGAGAGTTATACTCCTTCTAAAGTGGGAAAAAAGACCGTTTTCTTCTACTGTGTGACAAATTACTACACAGGTAGTGACTTAAATATACCATCAATTACTTATATGCTGTTCTGGAAATCAAGTCTGAAATGGGTCTTTCTGGCCTAAAATCAGATGTGGGCAGAACTGTGTTTCTTCTAGAGATTTCAGGAGACAATGTGTTTCTTTTTTCATCTTCTAGAGGCTGCCTGTGTTCTTGGCTTGTGGCGCCTTGCCTCCATCATCAAAGCCAGTCAGTCATAACTGACCCCTGAGTCTTTCTCCCTTTGAATCATTCTGGATCTCTTCAGATTCCCTCTTCCATTTTTAAGGACTCTTGAGATTTTGTTGGGCCCAACTAGATAAGCCAGGATAATCTCTATTTTAAGATCAGCTGATTAGTAACCCTAATTCCCCTTTGCCATGTAACTTCATATAGTCACAGGTTTGGGGTTATTGTGTCTCTCACAGAGACTTTGGTCCCTTGAGAAGTTGAAACCTGGCAAAACTCTTTCCACCTCAAGAAGCTAGACAAAGTCCCTGGTCTAGACAAACCAATTTACGTTCCTGGAGTCACTTGGACAATATGGTCTTTGTGCTTTGATGATAATAGAATGGAGGAAGAAAGACAGTGAATACATAAATTCATAATAAAGTATGTTAGGTGCTGCAGACAACAAGACAGAAGAAAGGGGTATGGAGAAGGCCGATTACAGAATTAAATGGGGGTAGTCAGGGTATACCTCATTGGGAAAAGGAGATTTGAGCAGAGACATCAAAGAGGTGAGGGATTTAGCCCGGAGGACATGTGGGGGAAATAGGTGCCAGCCAGACAGAATAGCAGGAGCAAAGGCTGTAGCAGCAAGATTGGAGCAGTAATGGGGTGGGGCTGGGGGTAGATCTGGTAGGGCCTTGCTGGCCACTGTGAAGTGTTTAGGTTCTACTGTGACTGGTATTGATCAAAGGAGTGCTACAGTTTAAAAAAAAAATTTTTTTTTAATGTTTATTTATTTTTGAGAGAGAGATAGAGCGTGACCAACCAGAGAGAGGGAGACACAGAATCCAAAGCAGGCTCCAGGCTCTGAGCTGTCAGCACAGAGCTTGACGTGGGGCTCGAGCTCCTGAAACACGAGCTCATGACCTGAGCCGAAGTCGGACGCTCAACCGACTGAGCCACCCAGGCGCCCCAGGAGTGTACAGTTTAAAGACGATCACACTGGCTGTTGTACTGACTGAGAACGGACGGTAGTGAGAGCAAGGGCACAGGAAGGGGGAAACGTGTTAGCAGGGGTTGTGGCAGTATTCCAGCTTAGAGATGGTGGTGGTTCTCGTACTCGTGTGCATTTGCGATATAGAGCCTGTCTTTGAACAAACCACGGTTCAGTCCCACCTGGAAGAATATGGACTTAGGTTGTTACACCTAAAGTGTCTCGTGGAGCCACAAGCAGCTAAGCATCACTGACCTCTGAATAGTTGTCATGTGAGGACATGCGCGCGCGCGCGTGTGTGTGTGTGTGTGTGTGTGTGTACTCATATATACTCAAAATAACATTGTCCTGTTGTGAAGATTCTAAAGCATTTGAATGCTTGTGCCCTGCACTCCATAAATTGTGGTTATTATTTGGAATGAATATTTAAATTCTTCATTTTGTCAAGTCTTCTAAGTGGGAGACTCTTGCAGATATTAGAATACCAAATTTAATGGACCATTTCCTTGTAAGTCAAAGACACTTAGAAGTGCCTTTTAGATATGATAGTAAACTTAGAAAACTACTCTGGACTGTATATGGAGTCCAAAGACAAATTCATTGATCTCCGGTGAGATAGTAACAGAACCTGGAACTTAACAGCATTAATACCTCAGAAATGGCCACAAAGAAGTATCAATATATATAGCTCTCTTATGCATTACTTAGCATTTTTAAAATTATAATGGTTTTGTATCAATGATAGTTTAAAGCAGCAGGTAATAATTTTACATGAGAGAAATAAAAATTGAAATTAGTGCTTTGTTTAAAATACATAAAAGCACATCTAAAAAAATCTCAAGATTATAACATATAATCAGGACAATAATGTGCCTATCTATAATGATTTGCTATTTTATTTTGCTATTTTAGAATGCTGTACTGACCTTTATAAGACCTGTAATTTGTAACACAAATGCTAGCTGTAATGAACTTTAATCTACACTCTGTCATTATAATGCTTTGCTGTAAGTTCTGCTACTAATGTATAGCTTTTAGCTGAACAACTATGGTTCATCTCCATGTTAATTTTTAGGGTACAGGTTTGAATCTGTTATTAAGACTGAGTTGCTATAATAGAATTGACAAACCTTTCACTTGATATTGAAGTAACTTGGATGAGTTTATTGACCAAGAGTTTGGGCCAGAAAACATCCCAATAAATACAGTGGAATGATGAAGTCATGTCAGGTTAATATAAATAATCGTTGTGGATTTTCTTTTATGTGCGAAGATTACTTCCTCCTCTTCTGCTTACCCTCTGCTTTTATTTAAATTGGATTTCTGCTTTTTGTGTAGCATTTCTGCCTTAACTCTTGCAGGACTGACCTATTGAAATACTCTAACCATGACTAAAAGAGAAGCAGAGGAGCTGATAGAAATTGAGATTGATGGGACAGAGAAACCAGAGTGCACAGAAGAAAGGTTGGTATTTTCTGAATTTACTACTTTTTATAATTCTCAGCATACCTACTTAAAAATCAAGCCATAGTTTTTGGTGGGGAGAGGCTTTTTTTTTCCAAATGACCTTAGCATTTTGGGGAGATAATGTATTGCTTTTTTACCTTTGACTTAATGGCTTTGTAGCTGGGAGGGAGAGACAGTTTTAAACTAAAGTTAGTAATAAATATAGCTGATAATGGGTCCCTACTTTTCTCTGTAAATCAGATGACATAATACATTGAAAGTAAAAGGAATTGAAGAGTAGAGGACTTCTGTGGAATAAAAAGGTTTAGAACAATTCTGTATTGAATGGACAGAATTACTAAGGTTGACAAGGATGCTGAGCATTGAGAGTAGAGCTGAAATTTAAAACTTAAATTTTTAATAGAGCTTTCCAGCATGTTTGATTATGCTATTTTCTCTTCCTTTAATTATCAGATACGTGTGTGTGTATATGTACATTTGTTTATGTCACAAATTACCCCAAGACTTAGCTACTTGAAACGTGCAGCATTTATTATTGCAGGTTCTCAGAGTCAAGAACCTGGAAGCAATTTAGCTGGATGGTTCTGGCTCAGGGTATTTCATGACCTTATAGTTAAGCTGTCTGTCACTCTGGGCCACTGTCATCTGAAAAGTTGACTGGGGCGAGCATATTTGCTTCCAAGATCACTCATGTGGCATGTGGCAGGACCACTCACTTCCTGACCCACGTGGGCTTTCTCTGTGGCTACTCATGACGTGGAAGCTGGCTCCCCCTAAAATAAATGGTCTGCCAAAACCATAAGAGACTCTTAAATACAGAGAGCAAACAGAGGGTTACTGGAGGGTTGTGGGAGGGGGGATGGGCTAAATGAGTAAGGGGCATTAAGGAATCTACTCCTGAAATCATTGTTGCACTATATGCTAACTACTTGGATGTAAATTAAAAAAAACACAAATGGTCTGACATAGTGCTTTCCAAGATAGACATTGTAGTCTCTTTCTAAATTACCTAAGAGGTGATATATCACTTCTGTCTTAGTCTTTTGGTCACACAGTCCAACCTCCAAACAGTGTGGAAGGTAACTACTAAAAGGTAGATTATTAGGAGGTGAGTGAGGATCATTTGGGCTCTTGGAGCCTGACTTGCGTATATTTATGTTTATGTAACACACACAAATGGCCCACATAACCTAAAGTGTTTACTGTTTGGCCCTTTATAGAAAATCTCTGCAGATGTCTCTTGTAAGAAATTGATAGCTACTACATTGACCAGGGGAGTAGCTGTAAAGGAGCAGTTATTGCTATGAAGCTGTCGTCTGTACATTGTTGTTGTGCAGGAATTTAGGTCCAGGGATATGAGAACATTCTCAGTTTTTCAAGAGAAACTCAGTTTTGCATGAAACTTTCCAAAGTTTAAGTAGTATCAACAAAATATTTAAAAATTTTTTAAATGTTGAGCTCACATAAAGTGGGTCTTTAAAATCTGTCTTAAAGTGACATTTCTTTTAAAGAATGATTGTTACAGAAAAAGGAAAAGATAGCCTATTGTGCTATAGCTAAGGAATTTGTTAGAAATACTTGGCCAAAAGACCCAATTGTTTTACCTTAATAAAAATAATAGTAATAGTTTACTAGTATTTAAAAATAATCTTTGTTTTTAATCATGAGTGTTCTATTATGAACTTTTGTTAAAGTTTTAGAAGAAATTCAGGTTATGTACACTAGTAAGTGATATTTAGGAATATCATGCATATATCACATTATACTTGGAATTTATGTGAAAATGGAACTGGACAAATTTTTAAATACATGATGCAAATAAGATTCAAATCATATTAAACATGCTGTGAAACTTCGTTGAACTCCAGATTCACTAATTTAGCAGATATTATTTGATGTGTGTCTTCTATTCGACACCATATAAGGATTTCAAAAAGTATGTAGAATTGTTTGCCAAGATTTTACTCTCATGGAACTTATGATTTCATAAAATTCAAAGTATGAAATAACAATACGGAGGAGCCTCAGAAAGCTTTAAAGCAGGAATGTAATTTTTTTAATGTGGAATTATGCTGATTATAACCAGTAGTTCTCAGTTAAGTTAAATCAGAAGTATTTTATGTAACTTAACATTTTCCAGCCTTATTATTTACATTTATGTTGGGAAAGGAAATTGACTAGTAGAGATGGCATACAAATTTTAAGGAGACTTTTACCTTCCATTCTGGGCCTAAATTTTTTCAAAATGACTTGAAAATGTAACATAATGCAAACATTTCCCTGTAAATATTGTATATGTAGTATTTCTATATGTATACACACATATGGACATTTATATACCTAGAGAGATACGTCTGCAAGACTGTATCTTCACATTTCAAGCTCACATTTCTCTGCAATTCAGTATTCAATTTGGCAACACTAGTTGGTGACAGGCCTACCACTGAATGGTGTCTATGCAGAAATGAGTTTCAAAGACCAGAAATGTGTTTTGATATTGAGTTTTGGTTTGAGCGTATTGTTACTTTAATATCCAGGGTAAAAATGTTAACAATTATGTCCTTTAACATTTAGCATTGTAGAACAAACCTACACTCCGGCTGAATGTGTAAGCCAGGCTATAGACATCAATGAGCCAATAGGCAATTTAAAGAAACTGCTAGAACCAAGACTACAGTGTTCTTTGGATGCTCATGAAATTTGCCTGCAAGATATCCAGGTAAAAAAAAAAGTTTTGGTTTGTTTTTTTTTTTTTTAGATTTATGTTTCAGCATTTAAGTCTGCATTAGAATTTTTTTTTTTTAAGTAATCGTTACACCCAAGGTGGGGCTCAAACTTAGAACCCCCAGATCAATAGTTGCATGATCTACCAACTTGAGCCAGCCAGGCGTCCCAGAAATGTTTTCTTGTTAGCCTTTTATCTGTACAGCTATAGTCATTATAACTAAATTTGACCTGTTTTACAAAATTTAAGCATTTAGGAGTAAAAGTTATTCCAGCAAAATTCTCTCCATTCAAAATTACATTTAAAAGATTGAGTACTAAACGAAACAGTTGCTTTTTACTTTCACAAATATAAAATAAGTTCAAATACATATGAATCAAAGCCTAAACATAAAGTAGTGAGAAGCACATTGACGTTGGAACCTGCAGTGTGCCCTCCTCACATCCTGTTTCTAACTAGCTTTTAGCTTCTTTGTGCATTAGTTTCCTTATCTTCAAAAAGAAAAAAATTGCCTAAATGATTTTTATATTCCCTTCCATATTTATTTGCTCCAGCAGTGAATTTCAGATAAGAACTTAAGTACCAGTGTATATATTTCTTAGAGTTTATTGCAATAGGATTTTACCTGTGGTAGTATTTTAACAGTATATTATGTTTTCAGCATATTCATAGTCGTATTTTATGGTATTCTTTCAAGAAAGGTAGTATTTTCATGTGTAAAAGGTAGTGGTTTAGATAGAATTGCTCAAATAGTTTCTCTAGATCTTCCTTGAATATAAGAGTAAGTATTAGAGTTTTATACTGTTTTTGTATGCTAATTTATATGAATACAAATGGTGTCCTTTTGGGGATTATTTGGTTTGTTTAATCTCTTCTCCCCTTTGTTTGCCTTATGACGTAGGTACTCCATGTGTTGTAGGACTTTTACCTTAGTTTTTTAGAAATTCAAATCATCGTATGTCTATTTTTTTTTTTTATGTTTATTATTTTGAGAGAGAGTGCGCGGGAGGGGAAGAGAGAGAGAGAATGCCAAACAGGCTCTGCATTGTCAGTGCAGAGCCCGATGTGGGGCTCAAACTCATGAACCGTAGGATCATGACCTGAACTGAAACCAAGAATCTGATGCTCCACCATCTGAGCCACCCAGGCACCCCTGTCTATTATTTTTAAATAATATTTTGATGTAGAATAAGTTGAAATGTTTAGATGAAATTTGTGCATTTCACTTGCCACTCAACCATACTTTTATCTTTTCCTTTCAGTAAATCTAGTGAATGTTGAAAGGGACAAGGATCTTGCTCTTCTAGAATTAGAGAATGTATGTGAGTCTAATAATATTAGAATTTTTGACATTTAAGTCTTTTCTTCTCTTGGAGAGAATAAATTAGCACAGTCTTTTTGGAAGGTAGTCTGGCATTTAGTGTCTACTAATATTGAATGTGAAATACCTAGTAGCTCACCTCAATAAATTGTTCTTACAGAAATCCTCACCTAGGTGAACAGTTATACATCTGAGATATTCATTGCATTGTTGTGCAGAAACTGAAAATAACTCAAATGTTCCAAAAACGGACTTAGATAAATAACTTCTGTAGATTGGCATTTAAGACAGCCGTTAAAAATTGGTGAAATGGAACTGTATGGGCAGTTTACCTTGAATGAAAACATAATTGCAGGGGTGTCTGGGTGGCTCAGTCGGTTAGTCACCCAACTCTTGATTTTGGCTCAGGTCGTGATCTCGCAGTTGTGGAAGATCATGGGATTGAACCTCACTTCGGGCTCTGTGCCGACAGCATGGAGCCTGCTTGGGATTCTCTTTTTCTTCTCTCTGCCTCTCCCCTATTCTTGGTGTCTCTGTGTCAATTTATAACAATTTACTGAGGTGAGCTACTAGGTATTTCACATTCAATATTAATAGACACTAAATACCAGATTACTTTCCAAAAAGACTGTACTAATTTATTCTCTCTCCAAGAGAAGACTTAAATGTCAAAAATGTCTCTCTCAAAATAAATAAACTTTAAAAAATAATAATTGCAGGACACTGCTACATTATATCATTTAACATTCACATCAGTTTTTGAAATCAGCTTTTTTTTTTTTTTTTTTTTTTTTAATTTTAGAGAGAGCAGGAGTAAGGAGAGGGACAGAGTTGGGGAGAGAGAGAACCTTAAGCAAGCTCCATACTAAACACGGAACCCATCACAGGTGTCGATCCCATGACCCTAGGATCATGACCTGAGTCGAAATCAAGCATCAGATGTTCAACCAACTAGCCATCTAGTAGCCCCCAAATCAGCATATTCTTAATTACATTCTACAGATGTAGAAACTGAAATTTAAAGAAGTTAAAAATTTGCCCAATGCATAGCTACAAAGAGGTACATTGGAATTTGAACACAGGCCTATGTGACTCCAAACTCTACTTGTTTAAGGCAGACTTTTAAAAAAGTTTGTATTAACTTAGTGTCACTGGGCTTTACCTCTAAAATAAAGGGGAATCTGGACTTGATCTCTTGTCTTTCAGCTCTAACATTTATTGTTTTTTTTTTTAATCATACCTGACCTGACCAAAATGAAAGTATTACCTGCAAAGTACCCAAAGTATCAGAAGTTCTCAGTAAATATTAGTTGAACAATATTGGAAATATGCATCATTCGTAGTATCACAGAATTCAGAGCTACCGTAGTATCTAAAGCCTTTTGCAGTCCTCCCTGTCTCCCTTTCTCTCTTAAAAAGAATGTGAGGATAGCAGCTTCTCATCTTCATAACAATTAACCACATGCATCTGGAGTCAGAATGCTTGCTGCTTGTGGTGATGCTTTTGTATTTTCAGATGAATGTCGACTTGAAGGCTGATGGGGAGTGGCAGAGTTGTGCTCCTTTGAGGAGTATGTGAACTAGCTAGGATATACAGTACTGTGTGAGAGTTCACTGTCAGAGTTCCACATGCTGTAGCTTCTGCTGGATCATACCCGTGCCTACCGCAGAGAGGAGGAATCTGGGTATCGGGAGAGTTTTTAACAGAGCGTTAAGCAGAGACTTCTTTTAAGGAGTGAAACTACCATGTTTGACCTGTCTTTCTGCAGGGTTATACAGAGTGTTTTGTCTGTGTTCGCATTTAGACCTAAAGTCATTTAAGATTTTAGGTTTTATTTGTATGACTGCTTTTTTAATATTAGAAAATGTGTTTGTACCATGACTACAGCATTGACTGAATTCTTGGGAAGGGGAATGGGAGGAGCTTTGTGCCTCCAGCTGCGTGGAATGCAGACACACAGATGTATACATTATTCAAGATAATTATAGTGCTAGTGTGCTTTTAAAATGGTGACAGAATGTCTGGAAGACAGAACCTTACATTTTGTCATCAATTTCCCATTGTGTGAAATGCATTGGCTGTTAGGCGAGGTGAAGGATAAAAGCACTAATACTGAAAGGATATAGACTTATTGTGGAAGATACCAAAGCTAGGTCAGGTGTGAGCTCATAAGTCCTTTAACTTTATTAACTGTATTGCCAGAGATTTAGAGTTAACCTTGATCTTAAATGTGTGGCATTGGTAATTCAGGGGACTTGGCAAAAATTATGTTAATAGATTTATATAAATCTCCCCACTAATTAAACACCCTTCTTTATTTATGACAGGAAAATTGCATTATCTTCTACTTTAAATATATATGCAGAATAAACAGTAATAATGCCTTTTGACATTATTTAAAATCCTAAACTCCAGAGCTAGAGAAAACCACCACCTCAAATACATTTGGTTAATTTATGTTGTCTTTAATTACTACCATGGTGGTTAAAATATTTTTAATTTCGACAAAGAATTAAGTGATATGACAACTTGGCTAATTAGATGTGTTCTTATAATCCCATTAGTATGCCTCAGTAATTAAGTCCTGTTTGGTGCATCCATTTATATTAAACCAGATGACTGAACTAAAATTTGCCTTTATCATTTTCCCATGTTTAGCTGGACCCAGAACGAAGTTTGTTTGACCAAGGAGTAAAGACAGATGGAACTGTACAACTTAGTGTACAGGTAATTTCTTACCAAGGTAAGCTGCTTTTAATGTTGTTACTTTAAAGTCTAGTTTGTGTTTTTTTTAAATATGAGAGAACTCAGTTTTACAAGTTTGAGGTGTTTTACGTGGTTGTCTGAATTACTTTATGTGATGTTATAGTCACATATTCCTGTCTTTGGTTTAATTATTATATCTGTCAGGGTGAAGTAGATAGTATAACATATTCTACTAGTTTACTCAGAGAAGAATGTATTTTAAAGTAGAGAAAGGTGGAAATACACGTTCTGGTTGATTTTTCTCAGAACAGTTTAGCCACACTGCAGAACTGGATTGCCGAGGAAGCTGTTGCCCTGCCATGATCTGGAAAATGCCAGATCTAAAAGCCACCACTAAATAGCTGTCAACTTAGAACCATGCTGCCCCCACAGTGATCCACATTAGCCAAAAACATGGATGTCATGTGCCTGCTTGTCCCTTCTTTACTCATTTCCTAACAGCAGGCTTATGCCAGTGATTCTACAACCTGAATCCCAACTGGAACCGTAGCTCCAAGGAAATCTAGTCTCTACAGTTTAGCACAGAGAGAGGAATTTGCAAAAGATATAGAGTGACTCAGTCACCTATATCCAACCCAGTATTTTACTAATCTTGTTTAAGTACAAAAATTAGAAAAGTAGGAAACCATTTTGGGTAGGTTGAATTTTGGTTTTTAAAAATGTGGCTTGTTGGGAGTTCTGACCACAGTTTTAGACTAATTTACATGTTTGAACATAATGTATTGCTTATAATCGCATTTCACAAATCAAAGTATTCTCAAACTATGAAAATGGTAGCTATCTCCTGATCTACAATTTCCCCCAGAATGACCATCGTTGGCAATAAGAAAGAAATTCTTTGTTTTCTTCTTTTTTTTATTTTTAACTTGTTTTATTTTTTATTTTTTAAAATTTACATCCAAATTAGTTAGCATATAGTGAAGCAATGATTTCAAGAGTAAATTCCTTAATGCCCCCTACCCATTTAACCCATCCCCCCTCCCACAACCCCTCCAGCAATGCTCAGTTTGTTCTCCATATTTATGAGTCTCTTCTGTTTTGTCCCCCTCCCTGTTTTTATATGATTTTTGTTTCCCTTCCCTTATGTTCATCTGTTTTGTTTCTTAAAGTCTTCATATAAGTGAAGTCATATGATTTTTGTCTTTCTCTGACTGACTAATTTCACTTAGTATAATACCCTCTGGTTCCATCCACGTAGTTGCAAATGGTAAGAATTCATTCTTTTTGATTGCCAAGTAATACTCCATTGTGTGTGTGTGTGTGTGTGTGTGTGTGTGTGTGTGTGTGTGTGTATCACATCTTCTTTATCCATTCATCCATCGATGGACATTTGGGCTCTTTCCATATTTTGGCTATTGTTGATAGTGCTGCTATAAACAAGGGGGTGCATGTGTCCCTTCGAAACAGCACACCTGTATCCCTTGGATAAATGCCTAGTAGTGCAATTGCTGGGTCGTAGGGTAGTTGTATTTTTATTTTTCTGAAGAACCTCCATACTGTTTTCCAGAGTGGCTGCACCAGCTTGCATTCCCAAAAATTCTTTGTTTTCTTTAAAAGCCTAGTGACTTCTTGCAAGCGTAGGGAGAGTTGACTTGATGAAATTTGAATGGAGGATTAGAGATTAATTTTAGGAAATTTTTTTTCAAAAATTCTAGTTCTTTTTCTCATGTATATTTGAAAACTGACTTATCTTTGTATCAGAAAATGAATGATAAGCAATACAGTTTATTATAGAGTTGGTTTTCAAAGAGGTTTCAAGGTTTTCAACTTTAAAGTTGACTTTTGTTTTTTCTTTCAAATATACTTTGATTAAATTTGATATAGATTGTAACAGACACAATGACCAAACAGTAGCTGTTAAGTAATATGATAGTTTCTTAGAGCTGTCATCATAACAGAAGTATCTGAGATGATTTTATAAAGGCCTAGTTTATTCTGTTTTGAATATCTTAAGAATTTGGGGTATTTTTTTTTCATTCAATTGAAAATGGAAATCAGAAGTTAATAATGTGTATTTAGCAAACTCAGTGCCAATTCATTTTTAACACATGTACTTTGACCCTTGAAAAGAAGAGCAGTCAGGGGCGCCTGGGTGGCTCAGTCAGTTAAGCGTCCGACTTCAGCTCAGGTCATGATCTCACGGTTTGTGAGTTCGAGCCCCGCATCGGGCTCTTTGCTGACGGCTCAGAGTCTGGAGCCTGCTTTGGATTCTGTGTCTCCCTCTCTGCTCCTCCCATGCTTGTGCTCTGTCTCTCTCTCTCTCTCAAAAATAAACATAAAAAAAAATTTAAAAGAAAATCAGTCAGTAAATAATCTTAATTTGCTTAGAAGGACTTCTACAAATTCTGCAGGTGAGTAGCTACTCCTTTATATTCTCCCTAGTCTAGTTTTTATTTTCTAATCCATATTGGTACTTTTTCTTTCTAATAAATGTTCATAAGTAGCTGTGCGTGTGGTGGTAGTAGTGGTGGTGGTGATGGTGTTAAATTATCTTAGACTTAGTAGGAAAGTTGCAGGGCTGCCTGGGTGGCTCAGTCAGGTAAGCGCTAGATTTCAGCTGAGATCGAGCCCCACGTAGGGCTCTGTGCTGTCAGCTCAGAGCCTGGAGCCTGCTTTCGGATTCTGTGTGTCCCTCTCTCTTGCCCCTCCCCCGCTCCTCCCTCCCTGCCCCCCTCTCTCTCTCTCTCTCTTGAAAATAAACATTAAAAAAAAAAACAAAAAACAAAAATGTTACAAGAGGAGTAAAAGAATTCCTGGATGTCCTTTACCTAGATTCCCCAAATGTTAACTTTTATTTCATTTGCTTTGTTCTCCGTCCACCTGTCCCCTTGTTATCTTTTTTGCCCTGTTTAAGAATAAGTTGCAGGGGGTGCCTGGGTGGCTCAGTCAGTTAAGCATCCAACTTCAGCTTAAGTGTGATCTCACAGCTCATGGGTTTAAGCCCCATGTCAGGCTCTGTGCTGACATCTCAGAGCGTGGAGGCTGCTTCGGATTCTGTGTTGCCCTCTCTCTGTGCCCCTCGCCTGCTCACGCTCTGTCTCTGTCTCTCAAAAATATATAAACGTGGGGTGCCTGGGTGGCTCAGTCATTTGGTGTCTGACTTCAGCTCAGGTCATGATCTCACTGTTCATCAGTTCGAGCCCCACGTCAGATTCTGTGCTGACAGCTCAGAGCCTGGAGCATGCCTCGGATCCTGTGTCTCCCTCTCTCTCTGTCCCTCCCTCGCTCACGCTCTGTTTCCCTCTCTCAAAAATAAACAAACATTTAAAAAAAAATAAACGAACATAAAAAAAAGAATACGTGTTGCATACATGATCTTTTTCTGTCCCTAAATACATCAGTGTATGTGTTTTCTGAAAACAAGGAATTCTTTTGCATGACATTACAATTATCAAAATCAGGAAATTAGTCTTGACACAATACTGTTATCTACTAAAGTTCCATTGAATAATTGTATTTATGTCTACAAGAGAGTATTTGCTCTACCATTTGAGAGCGCATAAACTAAGCTAATGACTTTTTAGTGACTTTTATGTATCCATTTGAATTTACTTTTTTTTTTATTCATTCTTAAGGAATTGAGCCTAAGCTAAACATCCTTGAAATTGTTAAACCGGCGGAAACAGTTGAAGTAGTTATTGATCCAGATGCCCACCATGCTGAAGCAGAAGCACATCTTGTTGAAGAAGCTCAAGTAATAACTCTTGATGGCACAAAACACATCACAACTATTTCAGATGAAACCTCAGAACAAGTGACAAGATGGGCTGCCGCACTGGAAGGTTACAGGAAAGAGCAAGAACGCCTCGGGATACCTTATGGTAATAAAATACTTAATTATGTGCTAGTAGTATAATAGGAATTAAGCTTGACATAGAAGATACTAGGGTGAGTAAGTTATAATCTATTTTAAATGTAGAATATTTAGGAAGAATATCGTTTTCCGTATTTTTTTTATCCCCTTTGGACAAATATTTTTGCAGATGTTGGGAATACAAAGAAATAAAATCTGCCTTCAAGGTGTTCATAATGTAGTTGAAGACAGAGAAGCTAAGTGAAAGGAAATAGTTGCCATAAAAGGTAGCATGGTTTTAAGCTGTAACTTACATATATAAAGGGAATATGCTGTCACAGTCTCAAGGGATCACAGTGGCCTGTGTGGAAACTGGGAAAAGGTTTTTTACAGACAAAGAAACTGATGGACAGAGAAGGGCAGACCAGACAGGAAACACATGTGCAAAAGTTAGACATGGGAGTGAGTATTCAGGAGTAGTGAGGTTTGGTGGAGTTAACTCTTAACAGTGTAGAACTGTTTTGATTGATGGACGTGACCACGTGGTGGGAGTGCATAGCATATGTTGGTGCACATGGAGACCGAATGAAGGGAAAACAGAGGCATGTTATAGTTGAGTTGTGGCTAGGTGATAATGTCTAGGTCAGCTTAAACTTGATAATTTCTGGGGAAAGAAATGAATGAAAATAGTGATGGGGCTGAGCAGCTGACTCATGGATTGTGTGAGGGCAGAGAGGAGAGATTCAAGTACTGATGCAACTTCTCAAGCTTGGGTGCATGTAGGGTAATCATGATATTGATGAGAATTGGTGACATCTTCATTACATGTGTAGTGAACTACATATGCCAGGCATCATGTTAAATGCTGGGCTTTTGATGGTGCATAAGAAAGATAGTCCATGCCCTCCGGAGCTTAAGTGGGAGAGTTGGGGAAGTCTGGTATTGGGAAGATTTTTTTCAAGGGAAAGTGGTTCTACTTTTGAATAGTACCGACTTAACTAAAGGTAACCAGAAAGTATTTTCAGGTATACAAGATTTGGACTGGAGATAAAGATGTTTTCTGGGACTCCACTGTGTTGAATTTATATTGAAGCCATAGAGTGTATGCAGTCTCTGATGGAGAGAGAGAAAATGGAAAGGAACACAGTGTTAAAGACTGGTTCCTGGAGCTTGTCAGAATTTCAGCTTGAGGAGAAAAGAAGGGAGACACAGAATGGCTGAAGAGATAGAAGGAAAACAAGAAATGTATATAGTGACTGTGGAATTGAGAAAGAGTTTTAGATGGGCAAGAATCTCCACACTGCCAGCAAAGTAAAGAAATGCCAACTGAGTAGTATCTGTTAAATTTGGTGATCAGAGGTTTATTGGTAGATTTAGAAAAAAAGTAACTGTAGAGTTAAAGATGAGTTACAGGAAATAAATAGACATGGAAATGGAAAAAACTGAATATTAACCTTTGATGGGGAGGGCAAATGGGAAGAGTGTTGAGAGAATAAGTAAATGTTATTGAAGGTTCAAGAGTTGTTGATAAGCTGAGTATTGGTAGATAAAATGATATGGCACTAGCCGGAAAAGGGTAGATGAAGAAAGCCACGAGAGGGACTTTTAATTGCAACATAAGAAGGTAAGTCCAGTTTGGAGGAGATCAAGCTGTTCCTCAGAGACGGTGTAGTTGACAGTATTCTTACCTATTTTTGACGTGTGGAAGCCAGCATAGATGTTGTACTTGACTTTCTTGTTACTGAGTCACCCCTGAGAGGGGAAATGCTGAGAAGGAAAGAAGGAGCATAAAAACATTTGAAATAATATTTTATGGTTTGCTAGACTTGCAACAAGAACCTTTTGGGGAGTAGAATCCTTTTTTTTTTTTTTTTTTTTTTAATTTATTGTCAAGGTAGCTAACACACAGTGTATACAGTGTGCTTTTGGTTTTGGGGGTAGATTCCCGTGATTCATTGCTTACATACAACACCCTGTGTTCATCCCAAGAAGTACTCTCCTCAATGCCCATCACCCATTTTGCCTCCTCCCCCAAGGAGTAGAATCTTTTATGGAGAGTAATATTTAAAAATGAATTGTAGAGAGCAAGATTATAAACTTTGACTCAAAGTTCCAACCACGGGTATTACTTACTTAGAATAAAGCTCTTTTCAAACACTTGACATTTATTTAGGTATAGGAAGATTTTTTTTAAATCATTGGGTTTTTTTTTTTGTTCCTAAAATCATTAGCAACTGGAAAGTTTTAGGAATGTAATTACTGTTTTCTTAGGAAACTATCGTTTCAGGTTTCTTTCTGCACATAAGGGTAGTCATTTTGCAATCGCTTGTTAATTCTGTGCAAAATTGAAATATGGCTGACTGGTCGTAGCTACTTTAAATCTCTTTGAAATATTGGTTCACATTGGACAGTTCCTTAAAGTTTGTTTTATACGTATCAGTTTTATATCTGGACAGGAACTTAGAACCACCTGTTCATATATGTACAATCCCTTCACTTTTAGATTTTTCCAGGACTCTATTTTCCTGCTGTTTTGTTTTTGTTTTGTTTACTATTTCACATTTAAAAGCTGTCGATGAAACTCAAATTAATGAATTTATAGTAGTTAGAAGTCTGGTCAAATGGGATGTTCAAACTGACTAAAAGTATCTATTCTTGTCCTTTTTTAACAAGAATATTAAAAAGATGACTATATTTATTTTTATTTTTTCTTTCAGTTGTTTGAATAATTAAGAAAGATAGTCACGTTTTTGGCTCCCAAAATTGTCAAATATTAACATTTTAAAATATTACAAGTGTTGGGGCACCTGGGTGGCTCAGTCAGTCGAGCTTCCGACTTCAGCTCAGGTCATGATCTCATGGTTCATAGGTTCGAGCCCCATGTCAGGCTCTGTGCTGACAGCTTGGAGCCTGCTTCAGATTCTGTGTCTTCCTCTCTCTCTGTCCCCCTGCTCATGTCTCTCTCTTTCTCTCTCCCTCAAAAATAAACATTAAAAAAATTTTTTTTAGTACTACAAGTGTAAAATACCTGCTACAAAAAGAGAAGAATGTAAAATTGTTTATGTTGATTACATGCTGAAATAACATTTGGATTCATTAAATGAAATTATTGTTAAAGTAAATTTCACCTAATTTCTTTATTTTTTAATGTAGCTGTTAGAAAATTTTTAAATTACATAGTACCCTGCATTATATTTCTATTGGACAGCTGCTGATCTAGACAATTGTAGCCTTCAGTTCTGGGAAATTTTCCTGTATTAGTCTTTTGATAATTACCTTCTGTGTTTTTCTTTTCTTTTCTCTCAAATTCCCGTTCAATCTCATGGGCTGATCCTCTGTGTCTTTACTCTTCCACTTGTCATTTCTGTATCTGTCTGTACAACTTTGCCAAATTTCTTGTCTTTATATAACAACCTGTCCTGAGAGTTACTTTCACTTTACAAGGACTCTTGATATTTGTTTGTTGATTTTAGTATTCTGAGCTCAGTATTATGGATATCATGTTTTCTCTTACCTCTCTGAATATTTTCATCGTTGTGTTGGGGTTTGTAAAAATTTGTTTTCCATTTTGTTATGGCATTATTTCTGTCTTTTCTGTGTTCTATTTTTCTGTTTATTTTTGTTTTTTTTTTAGACTGAAATATCTGATTATTCCTGCTCATCTGTTCATTGAGTGAATAACTTTTTTTTTAATGTTTAATTTTGAGAGAGAGAGAGAGAGAAAGAGAGAGAGAAAGAGACAGAGGTGAATGGGAGAGGGGCAAAGAGAAAGGGAGACAGAATCCGAAGCAGGCTCCAGGCTCTGAGCTGTCAGCACAGAGCCCGATGCGGGGCTTGAACCCATGAACCACAAGATCATGACCTGAGCAGAAGTTGGATGCTCAACCAACTGAGCCACCCAGGCACCCCTAACTTTTTTTTAATGTTTACTTATTTTTGAGATAGCTTCAGCGGGGGAGGGGCAGAGAGAGTGGGAGACAGAGTATCCAAAGCATGCTCTGCACGGACAACAGTGAGCCAGATGTGGGGCTTGAACTCATGAACTCTGAGATCATGACCTGAGCTGAAGTCAGATGCTCAACCGACTGAGCCACCCAGGCGCCCCAGAGTGAATAACTTTAAAGCTAATTAGTTTGAAGCTCTGGAAGGGGTTTCTTGACCATACACAGGTAAAATGGGGTATTGGTCATTTCATTAAAAGATTTGAAAGTGCCAGTATGTATAGCTCTTTTTCCTGGGTTTCTTTAACTTTTCTGGAGAATTGGCCAAATACCTAACAGGGGTAGAACATTGCAGTGAGGATTTATGGTTGACTTGTATGTGAATGCTGCATTGTGGAAGTGGAAAGGGAAGGGCAGAGGGTCTCACTCTTCAGTTTGTAGACTTTTATTACTGGGATCTGTTCTCCCAAGATCTGTTTAATGTCTGTCACTGATCTTAAAGTGTTCCTGGGAGTGGGGGAAGGGTTATGGACATGTGTGTTGAGGGATGCTTCTGTTCAGTTGGCTCCTGAGAATGAAGGAGAGGCCCTGAAGGTTCTGACACCACCATACACTTAAAATCAGTCCCCTGATTTGTATTTCCCTGATGAGGAGCGACGTTGAGCATCTTTTCATGTGCCTGTTGGCCATCTGGATGTCTTCTTTTTTTTTTTTTTTATTTTTTTAAAAAAAAAATTTTTAATGTTTATTTTTGAGAGACAGAGAGAGGCAGAGCATGAGTGGGCGAAGGGCAGAGGGAGAGGGAGACACTGAGTCTGAAGCAGGACCCAGGCTCTGAGCTGTCAGCACAGAGCCCAATGTGGGGCTCAAACTCCCGAACCGTGAGATCATGACCTGAGCCAAAATCAGACGCTTAACCGACTGAGCCACCCAGGTGCCCCTGGATGTCTTCTTTAGAGAAGTGCCTATTCATGTCTTCTGCCCATTTCTTCACTGGATTATTTGTTTTTCGGATGTGGAGTTTGGTGAGTTCTTTATAGATTTTGGATACTAGCCCTTTGTCCAATATGGCATTTGCAAATATCTTTTCCCATTCCGTCAGTTGCCTTTTAGTTTTGATGATTGTGTCCTTTGCAGTGCAGAAGATTTTTATCTTCATGAGGTCCCAATAGTTCATTTTTGCTTTTAATTCCCCAGCAATAGCACTGCTTGGAATTTACCCAAGGGATACAGGAGTGCTGATGCCTAGGGGCACTTGTACCCCAATGTTTATAGCAGCACTTTCACCAATAGCCAAGTTAGGGAAAGAGCCCAAATGTCCATCAACTGATGAATGGATAAAGAAATTGTGGTTTATGTACACAATGGAATACTACTTGGCAATGAGAAAGAATGAAATATGGCCTTTTATAGCAATGTGGATGGAACTGGAGAGCGTTATGCTAAGTGAAATAAGTCATACGGACAAAGACAGACACCATGTTTTCACTCTCATGTGGATCCTGAGAAACTTAATAGAAGACCATGGGGGAGGGGAAGGAAAAATAAAAAGTTAGAGAGGGAGGGAGCCAAACCATAAGAGACTCTTAAAAACTGAGAATAGGGGCGCCTGGGTGGCTCAGTCAGTTGGGTGTCTGACTTCAGCTCAGGTCATGATCTCACAGTCTGTGGGTTCAAGCCCCACATCAGGCTCTGTGCTGACAGCTTGGAGCCTGGAGCCTGCTTCAGATTCTGTGTCTCCCTCTCTCTCTGACCCTCCCCTGCTCATGCTCTCTGCCTCAAAAATAAATTAAAAAAAAAAAAAAAATTAAAAAAAAACTGAGAATAAACTGAGGGTTGATGGAGGGCGGGAGGGTGGGTGATGGGCATTGAGGAGGGCACCTGTTGGGATGAGCACTGGGTGTTGGATGGAAACGAGTTTGACAATAAATTTCATATTAAAAATAAAGAAAGAAAGAAATCAGTCCCCTCATTTACCATGCACACCTCTTCTGCTACCTGGTGCCACCATGACCTGAGCCAATAAGGGGGTTCTGCAGGCAAGAAACTCTTCTTGCTATATCCTCCTTGAAAGATATATTAGGTCATAGCTTCTCCTGCTTCACTGGATTTTCACTCTGCTTATGATCTTCAAAAATAAGTTGAAAATCTCCCATCCATTTGTCATTTCCACTCATGGTCCTGTGAGTTTACTTCTTTTAAAAAATCCTTAACTATAATTTTACTAGGGTCTTAGAGAAAATAAGCAGGCGAATATGCATGGACAATTAGTTACGTTAAGAAGTCCTAACGTAGGACAGAAGTCCTAATGTTATTTAAGAAAACAAATCAGACTACTTCTATTTTCCCCCAACTTTTTTGATCTTGACACTTTCTTCATGTTTTTGTAAAATGAGGTTACTTGAATTTTTAAAGGGAGTTGTGTTTCAGGATAGCTTCTCTAACTTCCCAGAACTCCTTCATCTGTTATTTTCAATTAATATTAAAAAATGGAGCCAGTAGGGGCCCCTGGCTGGCTCAGTCAGAAGAGCATGTGACTCTTGATCTTGGGGTCGTGTGTTCAAGCCCCCACGTTGGTTGTAGAGATTACTTAAATAAATAAAACTTTAAAAAAGAGCCACTTGCTTGCTCAGTTCCTGCCTGTTCCCTTACTCCACTTTTATCTGGACCTCCTCTCTCTTTTTCCTTGGTGTTCCTATGCTACTCAATTTCGATCCCATTCCCCCCGGTTTCTCCTCATTGTGGTCCACTCTCCTGGATGTGATCCGCAGGCTCAGTTTTTAGAGCTCACAGATGCTACACTGCTCCAGCCCCTTCGCCTTTACCTCAGACCTTTGGGCTCACCTGTTACTGGATTGGGCAGGACTGGTTGAGCTGCTGCTTTGGCTTGGCCTGTCGTGCTTTCAGTAAGAACTCCCTGGCTGTGTTCGAATTCTCTCGTGCTCAGAATGAAGAATGGGTCACATGTCCCTTTGCTTCCTCCCCACTTTGCTGTCTCCTGCACAGATAACTGACACCATGAAGGTCTGTGACTGTTACAGCTTTGTCTTCACCTGTGTGTATTTGGGCTTTCCTGGGGATAGCTTGTCACCTCGTTTTTTTGTAAATATACCTGGATTTTTGGTTTTGCTCTCTAGTCGCTTTTAGTGGTGTTTTTTTAACATGTGCATTTAGAGACATTAAAAAACTTCACTGCCATCCTCCTCCCTTCACCTCTTTGTGAAAATTTCAAATAAAAAATCAGTTCTGTGACTATCAATCCTCTATTATGTTTGATTCATTTTTTACTATAAATTGGCTCTTGATAAGTACCTAAATGTTTTTTTCCCCACTTACTCCTATTGAATAGCCTGCAGCTTAGGGCATGTAACCAACGCTATTTGGATAGGTCATCTTCTCCATGCAGAAGTATCTGTATCAAAATTAATTCAGTCAGTATTTATTAAATTTATATGGGTAAAATACTCTGTTAGATGCCGGGGATACAACAATTAAATATTCGTACATGTTGGCCATCCTTTTCATTTGTGAATTCAATTAGATAGTAACAAATGTTTGGGAAAATGAATTTATTTGTATTTACTTTTTATAGATTTAACAAATTATGCATAAGGCATTGTGGTAAACGCTGAAGATACAGTGGTTTACAAGACACAGCCCTTATATTCAAGACCTTAACGTGTTACAGGGAAAGACAGCTGAGTAAACATGCAATTTGCATGTTGTAAGTGCCACCAAAGGGTAGAGATACAGGAGCACTAGCTTTTTACAAGAAGCAAAAGGGAGGGAAGGTTATGTTGTGCACATTTTGGAGAATAAGTTTAGCTCCTCAAAAGCCCCTTATGGATTTTTTTGGGTTTTTTTCAGTGCACCAAATTGTACCCAGCTACAAAATAATGTTTGAAACTTGAATAACTTAACTCCATTCTCTCTAAAGTAATCACATATTTTATTCTTCTAGTTGACCCATTAGAGAGCAATTTTATACCGTTTTTCTTAGTAAAACTCCAGACTAACAGATGTAAAACCAGATGAAGTCATTACAAATTTAGGTTGAAAAATTCAAAAGGAGCTGAGGAGAAAATACATCATTAAAACTTATTTGGGGGCACCTAAGGTGGCTCAGTCGGTTAAGCATCCGACTCTGGATCACAGCTTGGGCAGGTCACGATCTCACAGTTCATGAGATTGAACCCCGCATCGGGCCCTGCACTGACAACACGGAGCCTGCTTGGGGTTCTCTGCCTCCTCCCTCTGCCCCTTCTCGGTGCCCCCACCCCTCTCTCTCTCTCAAAGTAAATAAACTTTAAACAAATTCTTTTTTAATTTTATTTGAGTTTATATACTTTACTTGGGGAAAAAAAAACCTGTCTGGATTTTATCTCCATATATATGTGTGTATATATATATTTATACGTATTGACAAATTAACCATGAATTCATGTAGTGTCGAGATAGAGCTAGGCTAATGGTAATATTTTTCTCTTTAGATCCTATACAGTGGTCCACAGACCAAGTCCTGCACTGGGTGGTTTGGGTAATGAAGGAATTCAGCATGACTGATATAGACCTTACTACACTCAACATTTCCGGAAGAGAATTATGCAGTCTCAACCAAGAAGATTTTTTTCAGCGAGTCCCTCGGGGAGAAATTCTGTGGAGTCATCTGGAGCTTCTTCGAAAATGTATACAATTTAAGTTATTACCTATTTGCGTTGTAACTTCAGTTTAATTTTATTTCGTTATAATTTTGTCTTCATTGTGCATTGTGATCATAGATAATAGCAATAATAATTAACAATTGTATAAGGCTGTGCTGGGAGCTTTATATGCATTATCTCATTTAATCCTTCTAATGCCACAGATCCTTACTTTCCCTATTTTTTAGATAGGAAAGTGAGGCTTAGACAGCTCTCTTAGCTCTCTTGTACCGTCTCTTAGACAGTACAAGGCTAGGGAGTGGCAGGGCCAGGATCCAAAACCAGGCTGGTGAACACTAGAATCTCAGTTCTTAAGATGCTGTGCCGCATACTTAGCTCTCTTCATAAATTTTAGTCATTGACTTTTATTTCATCCGTCAGTTCTTTCATTTACTGTTTATCTTCTAGAAACTTAAGATTGTCCACAGATGTCGTCCCTGTTTCTTTTCATCATTAGTGGAATTAAATCTTCTACAATTTCTTTTAATTGAATGGGATCTTAAGAGAAAGAAGTGTAGGGGCGCCTGGGTGGCTCAGTCGGTTAAGCGTCCGACTTCAGCTCAGGTCACGATCTCGCGGTCCGTGAGTTCGAGCCCCGCATCGGGCTCTGGGCTGATGGCTCAGAGCCTGGAGCCTGCTTCCGATTCTGTGTCTCCCTCTCTCTCTGCCCCTCCCCCGTTCATGCTCTGTCTCTCTCTGTCTCAAAAATAAATAAATAAAAACCTTGAAAAAAAAAAAAAGAGAAAGAAGTGTAAGTGTGCATCCCTCCATCTTGAATCGAAAGCAGCTGGTTGTAAGTGTTTCCATGTTGGCTCCACAGACATTATTATTATGATTAAGTGACTATATACAGAAATTAGAAACTACTTGGCTGACCAACAAAAAGCTCAAGTAAATGCAAATTATTTTGTTTGAATTTTAATCCATCTTAATCCCTTTAATCCAACAGTGACTATCTGTTAAAATATTTTAGCAGGAACCTGTTCCCTGACACCCAGTTTAGAGGCCAGAGATGCTAGCCAGACACATACTTTTCAGAATGGGTGAACAGGACAAACTCTGACTTTGGTTTTGTAATGGTGTATAAAGGTACCTGGTAGGGTTTATTCTGTTATGTGCCCAGTAAAAGAACAGCTCGGGTTGGAGGGATTTTACATAGTAATTGACCGCCTGGGGTGCATTCTCTACTGCTGAGTAAGAAATGAGCTCTGGAGACAGGGTTTTTCCTTCACTGATTATAGTTTGTCTCTTTTATGGAATCTCAAATATTAGAGGGAAAACGTATCTATGACACTGACTCACTACATTCATTACATTTACAGGGTTTATTTCCAGTTTTCTTAATAGGTAAAGAAATTAAATGTTCTAGTTTAAGTTTTGTCCTTGATTTCACGGTTTTTTTTTCTCCTTCGTGCCTTTCAGATAAATAATGAAAACTCTTGAATTGTTTCAGATTTTTAGCATATGAGTCATGTTTACTGAAATGTTTTCATATAGGAACTCTAAAGATTAGGACAGGACAAAGGCGGTGCTTAGACTGCAGTTTGATTTTTCTCAGATTGGCAGGTTTTCTCTCTCCCCGAGGGCAGCACTTTGTTGTGGCTGTCTGGTTCTCCTAGTGCTTCCCAAAATCTTTAAAGCTCATTCAGCGACTTTTCCTGGTATGGGGAGTAGAGGAATCTCGTGTATCTGTTCATTCATTTCCTTGAAGTGGAACGGGTCTTCCTCAGAAAAACTCTGCCCTGGAATTTTATTTTCAAAAGTAACAAATCCCCACAGCTTAGATAAGTATCTTGCAAATTCCTTGCTTATCTGGCCATGGTTCTTTGCTTTGTCCTGGCAAGGAAGGTCCCATCTGGTTTGGGATCCTAATGCCCAGTTCTGAATTGGGGGATTGGTAGGCTGATGTGTAAAGGCTATTTCTGGCAGATTTTCTGTAATTCACAAGCCTCATTTCCCAGAACAGGCTTTTCTGAGCACAGTCAGGTACTCTGGCCCGTCTTGTAGCGTGAAGTCTATAGCGTATGTCTTACGAACCCAGCATCTATCATCTAGTCGTCCTCCGTGATCTTTCAAGAAGAAGCAGTGCTGCACAGATCGAGCTTCTTCTTCATTTATGTTAGATTCTCCACCTGGGTCACCCCCACCTTCCTGCAGTTCATATGGAAACTTCACCGAGTCCTGCTGTACTCGCGAGGATAATTAGGAATATTCCATTACTGACAGCTTTTTGAAGAGCCTCTTGAAATGCTGTCACCAAAGCCAAAGCTCTCAGTTTGCAGAGGACCTCCTTTAGGAAAAAGAATTGCCTTGTATCTTTAGTGTCTAAAGTTTCTTCATAAAACGGATTCATTTCACCCAGAGCGCTGCCTCTTAGGATGATTCTTTTGTACGTGGCCAGGATTTGAGGGCTACAATAGAGGAATATGATAGGTAGTCTGTGTGGTCTTGAACCCAGTTTTCAAAACCTCCTCTGTGTTGTGCCTTAATCTTGAGAGTTCCCAGGAGACAGACCAAACTCCATTCTGAGACTCAGAGCTTACAAGCTGATCTTACAGGTTGGTAACACATGGGTTTTGCGATGGTGACTCCCTGTTTTGCCTCTTTTTTTTTAAAAATATATTTTTTAAATATTTATTTATTTATCTTTGAGAGAGAGAGAGAGCATGGGAGTAGGAGGCGGGTGGGGAATCCCAAGGTGGCTCCACACTGTCAGGACAGAGCCCAGTGTGGGGCTCAATTTCATGAACTTGTGAGATCATGACCTGAGCTGAAATCAAGAATCAGACGCTCAACTGACTGAGCCACCCAGGTGCCCTTCTTTTGCCTCTTTTTAGGCTAGGGCATCTGTGTTCATTTAAGCCACAAATGGAACAATTTCTGTTTCAGTAGCACTTTGCTTCTTCAAGGTGCCTTTATAAAATTTGGGGGGAAATCTACAAATGTAGGGCATGGATTTTTCTTCAAGAGAGACAACAGTTCTTGAGGAGAATGCTCAGAACTAGGAATCTGGATGAAATAGTAACATCTTCAGTTTCTGGAAAGTTAAGCTTTGTTTCATGCATTATGCTTTTTGTTTGTTTGTTTAAGTTTATTAATTTATTTTGAGAGAGAGAAAGCACAAGTCAGAGAGGAGCTCTGAGAGGAAGAGAAAGTCCCAGGCAGGCTCTGCACTGTCTACACAGAGCCTGACACAGGGCTTGAACCCACAAACTGCGAGGTCATGACCTGAGCCGAAGTCAGACACTTAACCAACTGAGCCACCCAGGCACCCTCGGCATTGTGCTATTTGAAAGCATTTTTCTTTAATCCTCATAACAACCTTGTGAGGTGATGGGTGGGGATATCTCATTTAAACCTGAGGAAATTAATGTTTAAGTTGGTTGAATAATTTACCAAAGTCACACAGCCAGTAAGTGAGGGCTAAGATCAGAACGAAGATCTATCGAGGCCAGTCCCATATAATTGTATAATCCCCCAAACTCAGGACCCCCAAAGAAAGCTCCCTTCTGACAGGTAGGGTTTAGACTTCTTTTTAGTTTCTCAGCGCTTCCCAGTTCTGTGTGCCTGGAACCGGGCCCTGGCATGGTGCCCTAAGTAGAGCTGCGTTGGGCGCCCAGGCTCTAGGACTCACTCAGTACACAGGCGATTGCTGGTAGGAACAATTTCAAGAGAAAAGAATCCAATCCATGATGGACACTAAATAGGTTGGAGTGTTAGAGACTGGGAAATAGGAACTCTTGTTTAAGAAATAAAGAATAGGGGCGCCTGGGTGGTTCAGGCAGTTGAGTGTCCGATTTCAGTTCAGGTCATGATTTTGCTGTTCGTGAGCTCAAGCCCCACATTGGGCTCACTGCTGTCAGCGCAGAGCCCCCCTCAGATCCTCTGTCCCCCTCTTTCTCTTCCGCTTCCCCGCTTGTGCGTTCTCTCTCTCAAAAATAAATAAATCTTTAAAAAAAAGAAAGGGTAGCATTTGAGTAGGGAACAGCAACAGATGAGTGATGAATGGTTCTCTAAAGGGTTATATTAGGACTTTTTGCAATGTAACTCTCATATGAGAGCTATATTTGTAACCATTATTACATTATTTGATTCACTTGTGACTTTTAGGACCACTACAATTTTATTGAAAATTTAGCTATCTTTAAGAAGGAGCCTTTATAAAGCTAAAACAATCTTATTCAAAACTTTTATCCAGTCTGTTAGATTAATAAATTATGAAGATCTGTCATCTTGACTGAGAACGTACATCTAAAGAATGTAGATCTAAGCCATTTCAGTGTGGTGTATATAGTCTCATCTTTGATCTGATCTTGAAGAGTCCCCTGTTTTACATGGTTTTATACAGAAGGAGATATAGATACAGATATTTATGTTTAGAAAACCGTGATTCTCTGAATAACTTTTCTTACCATTCAAAGAATTAGAGCTTTCCATCTGCTACTTGTCTTAAAAATATCTTTTCCTTGCAAAGTGACTATCAAGTATTTCTTAGGTTATTGTGCCAATGAGTTTTGTTGAATGCTTTGCTTTTTTGTTTGGTTGGTTGGTTCGGGTGGGTTTTACTAACTTGAGTTTGATTTTCTGGATTTAAATATAAACAGAAATTTTTTTTATGTATGTTCTTCAGATGTGTTGGCAAGCCAAGAACAACAGATGAATGAGATAGTTACAATTGATCAGCGTGAGTATTCATGCACATAACATGTGGCCCATTTGTCACAAATTTTTTTTTTTAATTCACTGCAAGGTAATAAAAAGAAAAATTAATTTTTAAACTTTTGATGAAATATTTTAGACATACCAAGAAATGAAGTATAACCATTTATGTACACCATAAGAATTAGAACTTTTATATATCGCGTTAAATGACTGTCCTGAATTTGGTGTTTATTATTCTGTGCATATTTTATATTTTTTATCAAGTAGGTAACCACACTTTATAGTATTGTTTTACACATATTTAAACTTTTTCGGTAAAATGATCATAAACTGTACATATCCTTCTGTAGCTTGCTTTTTTGTTTGACAGCTATGAGACCCATATCGATACTTGGCGGTGTAATTTCATTCATTTTCACTGCTGTTAAATATTGTTCTTAAAACTCTGTGACTGGCACTGAATGAGTAATTGTAAGAATGAGTGTGAGATTCTCTATCCCAGGAGTTCTATGCTTCCCACCTGATGAGGGATTACTGTAGCTTTTCTCAAAGTGGGGGCAGGGGTTTGCTCTCACCAGCAGTGCATGGGAGTTCTCGTTTGTCCGTATTTTCTCCAACATTTGACACGCTGTTGTTAATGAAGAAATATTTTGAAAACAAATGTTTTCATAATTCTTTGCCTAACATATACACACCACTAAGTTAATTCCAAATAAGATCAACACTTACTCCTCAAGTTAAGATTTCAAACCATACAGCAAACATCATACCTTATCCCCTGAACTTTTTTGGTAATTTTGTTCAAAACTGTTGTGGATTAAGGCTTTTTTGAAACGAGGCCTTTTGTTGAGCTAATTAGAGGGGCATTAGTAAAACTAACTGCATTCTGTGTCTTTCAGTAATTTTTTTCACTGCTTGTTGTGGAAGAGAAGAAAATTTCTCCTTGTTTTTCTTTGCAGCTGTGCAAATTATCCCAGCATCCGTGCAGTCTGCTACACCAACGACCATTAAAGTCATAAATAGTAGTGCAAAGGCAGCTAAAGTACAGAGAGCTCCTAGGATTTCAGGAGAAGATAGAAGTTCTCCTGGGAACAGAACAGGTATTTTTGCATTACCTAATGGTATTTTTAAAATTTGTCAAATTAATGTGTATTTCATTTCATTGTATGAAAATGTGAATATGCTATTTCCCTGGCAGTATTTAAACAGCATTTGTAAACAGATGTATTTTTAGCATGGCTGGGAAGGAATGACCCAGAGAATCTGTTTGTTGTCTTTGGCCTGCTGTTAAATTCATAGCACTGTGGTCAGCACTTGTCCTTCTTGTCCATGTAGGAAACAATGGCCAAATTCAACTATGGCAGTTTTTGCTAGAACTTCTTACTGACAAGGATGCTCGAGACTGCATTTCTTGGGTTGGTGACGAAGGCGAGTTTAAGCTAAATCAGCCTGAACTGGTTGCACAAAAATGGGGACAACGTAAAAATAAGCCTACAATGAACTATGAGAAACTAAGTCGTGCATTAAGGTAGGCGATGATTTTTTTTTTCTTTTTAACATTAAACCTTTCTAAAAAATGACCCCAGAAAGCTAAAGGTTTTACATTTATGTTAAAAATGACTTTTTGCAAAGATCTTTAGTGATAATTTTGAGGAACAGTTTCTTTAAAAGATGATTCCAAGCTTATTTGTTTTTATCTGGGTGAAAAGAATATATGTGTTTAACTGTTTAATCTCTGAGTTTTCTGTCATTTACCTAACAGATAAAGATGCTGCCATTTGCATAGGTGAATTGAGTGTAAAGTTTAGCAAAGATGCAGATATTTTCCCTTTTTTATAATTAGGTGCAAAAGGTCGACCCATTCCTCTATTTTTTCTTCCCCTTCAACCTGCCTAACTCTGAATATCCAACCTTCACACTGAATTCGAATAGAATAAAATTATTTATAATATCCCATAACTTGTATGAATTTTTTTGACAGAATTACTTTCAGAAATTATGCTTACTACAGTGGGAAATTCAGTATGTTCATTTAAGTAACTGAGAAGTGGGATATATAGAAATATCATGGAATTACTGTCTTTTTTTTGGAAGAGTGAATATAGTGTAAAATAGCTTTGCAATTTACCTCTGTATTTCTAAATAATATGCTTTTACTGCTACTTCATGATTCACTTGAACATTGTGAATTTCACACTGAGAGATTATGATTTACCTCCCATCACCACACACACACACACACACACACA
Source organism: Panthera onca (assembly GCF_046562875.1). Classification (NCBI taxonomy): domain Eukaryota; kingdom Metazoa; phylum Chordata; class Mammalia; order Carnivora; family Felidae; genus Panthera; species Panthera onca. The sequence goes on along the minus strand of NC_138347.1, from coordinate 18,847,755 downwards.
CACACACACACTTTCTCCACTCTCTTGTCATTACATAATTACATGGAAATTGTGGTTAGATCAATATTCACAGTTACAGGATCATGATCATGTGAGTACTGTTACAGGATTATTTACTTTTCCAAAATAGCATTCCTAAGTAACTAAAATGCTTTCTTTTCAATGTGCTTATCACTTATTTAGTCTCACACACTTTGCCAGCTATCTAAAGATCCTTTCCATATACTTAGAGTTAAAACTTTCATTTTTGATGGTTGCTATGAATGTATATATACAAGTCCCTTCAAAATTACAGATAAAGTATTAGAATTAATCATTAAGATGTCAGTTTTCCCCCAGATTGATATTAAGTTTCAATGCAGAGACCATCCGGATAAGTTTCTTTGTAGAACTTGACATGCTGATTGTAAAACATATATGGGAACATAAAGTGCGCAGTAAGCAGGGCATGTGAGGGAGGAGAGCAGTGCGGGAAGTGCTGGAAAGCTTCGACAGTAAGACAGCGCATGGCTTGCCTCGGAGAGACGAACAGACTGCAGGTTACTACAATGGAGAGCCCACATAGAGCCAGGTATATAAGAGGATTTGATTTAAAGATGGCAGTGGGGGAAAGACTTGCTTTTCAATCAGCAGAGCCAGGACAGTTGACCATCCATATGGACAAAGTGAAACTTGAGCCCTTCCTTATACTATACTAGAAATCGGTTCCATGTAGCAAGTCGATAGGAAAACTAGAAAAAATAGGCAAGAGACTTAAATAGACACTTCAGAATTTAGATGATACAAATGGCCAGTGACCATATGCCGTGGTGCACAACCTCATTCGTAATCAGGGAAACTTGGTTGGAAACCACCATAAAATGGCACAACACGTATCTTCGAATGGCTAAAATTCAAAAGATCGCTGGTACCAGGTGTTGTGAGCACGGGGGTGCTTCTGCACTTTTGGTAGGGACGGAACCTGGAACCCAGCGGTTTCTCTCCTAAATATTTACCCAACGGAAGCGTCTGCATATGTCCGCACATGTGCTCATAGCAGCATTATTTATAATATCCAGAAACCAAGTATCCGTCTGCAGGAGAGTAAATAAATGAATTATGGTAAACGAGAGTGGACTGTGTATCCAAGAAAATGAACAAAGCTACAAGCGCTGAAACAAATGCAACGTAATGTAATGTTCAGTCAAAGAATCAGACCCAAAAGACTGTATATGATTACATTTATAGTGTAAAGTTCAAGAAACGAAAACTAAATTGCAGAGTTTAGGGATGCACTTTTGGGTGAGGAGAATGTAAATACAAGCCATGAATTATCATCATGGAACAGGATTGGATGGTGTTTACCTTTTAGAGTAAAGGAGGGGTGGTGATTTCTGGGAAGGGCCTTGGAGGGATTCTGGGGGCTGGCAGTGTTCTGTCTCCTGACCTAGGTTGTAGTTAACAGGCGAGTGTTCACTGAAATAAATCACTGAGCTGTTCACTTGGGTGTGCTTTCTGTTTATGTAATATAGTTCACAACTTAAAAGGTTAAAAAAAGACAAGATTAAGAAAAATCCTATCCATGAAAATACAGGTATTGTGTACCTTTCGACTTCATTGTAGAGAGGGTACAGATGTGATGCTTGCTATTAGGTGTGGTTGTATGATGCATCTAGTAGATTGAAAGACACGTTAAGTAAAATTAAATTTAGTGTTTGTATTCTTTATCCGTTCTTACCAAGAGACAAGATTATACCAACTCCGTTTTTCTCCTTGACATGTAAAACCACTTTCTTCTTTTATTTTACTTTTTTCTCAAGTGTCTGTTACAGCTTTACGTATTATGTAGAAATTTTCTTGAGAAGCTGAAATATGAATCTCGTTTTAAACTGGGTGACAGGAAGTTGGTGGTTTTTGGGCTGAGATCTAAATTCTGTATTAACGTGATTGGCACAAAAGGAAACACAAGAACTGTGCCCACCCAGTGTGTGGTCTTCCTTACTGAGAGAGTCAACGTGACTGACTGTGACACTTTTGCTCTTCTGGAATTAAAGAAAAGTGACTTAATTTCCTGCATATAGATCCGCCTTTTCACTAGTGGACTCCTGATTAAATTGAACGACTTTTGTAATAAAATCCTGCCAGCTGTGGTAGTTTACACCACTGGTATTTGGGCAAATAGTCATTCCTTTCATAACTGCTCATTGTCAGATTGGTACAGATGGGCAGTGCAGTTTTAAAACAAAGCCTTCACATTCCACCTGCCCAGATAAGTCTTGACTTACCTTTTCCCTGTTACTGGAATTGGCAGCGCATGACAGGAAATCAGGTCTGTTTTTCGGAGTATAAATCTAGCTCTATTTCCATCTCCATACAAACCAGCAGTAAGCTTGACTTCTAGAGGGTTTCCCACAGAGACAACTCTTGTTTCTTTATGATGTCCTCTTTCCTGGTTTTCTGTATCCCGTCTTTCTTCTGGCCTTTTACTTCTACTTTTGAGGCTCCCTGTTAGATTCGGAGAACTTCTCTCCAAGTTGAGCCTTTACATATTAAAATGGTGATGGTGAAGGTGTGGCTGCATCACAAAGGATTTTGTACAATGCAGAAAAGAAGGGGACATTCCCACAATCCATTGAATATGTATATTAAAATTTTCTTCTTACTATATGGGTTCTTAATTATTGACATAGCTTATACTTTTTTTTTTTTTTTTAATTTTTTTTTTTTTTCAACGTGTTTTATTTATTTTTGGGACAGAGAGAGACAGAGCATGAACGGGGGAGGGGCAGAGAGAGAGGGAGACACAGAACCAGAAACAGGCTCCAGGCTCTAAGCCATCAGCCCAGAGCCTGACGCGGGGCTCGAACTCACGGACCGCGAGATCGTGACCTGGCTGAAGTCGGACGCTTAACCGACTGCGCCACCCAGGCGCCCCTAGCTTATACTTTATAGAGGGCTATGTGCCAGTCATTGTGTGCCAAGTAAGCACTTTGCAAAGATAATCCTTTTAATTCTCAACAATTCTGTGAGGGTAAGTACTATTTTTAACCTCATTGTATAGATGGGGAATAAAAACTTTGCGGGGCACCTGGCTGGCTCAGTCAGTACAACATCCAACTCTAGGATCTCAGGGTCATGAGTTCAAGCCCCCCATTGGGTGCAGAGCCTACTTTAAAAAACAAAAACAACTTAGAGAAAATTTGGCTTTCCTGTGGTCACAAAATCACAAAGGTAGTTAAGTAGAGACGCTGGGTTTTGAATCTTGACATTCTGACTCCAGGCCCTTGTTCTTAGGTTCTGTGACCACTCCCACGGTTTTTTGTTTTAACATTGTCTATTTTTAAAGTAGTATTTTATCATAATTGTGGAAATGTGTCGTTGAGCATTGAAATTTTAGTAAGTCATGTTTTGAAGTTTGCTTGGACCATAACTTCAATGTTAATTGCTGTTGGGGTAGACGCAATACTCTACCAGGCTCCTGTTTATGGAAGAATCTGTGAAATATCGTAAGTAAGAAGTCCCAATTCTGTATTTTTTACATGGTCCCAATGTGTCCTTCTCTTTTTAAAGGTATTATTATGATGGGGACATGATTTGTAAAGTCCAAGGCAAGAGATTTGTGTACAAGTTTGTCTGTGACTTGAAGACTCTTATCGGATACAGTGCGGCAGAGTTGAACCGCTTGGTCACGGAGTGTGAACAGAAGAAACTGGCGAAGATGCAGCTTCACGGGATTGCCCAGCCGGTCACGGCGGTCGCCCTGGCCACTGCTTCTCTGCAAACGGAAAAGGATAATTGAGCCCGGACCTTCTGGGAGCCCAAGGTCTTTCTTAAACGTTAGAGCAAGTGTTGCTCTTACCTTTATTACTGAATTTGAATCTTCTTTTATTTCTAGACTGTACAATCTGATGCATGATTTTTTTATAAATGTTTCATACTCTTGTGAATTTGGATCTTTTTACTTTGAAGCATATATTTTAGAATACGTGTATGTTAAGGATCACCACAATGTCTTCAGCGTGAAGTCAGGCTCATTGTGGGATAGTTTGGTAACAGTCAGGAAAGCTAAACTGGTCAGTATTAATGTCTAGCCCTACCAAAAATAGCCAGTAGCATCTGAGGATGAAGAATGAATGAAGTATCTCCAGGAAACAGTCTGGCTTAACTATTTTTGAAAATATAACTGTTTCCCCTCTCTGCTGCTTTAGATGTTGCTTTACATAGAACCAGAAAGTGGAATTTTTCACAGCTACAGCATGTGTGCCTGTTTCATCTAATCAAGCAGAGCTAAAATATTCATATCAAATAAAACTATAATATTAATAAGTTACTAAACTGAGAGCATCAAGTTATTAAAATAGTTTATATATTTGCAAGCAAAGGACAATAAGAAGTCGACTGGCAGAAGAGCACTGCCGAAGAAGGAGATCCAGGTTGAAATCTGGCTTAACTCCAGCTAATTTTAAGGATTTTCTGTATAGATTATTCATAATGTCAGGCCAGGATTTAAATTATTTTAAGAGAGGCATTTAATTCTAATAAACCAACTATTACAAAAATCCTGAAATGATCTCTGTTTTTCCTGTCAGAGATTGAAAACACCGGAAAGGTATACCTCAGCCAGAAAATAAAAGTGTGGTTTAGTTTGGTTTGGTATGGCTTGCTTTGTTTCTTTGTTTTCATTGCCTATTCTGCCTGCAGGTGTATTATGCAAAAGCAGCTTATAGAGCATTGTGTTTCTGATCAAAGGAAGCCTTGAAATCAGTCTGCAGTTAACCTTACCTTTTGAGACAACAATAAACTAGTTGCCAGTACATTTAAAAGGAAATTCTGACCTCCAGTATAGGCAAGTCTTCTCTCAAAACCAAATTTCCCATCTATTTAACTTTTTCCTTTTGAATATTATATATGTGTGAGTACCCATATATCTGTATACATGTCCAATTGACCATTTTGTTGTATGTATAACTGTACACATATATGAATACATGATGATATTCAAAAGGAAATGTATCTTAAAAGACAATACCTCATTTAAAAAAAACTTTTAATTAAATGATCCCCATATCTATGAAAACGTCATCACAATCCAACACTAAACAGAAATCACTAGAAATGTCTTTCTTTTTTGCTTGGTTTCCTTTCTTTTTTTCTTTTTGTTTTTTGTTTTAAGGCTGCGATACATGAATCATGAAAGGAGATACTGGCAGAGAGCTTTTTAATCCTCTTAGAGCAGGAGATTGATTCTCAGATATTTCTTTATGCACCTTCTCCCTCATCATTTCCTTTATGGCCATCTCCCTGAACAGCTTTATAAAAGCTCAGCTGATGCTTTTGTCTAACCCGGAGGAAAGGCGGTGGTAGTGAGTCGAGGAGGCATCGCTAGCAGTCGCTGCCACCAGAACCAGATGGTCGTTTGTGTTGAGCCGTAGCAGGAGGCGAATTTAGGAACAAGCAGGAGAGGAAGGATCTTCTTTTCCGGTCACCTCAGATCGTGACTTGAAGTGCTGTGGCTGGAGGACTGCGTAATGTCGGTCCCTTTATATTATCAAGTCATTTAAGGCCCCCCGGTAGATGCCGGGAAAAAATAAAACTTGTAGCTTCTATTTTTACCTTTTTATAAACACATACAGAAGAGACTGACAAACTATTAGTTTACTTTGGGCACGGCGACTGTAAGAGTATCTGAGTAGAATGACAGCAGGAAGTCCTGTGTAGAAGCTCCAGGTTCACGTAAGAAATAGATCACTAAAAAGGTTTTGCCCCATCTTCTGGTCTGGAGAGTTGACACGTTGCTTGTAGTTGTAAAACCATGAAAAAGTTTACTCTTCTGGTATATTATCAGCAACTTAAAAGTTTTGACTTTAACATTTAAAATGCTTTTGCGGAGACATTATTTTAAAGTTTTAGCAAAGATGACAGACTTCCTCTATGTTGCAGTTATCTGTATATGTGTATTTTAAGGCAAGGAACACCCACGTTCTTTTAGATCCTAAAGTCAAACTATTGCTTCTTTTCTCTAAGTCCTCAGGTTCCTTTTTTTTTTTAAATACATCCTACCCATTTTTCTTCCTTTGGCGGTTTTTATTCCCCATTATCACTTGAACAAGGATCATTCTCCTACAGGATCAGGTGCTACTTCTTTCTTCTTCACCTGTCATCATCACTTCGTATACTGTAACATAGGTGAAGTCATGAGACTCATTTCCCCAGTGGAGTCAAGAAACTCGAGTGACTTTTTCTCAACTTACATACTAAATTGTTCCCATCGTCCGTGTTGAGGTTACAAATCATCAGAAAGCCAGGTAGTCTCTTCTTTTATTGAAAGATAACTTGTGTCGTAAGAGAAAATAGAATTCATGTTATTCACTCCTTGCTGTTCTTATGAATAAATTTTCCATAGGAGAATTTACAGTATACTTAAAGGAAGAAAGAATCATTGGCCATCTTTTCTACCCTCTAAGTACAAAAATAAGGAAATGCCCGTTTTTGTTTTAAAACTTGTTTTCCGCATGAGGTTCTCCCTGAGCCAACTTTCATGCATACCTAGCCCGAAGTTGGAAAATGCGTGTTGATATTGGAAAGTCAGACACATTAAACAGAAATGCCATGTGGTTGACCTTCACGTGGAACGACCGGCTCGACATGTTCGCATGTGTGCATCCGTGTCCGTTAAGTACTTGTTTTTCTCTCCCGATTAATGGGGACACTCGAGTATGATACTCCTTTCAAGGGCTGTACCTCCCATCACTTTGGGTGAGGTCAGCTGTTTTCCATACTCATCGTTTTATGCTACCGCCTTTTAAAAAGAACTAGTGTATCTTTGAAATAGCACAAAAATGTTTTAAGATTCATAATTACCAAACAACCTGTGACTAACTTGATGTCTTCACATCTAGAAGGTGTAAAAATATTGATATTTCAGTGATATTTCACTTGCTGCCAGAAAAAAAAAATATTCTCAGTCTTTTGTAAAAGGAAGGAGGATTTTTGCCTACATTTTTACTCTTTAAATAAAGACACTTATACGGTCATAATAACAATTATGTATTTCTTTGTGGGTTTTATTTTTTTTGTAATTTTACATAAAACAGTTATTTTCTATTTTTACTCAGATAAAATATTTGTGCATAAAATGTAAAAATAGTAATATGAGAAAAATAAAACTATTATACAGTATATTTCTGTGTTTTTGGTAGTTTTTTTCCCTGCATAAAAAAAAAAATGGTTGTCAAATTCCTGGAATATTGGGTTGGAGGAAAATATGACCGTCTACATCTGCTGTATTGTGCATGAGTCCCATGTACTTAACTATCGATTTGGGAAGAACTGACTCCACAACTAAAATTAGATGTTACAGTTTAGTCTTTATTTTTTAAGTTTATTCATTTAGTTATTTTGAGAGAGAGAAAGAGCAGGAGTGGGGGAGGAGGAGGGGCAGAGAGAATCCCAAGGAGGCTCCACACCATCAGCTGTCAGTGCACAGCCAGATGCCGGGCTCAAACTCACGAACCAGGAGATCGTGACCTGAGCCTGAGTCGGCTGCTCAACCGACGGAGCCACTCAGATGCCCCTAGAGTTTAGTCTTTATGAGAAAATAGATGAAATCACATCCACAGAGCCAAACGGGTTTAGAACGGCAACAGAAGAAATGGTGACACTGAGTGTTAGTAATTGTCAAAAGGCAAGCCAATGATTCTTCAGGTAGAGGTTCTTGGTAAGCCATTTTTTTTTTTTTTTTAAACTAAAAAGAATTACCTGTTTATGTTGCCTGTGTAACAACAAGACACTTCAGCCAGGACCAGAGTATACGGAATCAAAGGATTCAGGGAAAAACGTGCTGTATGTTATTTATGGTCAAGCCAAACTCTGACATGCTTCAAAAATTACGGCTTGGTGAAATGAACTGCTTTAAAACACAATCTAATTTTACTAAGCTTGAAGTCATGAAAATAATCGGAAAATTAGGTGCATTTGTTCTCTCAAAACACTGGCTTTTTGTGTGTGTGTACGACTCGAAAGCTTCATTTGCAAGCCAACCACTTGTTTAAAAGGTTTTTTACTACTAGCAAACTGATTGAAAATACTAACTTAGACTGATTTTAAAAACCTCTGGTGAAGGACCACTTTTTTATTTCCAGTGTGTCAGAGACCGAAACTCTTACATAAAACTCTCAGATGCATGAGTAGAGGGGTGGAGGACATGGGAAATTGTTTAAAGGGTATAAATTTTTAGCTTTGTAAGACGAAAAATTTCTGGATATTGGTTACACAAGAATGAATATATTTAACATTACCAAACTGTACACATACATGTGGGCAAGACGGTAAATGGTCTATTTTACCACAATATAACTGTTTTTTTGAAAAACGAATCACAAGAAGAATTTAATAATTCCATGTAACTCACCATATTACACAATACAGGGGGACAAACCTGATCATCTCAATAGAGGCAGGAAGAGTATCCAGTAAAATTTCACATCTGCTCCTGATAAAAACTGAACAAACTAGAATTAAGAGAACTTCCTTAACCTGATACAATATCTCTGAAAAACCTGTAGCTAACTTCATACATAATAGTTTGTCTTCCTTCTAAGATTTGTGAAAAGGCAAAGAGATAGAGCCTGTAAAATAAGAGAAAGCATACCGATTAAAACAAAACAAAACAAAACAAAACAACTACAGTTAGAGGCTCCTTGGTGACAGTTTAGCATCCGACTTCAGCTCAGGTCATGACCTCACCGTTCTTGGGATTGAACCCTGATAGTGCGGAGCTTGCTTGGGATTCTCTCTCCCTCTCTCAAAATGAACTTTAAAACCACCACCACAACAATTAGAATTAATGAAAACAACTAGAATTAATCAATGAATTTAGTAAGGTATGGTACCAGGTCAATGTACAAAACTCAATGTTATTTCTACATGCTACCAACAAATAATTGGAAATTGAAATTTAAAAGTTACCATTTACAATAGTATTTTGAAAACATGAAATAATTAGGGACAAATGTAACAAAATTTGTGCAAGACTCATCCAACGAAAACCACAGAAACTGCTAAGAAACTAATGAAAATCTGAATGGAGAGGTATACCGTAATTGTGAATTGGAAGTCTTAATTTTGTAAATGTTAACTGTCCCTAAGTTGGTGTATAAATAGTGCAATTCAACTCAAAATTCTAGGAGTCTTTTTTTGTAAACGAGCTGATGGTGAAATTTATTTGTAAGTGCAAATGACCCAGAATAGCCAAAATAATTTTGAGAAGAAATTAGAGTAGTGGCATTATGTAAAGATTTGCTATTTAACACCACACTACGGGGTGCCTGGGTGGCTCAGTCAGTTGAGCATCCTACTCTTGATTTTGCTCAGGTTGTGATCCCAGGGTTGTGGGATCGAGTCCCAAGTCAAGCTCTTCACTGAGCGTGGGGCCTACTGAAGATTCTGTCTCTCACTGTCTCTCTGTGTCTGTCTGTCTCTTTCTCCCGCTCTCACTCCCTTTCTCAAAAAAAAAAAAAAAAAAAAAAAAAAATTAAAAAAAATGTTTTAAGTTGTTAAACTTAAAAAAAAAGCTACAGTAATTAAGATGTGGTGTTGAAATAGGAATAGACACGACCAATGAACAGAATAGAGTCCAGAAAAAGACTCACATGTAGATAGTTAATTGATTTTTTGGCAAAGGTGCCAAGGTAATTCAATAGGGGAAGGATGGTCTTTTCAACGAATGTTGGAACACTGGATATGTTTATGGAGAAGAATGAGCGTCACTCCCTACCTCGTATCACACGTAAACATCAGATGGATAAAGAAACAGATCGTCAACCTAAATATAAAGACCAAGACTCTAAAACATAAAACGAAATTTTCATGATCTTGGGGTAAAGATTTCTTAGATAAGATAGAAAAAGCAAAAGCATTAAAAAGTCAGTAAAATCGGGCACCTGGGTGGCTCAGGAGTTGAAGCGTCCCGCTTCCGCTCAGGTCATGAACTCACGGTTCCTGATTTCAAGCCATATATCAGGCTCTGTGTCGACGCTGCAGAGCCTGCTTGGGGTTCTCGCTCCCTCTCTCCCTGTCTCTGTTTCTCTCAAAATAAATAATTTTTTTTTTTTTAGGTCAGCAAAATCAACTGCATCACCGTTTGTTGAAACCTCAGTTTTTTGATAGATCATTTTAAAAGGCAAAACACAGACTGGGAAAAATAATTGCAAAACATAATCTTACAAAGTTCTTATTTCACAAAACTATAGAATTCCTAAGAGTTCATGGCCAACAGGTTTCAACAAATACTTCACCAAAAAAAATGATATACAGACATCCAGCAAAGCATATGAAAGCTAAAATTGTCGAAAATTTAAAAAGTCTCACGACACCAAGTGCTGGCGGTGGCATGGGCCCCGTGGAAAGTATGCACATTGCTGGTGAAAATGTAAACTAGCACACTTCTTTGGGAAAGGTAGACACATTTTTGTCCCAAGCCAGCAATTCCAATCCTAGGTGTTTACCTAACAGAAACGGTTATCTAAACAGAATACCTATTGAAGGACTGTATACTGGTGTTTACAGCACTTTATTCATAATGGCCCCAAACTGTGAACAATCCAAATGCCTGTCGACAGGGAACTGAATAAATTGTGGAATACCCAGACAGCAATAAAAAGAACTGAGCCCCTCTAGGAAAGGCATATCTCATCTCTAAGGACAGAAGGCAGATCAGGGGCCACCTAGGGCTGGGGATGAGGGTAACTTTCTGTATTGGGCACAATGAAATTTTGAGGGGTAATGAATATATCCCTACATTATGTTTTGTCAATGATTCCATGGCTGGAAAAATTTGCCAAAAACTTTTTTTTTTTAATGTTTATTTTATTATTTCTGAGACAGAGACAGAGCATGAACGGGGGAGAGGCAGAGAGAGGGAGGCACAGAATCGGAAGCAGGCTCCAGGCTCTGAGCCATCAGCCCAGAGGCCGACGCGGGGCTCGAACTCACGGACCGTGAGATCGTGACCTCACGGACGGCGAGATCGTGACCTGAGCCGAAGTCGGACGCTTAACCGACTGAGCCACCCAGGCGCCCCTCCAAAAACTCATTTAAATGTACATTTAAAATGGCAGGCATGAGGATACCTAAATTACACCTCAACGAAGTTAAAAACTGAATTGCTAGAAAAACAAAATGAAAAAGATTAAGGTACATATCCACTTAAAAAAAATTTTTTTTTCCGGGGGGCGCCTGGATGGCTCAAGTCGGTTAAGCGTCCAACTTCGGATCAGGTCATGATCTTGTGGTTTGTGAGTTCGAGCCCTGCATCAGGCTCTGTGCTGACAGCTCAGAGCCTGGAGCCTGCTTCGGATTCTGTGTCTCCCTCTCTCTCTGCCCCTCCCCTGCTCATGCTCTGTCTCTCTCTGTCTCAAAAATAAATAAAAACATTAAAAAAAAAAAAAAAAAGAAATGGAATTTAAAAAAAAGCAAAGAGGGGATGATTAGACAAATCTGCGGTATTGTATTTTTTAAGTCAAAATTTTTGGTGTCGAGTTCCAGAAATGGCAGGATTCCCATCCTGCTAAGACATTATTCAGGGACTCAAAATTCATCCTCACCTTTCTTGTTCCACAAGCTGAAAAAAAGCAGCTGTCAAGCAAAATTCTTATGACAAGTTCTTGTCAAATTCTGAGAACCAAACGAAGCAAAGCAGTGAAGTCTGAGAGCAGTTAAGTTTCAGGAGAATTTAGCAAACAGGAAGTCAAAAGGCTTTCAGAGGTGAAATCTTTCAGCTGGGTGGATTTAGGGCTGACATATTCCCTGATATGTACTGGATAAACTTTCATACTGCTGGGGAAAACATTCTCTCCTATTTATTTCCTGAGTAAAAATGATCTCCTCTCATCCCTGTTGAGAAATAAATAATGCCACGTATCTTCCCAAAGAAAAATAAAAGTAAGGTTATTTTCTACATTTTCACTTTGCGACGATATCGGAATGTCCTTTGGCTATTTGGTTTTCAAGTCATTGGCAAAATCTTTGAAACAGAATGATCCTGAGTGTTCTCTCTCAGATGAGAAGTAGTTGAACTTGTATCACCTTGTGGGACCCATTCAGAGTAAATGAGATACACCGTGGAAGCCAGAAGCCGTGTTCACTCCTTCTGAGTGTCAATGATTATCTCAGCCTACTAAAAAGCATCCCAGAAATCAGGAGTGAATGTTGTGCTTTAGACATCTTTACTCCAGAGTCAGGATACTGGTTTCCTGGAGTAAATCTTCCTATGTTTTCTCCATTCCCCAAAAGCTGATAACTAGATCAATTTAGTGTCTCTTTTGAGGTGGAGTGTGGATAGGGACAGTATTTCTTCACCCTGTTCTCTCTAATTGACATGCTTTTTCTTTTTGTCCTTCTTTTCTTCCCAGTTCTCTGCCTGTCAAAAATCTTATTGTTCTTTATTGTCCTGAATTGGTCATTCTCTCCTTCTCAAACATACTTTCGTTTCCATCTAAGCCATCTATGCGATAGCAAATGTCAATTATCTACACTTGACCTCTCGCAGAATCCAAGAATAATATCTTCACCTGCTGACAAGGACATATAATAGAACATTTTAATCTAAATACAGTAAAACCTTGGTCTGTGAGCATAATTCGTTCCAGAAACATGCTTGTATTCCAAAACACTTGTATATCAAAGCAGATTTCCCCATAAGAAATAATGGAAACTCAGATGATTCATTCCAGAACCCAAAAACAGTCATATAAAAATGATTACAATCCTGTAATATAATACAAAATAATGAAGAAAATACAAAATGTAAAGAAAAATAAATTCACCTGTATTTACCTTTGAAAACCTTTGTGGCTGGTGTGAGGGAGACAAGGGAGAGGAGGGTTATTGTGTGGAATGACTTTCACTATCACTAAGGGAATCCCTGCTATTGGCTCAATGGAATCTTCTTCTTTCTGTACAACTTTAACAAGGAACCTATCCAATGGCACTTGTTTGCCTCCTTCTGAGGATTTCGCGGAAATGTGACATCGCATTGTGGTTAAACAGATTCATCTCTCACAATGCTACAGCCTTATTCGGGCGGTGATTTTCTGCAAAATTTTGCACTATTTTCCACATTTTACACATCTCCATTATCTCATTTGAAATGAGGGATTCCTCCTCCTCCTTTTCCTCCTCCTCTGCAGATGAGAGACAGACGCAGACTTCTTATAAAATCTTGCAATTTCAGCCACTCACATGCCTCGTTCGTGCTTCTTGGTGATCTCCTTCTTAACGTCCACTCTACTCATCTCCTTCTTCTTACCACCTTTCTTTTCAACCTTTTTCTGCATGGGGACCATTGTATATGCTCGCATGGACATTGACTACATGTACTGTGTTAATAAGCTCTTGTCATATATTGTATTTCATGTAACTGGCAATGAGGCAGCAGAGGAAAGCGTCTCTATCTGCAGGCAGCCTGACCTAGAATGAAGCAAAGCATTCCTAAGCTTACTCTTGTATGGAAAAGCGAAGGACTGTCCATAGGGGCTTGGAAATTCACCAGTGCCAGTTGCGGGCACCTTCCAACGTTCTGAAAAATCACTGATTTCTGCCAAACCCCACGGCCTGAGACCGAGCATCCAAGCATGGGAGACAATCACCCACAATCCCGCAACGCGTGCGTGAGAGAGAGAGAGAGAAGAACCGTTAGTTCAGTTGTGATCATGTGACGTTCAGCATCACACAATATTCATATTGCAGGACATCACTTGTTTATCAAGTTAAAAGGCATTAGAAATGTTTGCTTGTCTTGTGGAGCACTTGCAGAACAAGTACCTCACAATCCAAGGCCTTACTGTGGGTCAAAAAAAAGAGAGAGTTTTAATTCTCCAACTCACTTCTGCTCTTGTCAGTTTTTCCCTTCTCAGTACATAGCACCCCAATCCACTCAACTGCTCAAAAGGAAGGACTCAAAATTTTCCTGATTCCTCTGTTTTTCTCATTCTTACATCCAATCTATCAGTAAATATTTGATCACTAATATCGTCCATCCCCTCTCTTGCACCCCCACTACTACTAACCCCATTGTCCAAGCCCCTAACACTCAATGTGGATTTCAGGAAGAGCCTCTTCTAATATGGTAAGTTATATTGAGTAATTTTTTAATGTTAAACCAATCTGGCTTTCCTGGAATTAATCCCACTTGGTCCTGATATATATCATCATTTTGATACATTGCTGTATTGAATTTACTAGTATTTTGTTGAGGTTTTTTTTTTTTGTTTGTTTGTTTTTTTTTTTTTTTTTTTTTGCAGGGGGCTTCTATAATTATAACGATATGCACCTGTAATATTATTTTCTTGTCAGACTTGGGTTATCCATTTTATCCTGACCCCATAAAATAAGTTGAAAGGGTTTCCTTCTTCTCTAAATTCTGGATAATATTGATATTACTTCTTCCTTAAATATTTGATAGAATTCACCACTGAAATCATCTAGCCCTGGAGTTGTCTTTGTGAGAAGACATTAAGTTTATGATTTTAATTCCAGTACAGTTAACATGAGATGTACCATGTAGTGATTCAATAATACTATACATCTTTCCTCAGTGTCCATCATGGTAAGTGTACTCTTAATCCCCAACACCTATCCCACCCAACCCCCCCTCCCACTTCCCCTCTGCTGGTAACAATCAGTTTTCTCTCTATAGTTAAGAGTTGGTTTCTTGGTCTCTCTCTCTCTCTCTCTCTCTCTTTTTCCTGTGTTCATTTGTTTTGTTTCTTAACTTCCACATATGAGTGGAATCATACAATATTTGTCTTTCTCTGACTGACTTATTTCACTTAGCAAAATTAAGATTTTTTATTTCATTTTGAGTCACTTAGGATAAGCTGATCTTTTCTTCAGGAAATTTGTCAATTTCATCTACGTTGTCAAATTGTTGGCATAAAGATACTATTTTTCTTTGAATGTCTATAGAATCTATAGTGATAACCTTGCTTGCATTCTTGTTATTGGTAATCTGGGTTTGTCTCTTTTCTCTTGGCTGGTGTTACTAGAGATTTGTCAATATTATTAATCTTGTCAAAGAATCATTTTTGTGGCTTGATTAATTTTCTATACTATTTATTTTCTACTTTACTGATGTATTACTCTTACCTTTATTGCTTTCCTTCTTGTCTGGATTTAATATAATCATACTCTTTTGGTTTATTAGAATGGAAACTTATGTCTATTGATTTTACACACTAATTACTTTTTTACCATAAATATTTAAAGCTTGGGGTGCCTGTGTGGCTCAGTCGTTTGAGCATCCAACTCTTGGTTTTGGCTCAGGTCATGATCCCAGGGTTGTGGGATCGAGCCCCAAGTTGGGCTCTATGCACTGAGCATGGAACCCTCTTAAGATTCTCTCTGTCTCTCTCTCTCACTCTCTCTCTCTCTCTCTCTCTCTCTCTCCCTCTGAGTTGCAGAATCTCTTAGCAACCCCTCTGCTCATGCTCTCTCTCTCTAAAAAATAAAAAATAAAAATAAAGCTGAACATTTCTCCTAAACACAGCTTTATCTGCATCACACAAATTTTAGAACATTATAGTTTCATTATAATTCAGTTCAAATATATTCTAACTTCTCTTATGATTTCCTCTTTGCACCCTTGGCAGTTTTAAAATATGTTGTTTAATTTCGAATATTTATTACAGTCTTTTTATAATTATAAAAATTTATAAATAACCCACATTTCTCAGAAGGGTATTGTTTACATTTATTATGGAAACCCATAAAAATTCAATCTGCGAAAAATGATGAAGACAAATACCGTATGATCTCATGTACGTGTGGAATCTGAAAAAAAAATTAAAAAATTAAAAAATGTAAAAACAAAACAAAAGCAAAAACCCTAAGAAACGAGCTCATAGATACAGATTAGTGGTTGCCAGAGGCAGGGGGTGAGGGGTGGTCAAACTGGTGATGGGGATCAAAAGATACAAGTTTTGAGTTACAAAACAAGTAAGTCATTGTGAAGCAATGGGTAGCATGGCCACTATAGTTAATATTGTGTTGCACATCTTAAAGTTGTTAACGAAATGTATCACAAAAGTTCTCATCACAAGAGAGAAAAAAATTTGTAACTGTGTGTGGTGACAAATGTTAATGAGACATTGTGGTGATCACTTTGCAATACGTACAAATATTGAATCATGTTCTACACCTGAAATTAACATAATGTTACATACACTCCATTAAAATTTTTTTACAATGATGCTACATAGGGGCGTCTGGGTGACTCAGTAGGTTGAGTGTTCTACTCTTGATTTCTTTTGGCTCAGATCATGATTTCACAGGTTTGTCAGTTCGAGCCCCGGATTGGGCTCTGTGCTGACAGCCCAGAGTCTGCTTGGGATTCTCTCTCTCCCTCTTTCTCTACCCCTCCCCTGCTGGTGCGCTCTCTCTCTCTCAAATAAATAAATAAATAATAATTTAAAAATTTAAAAAAACTTAATGATACTGCATGGAGCACCTGGGTAGGTCAGTCAAGTTGAGGGCCCAACTCTTGACTTTGGCTCTGGTTATGATCCCGGGGTCCTGAGTGACCAGGACCATCCCGGGGTTATGATCCTGGGGTCCTGGGCTTAAGCATGGAGCCCGCCTGCTTAAGATTCTCTCTTTCCCTCTTCCTCTGCCCCTCTTCCTCCCTCTCTCTCTCAAAAACAAGACAAAACAAAACAAAACAAACAAACAAACACCTGACATTACGTATTATAGGACAAATGAAGCACATTTTATTAAGGGGGAAAACAGGTTAGGACCTACTACTCAAATATTTCACTTTGAGGTATATGTACATCTGTACAGTTGGCCCTTGAAAAAGGCAGGGATTGGTGTAACTTTTGAGTCCTCAAATATTTACTACAGCCTGCTGTTGACCAAGAGTCTTACTGATTGAGAGGCCTGAGAAAATTAAAACTTAAAAGCTTAAGTTACGGGAAACTGAAACCTAACCAAGCTTAACCAGCTTGTTCCGCTTCTGTACAATTGCTTGGCGCGCCCATGTATTCCTGATCAATCATTGTTGCCTGGCACATCCGTGTATTCCTGATCAATCATTGTGATACCCGTACCCCCGGTTGTGGTCTGACCTAAAGGCAGGAACCAATCGAATACTGTTAAGTGTCCAACTTTAAACACCAACCAATCGCAGCTCTGTAACTGTGGAAAATTCCTGATTTCCCCATGACTTGTTTGTACCTGTCTATAAAAGGGGTGTAAAAACCTCTCTCAGGACCTCTCGGCGTCACTGGCAACGAGGGCGCAGAGGTCCAGGTTCGAACCTGCAATAAATGACCCTTGCTGCTTAGCTTTGACTCTGGACTCTGGTGGTTCATTTTTGGGGGTCTCTTAGACTCTGGGCATTTCATGATAACATAAGCAGTCAATTAATACATAATTTGTATATGTATCATATGCTGTATTCTCACAATAAAGGAAGCTAAACTAAAGATGTTACTAAGAAAGTCATAAGGAAGAGAAATTACATTTAAAATACTGTACTGTATTTACTGAAAAAAACCCATGCATAAGTGGACCCATGCAGTTCGAACCCACATTGTTGGTTTTTTTTTTTTTTATAAACTTTGTTTATTTATTATTTCTGAGAGAGAGAGAAAGAGAGCATACAAGCAGGGGAGGGGCAGAGAGAGAGGGAGACACAGAATCCGAAGCAGGCTCTAGGCTCTGAGCTGTCAGCACAGAGCCCAATGTGGGGCTTGAACTCACAAACTGTGAGATCATGACCTGAGCTGAAGTTGGATGCTTAACTGACTGAGCCACCCAGGTGCCCCAAACCCACATTATTCAAGGGTCAGCTATATATGTAAATCATGTACATTTACGTATATGTGATATTTACACTACAGCTAACTTTTAAGAAATGTGGATATTGTTCCTCACCAGACCTTTTTACTCTCTTCAGAATCTTCATGACTTTGGCCATGTGAAAGAAAACCTAGAACTGAGCCTACAAGTAGGGTTTGAGGATAGCTGAACTGTTCCACATAAGAGGATAAAATTTGGGGGGGAGCCTAGGTGGCTCAGTCGGTTGAGCCTCCGACTCTTAATTTCGGCTCAAGTCATGATCTCAGGGTTGTAAGATCGAGACCCTCTTCGGGCTCTGTGCTGAGCGTGCAGCCTGCTTAAGATTCTCTCTCTTTCTCCCTCTGCTCCTTTCCCCCACTCGAGCTCCCTCTCTCTAAAAAAAAATGGAAAAAAAAAAAAAAGAAAAGAAAAAAAGATAAAATTTTGTTCCCGTTGACCCAGA
Organism: Panthera onca; assembly: GCF_046562875.1. Lineage (NCBI taxonomy): Eukaryota > Metazoa > Chordata > Mammalia > Carnivora > Felidae > Panthera > Panthera onca. The sequence continues at coordinate 18,829,475 of NC_138347.1, read as the reverse complement.
AAATAAGGGAGAAGAGGAAAGCTGAGTGTGGTGTCTGTGAAGGTTGAGTTGCAGAATCTCTTAGCAAGATGGATTCCAAATGTGGAATTCTAAGATGTTGGCCTTGCTATATACCCTTCACTATCCCCTGCTTGCACCTGCACAATTCTGTCTCCAGTACAAATGGACTGAATAGGTAGATTTGGAGGCACCAAATCCGCCAAGAAACGTAACTGAATCTTCAAGAGTGGAAAGCCTCCCCGCTGACATTGTGTTTGTGTGTGTCTACATTTGAGTATATCTGTGTATGACGTTTAAGTAATTCACTAAAATACAAACATTTGTTATCTCTAGGTGAGAGAATTATGACTTTTAAAAATTTGTATATTCCACATTTTCTACATTAAAACTATATCACTGTACTCGCACTTTCAATCACGGTCAAAATGGAGTAAGAGGTAGTATGGTCTGAATGTCTGCGTCCTCCAGAAATTCACGTGTTGAAATCCTACGACCCAAGGTGATGAGATTAGGAGGTGAAGGTCATGAGGGAGGAGCCCCCATGAATGAGATTAATAACCTACCTGAGGCCTGAGAGAGAGAGAGCTAGACCCTCCAGCACGTGAAGACAGCCTGGAAGAGGGCCCTCCCCCTGCCCTGCTGGCACCTGATCTTGGAATTACAGCCTCCAGAACTTCAGGAATGAATTTTTGTTGTTTAGAAGCCACCCAGTCTGAGGTCCTTTGTTATGGCGGCCCGAATGGACTAAGACACGGGACTGGATCTATCTTCCCTCCATAAACATATGCAAAACCAGGGGGTGGGGGAATGTAAAACCTTTTTCAGACATGGAAAACCAGGCAGCACAGAACCAGGATCCTCAGGGAAGGAAATGAGATGAGGGCTCAAATGAGATGAGCCCTACGATGACCCGGTTTACTGCACGGACTGAGTCCAGCATGCAGCTCGCAGTGGGGGGACACGGAGCCCAGAGAGAGAAGAGCGGGAAGCCGAGGCAGCCGGAGTGTGCAGAGCACAATGGCAGGTGTCCCATATGTGGGACTCCCCACGGCCAGGAGAGAGCCCCCCGACAGGAGCTCACATACAGCCATACGTGCTTCCACCAGATAGAGGTGGAATTCAATTCATCCAGGAGTGGAGTTCTCAGGCTAGCTACTTACGTTTGCCCTGGTCCCAGATAACAAAGCTTAAAAAGCAAGCCTCGTTCCAGGATGAAGTTCAAGATTACCAGTAAGGGGGCAGCCAGGTGGCTCAGTCGGTTGAGCGTCAGACTTCAGCTCAGGTCATGATCTCGCGGTTGTGAGGTCGAGCCCTGCACCGGGCTGGCCGGTATCAGCATGTAGCCTGCTTTCAGATCCTCTGTCCTCCTCTCTTTCAGCCCCTTCCCCGCCTGGGCTCTCTGTCTCAAATAAATAAACATTAAAAAAAATTAAAAAGATACCAGCAGGAATGAAACATAATAAAGCATTGCTTCATTACATTATTAAAAACAAAAACAAAAACAAAAAACCAAAAACCTTAGCCCTCAAATTCCAAGTAAAAATGCTAATTGATTTTCTTCTTTTATTATTTTTTAAATTTTTATTTAATTTATTTTTTTTTTAATTTACATCTAAGTTAGTTAGCATATAGTGCAACAATGATTTCAGGAGTAGATTCCTTAAAGCCCCTTACCCATTTAGCCCCATCCCCCCTCCCACAGCCCCTCCAGTAACCCTCTGTTAGTTCTCCATATTTAAGAGTCTCTTCTGTTTTGTCCCAGTCCCATATTTGTCTTTTCCTGACTAATTTTGCTTAGCAAAATACCTTCTAGTTCCATCCACATAGTTGCAAATGGCAAGATTTCATTCTTTTTGATTGCTGAGTAATACTCCATTGTGTATATATATACCACATCTTCTTTATCCATTAATCCGTCAATGGACATTTGGGCTCTTTCCATACTTTGGCTACTGTTGATAGCGCTGCTATAAACATGGGGGTGCATGTACCCCTTTGAAACAGCACACCTGTATCCCTTGGATAAATGCCTAGTAGTGCAATTGCTGGGTCATAGGGTAGTTCTATTTTTAATTTTTTGAGGAACCTCCATACTGTTTTCCACAGTGGATTCACTAGTTTGCATTCCCATTGATTTTCTTCTTTTAAATTATTTTTAGCATTCTGGGGCTCCTGGTTGGCTTAGTCGGTTGAGGGTCTGACTCTGGCTCAGGTCATGATCTCAGGGTTGATGAGTTCCAGCCCCACATCAGCTCACTGCTGTCAGCTCAGAGCCTGCTTTGGATCCTCTGTTCCCCGCTCTCTGCCCCTCCCCCACTCAGGCTCTCACTCTCAAAAATGAACAAGCACTAAAAAAAAAGAAATTACTTTAGCATTCTTTTATGGCACTTAACAGAGCCTATATTTTGTGGGTTTTATCCAGTTGCACTGTAAATGATTTTATCTAGTTGTGTTGCAGATTCCTGGGAGACCAAGAAGACCCAAGATGTATGTATATTTGTAGCTCTCTTGCATTGGTGATACTTTATTATAATCTGATTTCAAAATTATGTCTGCCTAATAATAAATGACTATTACATAGAGTTATCCAAAAGTATTAATTGCCATCTAATTTGTATAATTCTACTTTTTTTAAAATGTGAGGGTCAGCTTAAGAATCACTCATCTTGGGGGCACTGAGGAGGGCACCTGTTGGGATGAGCACTGGGTGTTGTATGGAAGCCAATTTGACAACAAATTATATTAAAAAAAAAATCAGTCATCTTGGGTGAGTCAGTCAGTTAAGCGTCCAACTCTTGATCTCTGCTCAGGTCATGATCTCCCAGTTTTGTGAATTTAAGCCCCATGTCAGGCTCTGCGCTGACAGCCCAGAACCTGCTTGGGATTCTCTCTTCCTTTCTCTCTACCCCTCCCCTGCTTGTGCTCTCTCTGTCTTAAAATAAAAAAAAATAAACATTTAAAAAATAAAATAAAATCACTCATTATTGCTAGTATGTTTCTTCAAGGTGCGAGCCAAAAATATGGACTAGTTAGTTCTCATGGTCGTTTTTATAGTAATAAAAAATAATTTTTATTATTTACATTGGAATTTGAAAAGTCCTTTTTTGAAAAACAGCGGAGATTCTTTTTGTGGTACTTATATGGAGATTATTTGAGAAGTACTTTTTTGTGAGTAGTATTTCTAAGTAAGATAGGCAAAAATATGAATTTGGGGGTTTCTGTGATGCTTAGAGGGTCCAGTTCCAACTATTTCCAGTTGATGTCACTGTGGCAAAGGTATCTGAAACATCTGGCGTAAAAGCAGTAGAGAGGAGAGAATACAAACCTAATAATGTGACTGAACCAAGAGGAGGCGTATATTTTGGTAAATTTGCTAAAATGAGGATGGGGAGGGGGGCAAAACATCAGAATTCAGTTCTTGGGACGCATTTGTCTGATCTTATCTGAGTCAGCAAATAGGGAACAAAGCTGTAATGAGTTTGGAAGCTGCTGAACCGGCTTCTCTTTGTGATGACCGAGCAGGTAAATCTTTGCCACCGAAGCAGAGAAGCATTGAGGTAGCAGGTTACACCCTTTACTGCGGCTTCTATGCTCTTTAGAAAGAAGGAAATGGACCCCTTAAGGCTGTATTTCTGGCAATGGTCTGGGATAGTGTCTCCGTCCCCCGCAGGACCACAGGACAGATAACCAAGGAAGTCGGAAGCCAGCACAGCCTTGTTTATTAAAAGGAGTGGTGATGATTCCGAGTGTCTGAAAATCAACAGAAGTTCGGGATAAAAATGACTGCCTGGGCCCTTTATGGCTCCGAAGTAAGTAATAGGTCCTTAAGTTCCAGCAGCTGTTTGGGGGCACCTGCATCTCTCAGTGTCAGTGTTAAGTGACAAGGTAAAGGAACTTACATAACTCACCACCGTTCATCAGCGAGCATTCACTGGGTATTTTTCTGAAATGGGAAAAACATGCCTGTTTTCAGACACGATTCAGCTGTGCAGGGAGGCAAACAGATGTATCCATTAACACTCCCCACAGAGCATATTGTGATATTCGCAAGTGGAAAGTGCGGGAGCCGAGGTCACACGAATGTTTTCTGTGACGAAACCTGCCTTTACGGGACCTTGATTTTCAAGGAGATTCTCATTTTAGACCATTTCCTGTTGTCATGCTTGAGGTGAAAGGTGGTTTTTCCAATTAAGACAACAATAAGTTGCATCTTGCCTTGTTTACAAGAATAGCTATTCTTGTGTGTGTGTGTGGTTTTTAAAAGTTTGGGGTTATTGTTTTCTTTCTGTCCAAAAGTAGGAAACTGAACCTGTTTAAGATTCAATTTGGAAAAGAAAAAAAAAAAAAGATTCAATTCACTCCACCCCAGTGAAGACAGTGGTTTTTGCAAAGCTGAAGGAAATTCAAGGTAAGACTGCGAGATGTCATTGGTACTAAAGCTAGAACTGAACACATCAACTAAGAATTGCTTTTCCTGTTTTAAATCTTATGAATCGGTAATAATGGCGATCATGGAGCGCAGCCTGTATGTGGAATTCTGCTGGAGAAAGTCGGGATGGTGTGGCCCTTCCTTGTCATCCACAGCTTTGCCTGCTGAAGTCCTCTGTTGGTAAAGTCATAGCCCTCAGGGGAAGGCCTGGGGCAGGGATTTATGTGGAAGGCACTCCGTCCTCAGATGCAGAGATGGGAGAAAATCAGTGTCTTAAATCCCTCATAGGTATTCTAAAAACAGGCACTGAGGGGCGCCTGGGTGGCTTAGTTGGTTAAGCATCTGACTTCAGCTCCTGATCTAGCGGTCCGTGGGTAAGATTAAATAATAAAAATAAATCATTAAATAAAAATAAAATAAATAAAAATAATAAATAAATAATAAATTATTAAAAAAACAAAAAACAAAACAGGCACTGAAACAATGAGATGGCTTGAAAGCCACAGAGGTGACTAGGGTTTTCATGCCCTTGACTAGGACTTGATTACAAGCGTATTGCTGGTGAACTAGGGAGACTCTAGGCCCCAGGGTCTTGACTCTGCTCAGCCCAAAAAATGTTGCAGAAGGTTCTTGGTGTCATAAGAAACAATTCAGGACAGGCGCGCCTGGATGGCTCAGTCGGTTAAACGTCCGACTTTGGCTCAGGTCATGATGTCACAGTTCATGCGTTTGAGCCCCTTGTCAGGCTCTGTGCTGACAGCTCAGAGCCTGGAGCCTGCTTTGGGTTCTGTGTCTCCCTCTCTCTCTCTCTGCTTCTCCCTCTCTCTCTCTCTGCTTCTCCCCCGCTTGCACTCTGTGTGTCTCTCTCTCTCAAAAATAAATACATGTTAAAAAAATTTTTTAAAAAAAAGGGAAAGAATTCAGGACAGACAGCACAGCAAATAAGCAACACAAACAGGAAAGCTTAAAGCAAAAGTACACTCTGGAGATAAGAGAGATAAGAGAGTGGGTGAGTTTGAGAGAGCCCTCGAGCTGTGCGCCCTGGGGTTTGGGTTTCTATCTTCTAACAGTTAGCTAGGAGGTGAAATATTCATCACACAAGGTGGAGATTTCTTGGAAACAGAGTCTCCTGCCTGTTCTTCCTTATTTGGTCAGGGATTTCCTGTCATGGCAGGCGCTATCTTAGGCCCCTCTGGTGTGATTGGCTTCCTGTGGAGTGCCACAGGACAGGCCTGTGACTTTCCCCATAGCTGGCTGTGACTTCCCCTTTGCTGGCCTCCAGGTATCCTCGTAGAACCTAAACTGCCTACTCTAACATGTGGACCTTGAATGGGATTCCTAGTATTGTCAGATTTTTTTTTACCTCAATACCCGGGATTCGTTGTCTTGCTGTTTCAGAGAATAAAGAGCTGGACAAAGAGTAAAATAAGCAGCAGGAAAAAGTGTCATTGAGTAAGATTAGAAAGTAAGAATAGTATGAAAGCTCTCTTTGCTGAGCGGGGACATTCGAAAGTGAATGCCCCTGGACTATAGGCAAAGGCCTTTGTTTTATAAGGCCTGGTTGCCCCCTCCCCCCACCTTCCCTTCCCTCTTGTTCCTTCTCAGGTTTTACCCTTATCAACTGGATAACTCTAAGTGCTGAGTTGTCCATTCCTGATTGGCTCATTTTCATTGCACGAAGGGTGGCCATATGGTTCCTTGTGGGTCATATGTTTTACGGTCAACTACTTATTTTTAGTTAGGTCTTTCGTCACATTCCTGAGGGAAACCTGAAGGGGAGTTTGTGGGGTCTGTTACATTCTTAAGAGGCAACTTACACCAGAGGGGGTTTGCTGTTGTCAGGCCCTCCCAGCATTGTTCCCAAATGTGTGCTTTTTCCCACCCAGGGAACTCAGGTCCACATCTTTCCCTCTGTGCCTACTGAATCCTATCTTTTCCTATTATACTAGGAACACACAGTTTGTTCCTAGAAAAGATCTCTGAAGTAACTTAATCACATGGAGGAGGAGAGAAAAATCCAAGGAAGAGGGACAGTCATAATGACAAAGGTGAAGTGGAGAATGGGAAAGAGATGAGAGGAAATGATGATTCCTGTTCACAGAATAAAATCTAGAAAGAAAGTCGTCCTTGTAAAGCAAATTTTGTCCAAATGAATCTCGTTTTTCAAGTTTGGGTTTAGTATTCGTAGCCAGACAGTTGCCAATTTGTCTGTTGGAACTGTGTTTAAGTATTTTTTTTTTTTTAATGTTGATTTATTTTTGAGAGACAGAGACACACGGATCGTGAGCAGGGGAGGGGCAGAGAGAGAGGGAGACACAAAATCCGAAGCAGGCTCTTGGCTCTGAGCTGTCAGCACAGAGCCTCACGCGGGCTCGAACCCACGAGCTGTGAGATCATGACCTGAGCCGAAGTCAGGTGAACTATTTTCTTAATCCAGAATTTCCCAGTGATCTTTCTGGGAATTTCCTCTGTATCTCTAGGTTTCAACAAATTTTGATTAAATGTCTGTTTGTGCTAGCAGTATAAAAGAAGCATTTGTGATACCCTTACCAAACTGCCCCATAATACATTGAAAGGACTCTAGGATTGAGATTTCATGGTAGGATAAAATTACAAAAACAATACAAACAATAATATCTCATTTTGCTAGGGCTGCGTTAATACACGGGAGGGGGTTTGCTGTGGTCAGACCCTCCCAGCCTTGTTCCCAAGTGTGTGTTTTTTTCCCACCCAGGGACCTCAGGTCCTAACCCTTCCTTCTCTGCCTAATGAGTCCTATCTTCTCGTATCATAAACATTTAATTTACAGTTCTGGAGGCTGGAAGTCCAAGATCAGTGTGTCAGCAGAGTTGGATTCTTCTGAGGACTCTCTCTTCTTGGCGGATGGATGGCCATCTTGTCTGTTGTCTTCGCACAGTCTTCCCTTTATACGTCTGCATGTCTGTGTCCTAATCTCTCATGAGGACACCAGTCATATTGGGTCAGGTTTCACTTTAATAACCTCAGTTTAACTTAACTACCTCCTTAAAGGTATTATTTTGAAAGACTAAAATTTTGAAGGACTAAATTCTATGCTCCTTATTTTGAAGGACTAGTGGTCAGCATATGAATGGGTGGGGAGACACAGCCGAGCCCACAGCAAACAAGGTGAACAAACCCACAAACCGGTAATCCCAGGTGGATGACACACGGCTTCAGACATTTCATTTGGCCAAGTCAGGAGTTTAAAAATACCAACACATGATATTGTAGGGAAGGAAAATTTTGCCTTTCTTCCTTTCTAGGTTCTTTGGATGGCCTAATCATTAAACTGAAGTAAGACAGCTTAACAGGAAAAAAGCCAGATGTAATTTTCATACATGTGAGAGCCCCAGAAAAATATGGGGCTAAAAAAGTGACCACAGCAGGAAGTTGATGTTCTTTTTTAAAATTTTTTTTTTCAACGTTTTTTATTTATTTTTGGGACAGAGAGAGACAGAGCATGAACGGGGGAGGGGCAGAGAGAGAGGGAGACACAGAATCGGAAACAGGCTCCAGGCTCCGAGCCATCAGCCCAGAGCCTGACGCGGGGCTCGAACTCACGGACCGCGAGATCGTGACCTGGCTGAAGTCGGAGGCTCAACCGACTGCGCCACCCAGGCGCCCCAGGAAGTTGATGTTCTTTTAGATACACACACACACACACACACACACACACACACACAAAACCCCAATAAATGCATGAAGAATTGACAACACAAAGGGATTTGGGCTTGGAGTAGTAAATTAGTGAGGAAGTAACAAAGTTTGCTTACACAGACTTCTCAGTCCTAAAGTCTACCTCTGATGATAAGAATGACTTCTACCCTCCTGGTACAGGGAGGGCGGGTGGGTACCTTTCAGAGGGGAGATCTACTTCCTGCTCTCAGGGGGACAAAGGATTGTCAGAGTGTCCTTGCACTGACAATTTCTCGAGTAACTTTAATTTGTAATAACCATCACGCCAAAGTGGCATATTTTGGGATGGTATATTCTGCTCCCCTTCACTATTATCGTAATTTAATAAAGGAAATAATTTATTAGTGGGAAAAAAGAATAAATAATAAATCAGTAATAAATGATTAAGTGTTAAATAATTTCTTGATTAATAAAAGATTCATTATTAAAGAACAGTCAAGGAATAGGGGCCCCTGTGTGGCTCAGTCAGTTAAGCATCCAACTTCAGCTCAGGTCATGATCTCATGGTCTGTGAGTTCAAGCCCCACACTGGGCTCCATGCTGACGGCTCAGAGCCTGGAGCCTGCTTTGGATTCTGTGTCTCCCCTTCTCTCTACCTCCCCTCACCCCGCCCATTGCCATGCTCTGTCTCTCTCTCTCTCTCTTTTAAAAATAAATAAACATTAAAAAATTTTTTTTCAAAGAATAATCAAGGAATAAAGGAGTATTCTTTAAATACAATCAACTTTAAAAGCAAACATTTATAGATATGTCTTTGTTTTTAGGACCAGCAAAATCTTGACATCTTTATTAGTGACTGATGCTGATCTGCCAGAAGAGAGAACAAAGTAATTGTGGGTTTATCTTTGGTTTTTGTTTTTTGGGTTTTTTAGAGAGGGAGAGAGGGAGAGAGGGAGAAAGAGAGAGAGAGAGAGAGAGAGAGAGAATCTTAAGCAGGTTCCATGCTCACAACATGGGGCTTGATGCAGGGCTCAATCCCATGACCCTGGGATCGTGACCTGACCAAAATCAAGAGTTGGACGCTCAACCAGCTGAGACACCCAGGATCCCTGAGAACAAAGTAATTGTAACGTGGTGCTCTAACTAAACTGTGGTATTTCAAAACCTTAATCACACTGGCAGACACATTGCAGGAAGTGAAGATCTAAATATATACCGAGGCCTCCATTCTGGGGAAACCGCCAGAAGGGATTATTTGGCTAGGGGTAGATTAACCAGATACCGTAAACCAAAAAGGAACGCCTAAAGATGTAGAAGGGTCTGTGTAATATAATTGAAAGAGAGGGGTTGGTGGGGGGAGGAATTAAGACAGGGGGGCACTTGTAGACAGTGTATCACATTTCTCTGCTTGAATTTAACTGCACACGCCTATGATTTGCTACTCGTTTTTATGGACGTGTGTGTGTGTTGTTGCTTCTGTCATTTGAGAAATTGTTCGCCGGTGATCAGGAGCTGAGACGTGATGTTGGTGAAAACCCTGGGAAGCCCCGTCTTCATCTTGCACAAAGAGGGAAGTAACAGCCCAGATGGAATTCAGCCCAGACTATGCTGCTGAACTGCTGTTTGCAGAGCTGTTAAAACAGAATCATCCATATTTGGAGACACGTTCTGATGTTGTACTCATGTGTTCTGACGTTAATTCCCTACAGAGGCCCTATGACAAATCTAAAGCCCTGTAGGCAAGGGATATTCTCACGTTAATTATCCCAGGAAGAAGTGCGTTCTACAGGAGGGAATGGAAACTGATAATTCAGGGTTAGATTGGCTTGGGATGTAAACCCATCTAGAGGAAGACTCAGCGGGGAAGTGGATGGAGTCTGGCTCCGTTGTGTGGGTTTTCTGCTGGTAGGATGGGATGCTAACGTCAGGAGACCAGCTCAAGGGTACTCTAGCAGAGAATGAGACTCCCTGTCTCCATGCACGTTGGGTCAAGGCACCCAACAAGGGTGACTCTTGTCCGAGGGGCTCTGGCAGCCGCCGTGTCCATTGAGAGCTAAAAGAAAACTGTTGTCCATTGCATTGAAATGACTTTCTATAACCCTGAACCTTGAGTAAAGTCTTACTAAAGACTGCAACCTGTCTCAACTGTGCAATGAGAAAACAAAGAGCTGGTTCTGCACTTGCCCCACGTGCGAAGGCTTTGCCATCGTTAGACAAGACACGGATGTCTTGATGTGATTTAAAACTTTTTATATTTTGTTCATCGTGGATTTTTTTGCATTCATTAAAAAAACATTGCATCGGGGCACCTGGGTGGCTCAGTCGGTTGGGCGGCCGACCTCGGCTCAGGTCATGATCTCACGGTCCGTGAGTTCGAGCCCCGCGTCAGGCTCTGTGCTGACAGCTCAGAGCCTGGAGCCTGTTTCGGATTCTGTGTCTCCCTCTCTCTGACCCTCCCCGTTCATGCTCTGTCTCTCTCTGTCTCAAAAATAAATAAAAAAACAAAAACAAAAAAAACATTGCATCAAAATATTGTTTACTTCAATCACCGGATGTCGTTGGTGCTTCTGTAAATGTTGTACCTTATTACCAGTTCCAATTCTTTCACGTCTTAAAATTCCGGGGTCTGTTTTCCAATGAGACAAGGAGTTTTAAGTTTCCAAGTTCACGGAAAATGAAACAAGAGATGTAACAATAAGGTTTTACATCACAGTAGGAAAAAGCTTAACAAAACACACAAAAGTATTTCATGACGCTAAGAGCTGTCAGCATATGCATAAAAACTTCCTCAGCAAATGATACTCAACACAGAGAGGAAAGAAGAGAGGAAAGAAAACACTACAGCCTTCGGCATGGTGGTGGCAGTCTAAATGTGACGGTCACATCAACAAATCACTGGGAGCATGAAATTCTTGGCCTAAAACGGTGCATTCTGATACGATACGATATATTTATGCTTCTTTTTGGATACGGCACGAGAGTGAATTGAAAATATCTCTACCTATACTTGGGAATAAATCTCGACTGTGGGAATATTATGTCACATTCACAGCATCTTCTTCTTGAATTTAGCATGGAAAAATGAAAATTAAATATCTGGAGACCTTCTGGTTTCGGTTCCAACGTGTAAAGAGCTTGAAAGTTGACATTCCTGGGTTCACGATAAGAAAAGGCTGAACAAACTGAAAAGCCACAGCTTTTCTTGGATCCATCAGAGAGTTGAAGTTACAGGGTGGACAGGCAAGTTGTATTCAGAGTCACCGCCAATACCTGCTTAAAAGGAACAAAACTTGGGAACTATAAACTAGTATGAAGACTTAACTCGCAAGTTTGATCAACTCCTGAAGGCTGCAGATGAATTAGCTTGAGGGTTGGAAACCCCTGAGGCCCAGTCTAAAAGGGGCCTTTCCTACATTTTACCGAAGACTTTCCTACATTAAAAATAATAATAATGTTTATTTATTTTTGAGAGAGAGACAGAACGCAAGCAGGGGAGGGGCAGAGAGAGAGAGAGGGAGATACAGAATTGGAAGCAGGCTCCAGGCTCTGAGCTGTCAGCACAGAGCCCAATGTGGGGCTTGAACTCACGGACTGAGAGATCATGACCTGAGCCAAAGTTGGATGCTTAACCCACTGAGCCGCCCAGGTGCCCCCTAAAACCTCCCTACATTTTACCTCAGGAGTCCCATCACCTTCTCATGATGAAGAGCCGGGAAAGATCCCCTCTGACTCTAGTGGAGAGAAAGAATAGCCTTTGTAAACGGCCCAGAGCATTCTCCATAACAAAGGAGAACTCTGTCGAATAGACTTCCCCAGAGCATTATCTCCACTGGGGAAGGGCATCTCTGCCACTCTACCCACCACCAGACTTCTCCCTTAAGGAGGGAAGATAAGAAACGTTTGTGAAGGTCACAGCCCAGAGACCGACAGAAATGCTGGGATTTAATCCAGAGATTAAAGAATGCGTCTCTGCCCCCCACACCTTATCACCACACCCACACTGCTCAGGTATCATAATAGTGGACTGCTGTTACAATGTCTTTGATTCCTCGCATTTCCTTTTGATTCTTTTCTTAGAAAATAAAAACCTGCAGGCTGCAGGCTACGGAGTAGTTCTTAAGGGGTCGCAAAATCAACAGGGGAGACAAAAACACGGACACTAGAGGAGTCTGAAGCCATTAGCACCTACAGTTACAGTAAACGCAGCCCAATTTCTTAAATTAACATTAAAAAAACGCATTGTAAAGCCTTATAACTTAGGTCTTATTACCTGATACATAACGTCTGGCCTTCAGAAAATTTTCCAGACATGCTGAAAGGCAAAAAAAAAAAAAGAAAAAAAAAAAAAGAAAAACCCAGAGACAGTATGAGCATCAGAACAAGACTCGGATATGACACAAGGTTTGGATCAAGCAGGGAATTTAAAATAAGTATGATTGCTGTGGCCTGAGCTGGAATGGAAAAAGTAGGTAACATGCAATAGCAGATGGAAAATGTGAGCAGAAAGATGGGAGCTCTAAGAATCAAAATTAACTGCTAGAATTCAAAGTCCTGAAACAGAAATGCAGAATGCTCATGGTGTGTTTATTAGTAGACTGGATGTAACAGAGAAAAGAGGGGCGCCTGGGTGGCTCAGTCGGTTGAGCGTCTGACTTCAGCTCGGATCATGATCTCGCGGTCTGTGGGTTCGAGCCCCACATCAGGCTCTGTGCTGACAGCTCAGAGCCTGGAGCGTGCTTCAGATTCTGTGTCTCTCTCTGCCTCTCCTCCACTCGCTCACTCTCTTTCAAAAATAAATTTTAAAAAAAAAAGCATTAAAGGAAAATAACAGAGAAAAGAATCGGTGAGTTTGATTTGTCAATAGAAACTTCCCAAACTGAAATTCAAAAAGAAAAAAAAAAGAATGAATAAAATGGAACAGATCATCCAACGCATGTGGATTAATTTCAGAAAGTGTAACTTGTCCCTAACTAGAATACCAGAAAAAGAATAAAGAGACTGAAGGAGGAGAAATGTTTGAAGGACTTGTAGCCGAGAATTTTCCAAAATTAATAAGACATAAAACAACAGGTCTAGGAAGCTCAGAGAACACCAGCTAGATAAACACCAAAAAAAGTCTGTACATAGGCATATCACATTCACATTCAAACTGCAGAAAGCCAAAGACAAAGAGAAATCTTCAGTTTGAATGAAAAAAAAATCCTCACATCTCGAAGAACAAGGATAAGAATTACAGCCGACATCTCATCAAAAAACCCACAAGTAAGAAGAGTGAAGTGAAATATTTAGAGCATAGAGAGGAAAAACCCCACCAACCTAGAATTCTAAATCCCACAAGATTATCCTTTAAAAATGAAAGGGAAATAAAGACTTTTTTCAGGCAAGCAAAAATTGAGGGGGTCCACTGCCAACAGACATGTCCTACAAGAAATGTTTAAAGATGTTCTTCAAGGAAAAGAAAGCTGACACGGATGTAGAAACTCAGATCTACGTGAAGAAAGAAGATGCTGGAAAAGGGATACGTGAAAATAGAATACAATCTTTTATGAAAAGGAGGAATCGGGATACTCTGTTATAGAGTGTCTGCATGATGTGTGGCATTATGTTATCTGAAGGTTGACTTAGATTAGTCAAAAATGTATATTGCAAAAAAAAAATGTGTAATGCAAACTCTAGAGCAACCACTAAAAATTAGAAGCATAGTTGATATACAAAGAAAGGAGGTAAAATGGAACCATATTAAATACCCAATTAAAAGCAAAGGAGGCAGAAAAAGAGGAAAATAAAGAATAAAGACAACAAATAAAAAATAGGTATTAAGTCAAATATATCAAGAGTTGCATTAAAGGAGAATGGTCTACATATATGAATTAAAAGACAAAGATTGTCAAAATGGATTAAAAATCAAAACTCAATTATATGTTGTCTACAAGAAACCCACTCTAAATATAAAGACTCATTAAAAGTAAAGGGATAGAGAAAGGTATATCATGCTAGCATTAATTTTTAAAAAGATGGAATAGCTATATAAATTTCAGATGAAATAAACTCTTCAGAGTAAGGAAATATTTCCGGGCATTACATAAAACTAATGGGTTAATTTTCCAAGAAGATAAAATAATCTTTAACATTTATGCACCTTGCCACAGTGTCAAGATACAAAAATGGATGGAACTTCAAGGAGAAATAGATAAATCCGATATTATAGTTGGAGACTTCAACGCTCCTCTTTTTGAGTAATGGATAGTTCAAGCAGGCAGAAAATCAGTAAGGACAGAGTTTATTTGAACAGTATCATTAATCAACTGGATCTAATAGACAGTCATAGAATTCTTCATCCAAAACAGCAAAACACACATTCTTCTCAAGCTTACATGAAAAATATATCAAGAGACCACAGAACACACATGAATAAAAAAAAATTTTTTTTAAAAGAAATCAGACGAAGAATGTTCTCAGATCATGATGGAATTAAACTAGGAATAGACAACAGAAAGGTAGCTAGAAAAATGCTAATGTTTGGAAATTAAGCAACACTTTCCTAAACAACCCATGGGTCAAAGATGAAGTCTTAAGAGATATGATAAATGTTTTGCACTAAATGAAAATGAAAACACAATTTATCAAAATTCTTGGGATGCAGTGAAAGCAGAGCTTCAAGGGAAATTCATAGCATTAAATGCACGTGTTACAAGATAAGAAAGGTCTAACGTCAATAATGTAAGCTCCCACTGTAGGAAACTAGAGAAAGAAGGGCAATTTAAGACGAAAGTAAGCAGGAAACAATAAAATAAACAGAGCAGTAATCATTGAAATTGAAAACAAGAAATCAGTATGGAAAATGAGTGAAACCATTCAAATGGAATGAATGACAAGCTGGACCTTAGTAAAGTAATGTTGTGTCACTGCTGGTTCAAGAGCTGTGACAAACTACCTGAGACTAATGTTAATAAGGGGACTCTGGGCACAGAGCGTGTGTACCTCTCGGAATTCCCTATATTATTTTTTTCATTTTCTTTGTAAATCCAAAATGATTATAAAAATAAAATTTATTGGGGTGCCTGGGTGGCTCAGTCGGTTGAGCGTGCAGCTTCGGCTCAGGTCATGATCCCACGGTCTGTGAGTTTGACCCCACGTCGGGCTCTGTGCTGACAGCTCGGAGCCTGGAGCCTGCTTCGGATTCTGTGTCTCCCTCTCTCTCTGCCCCTAACCCACTCGCATTCTGTCTCTGCCTCTCTCAAAAATAAACATTAAAAAAATACATCAAATAAAGTTTGTTTTTTTTAAAATTAATTACCTGGCTTGAGAAGGTGACCTCATTACTAAGCAAGTTGGCAGACACACCTTTTTAAAAAAACTGTGAGAATAACAATAATACCCATATATTCGGGGTGGCTCAGGTCAGACAGAGCCAAGGCTCAGGCAAGTCATATTTTGGGTTCCTTGAATATGAAATGATCTAAGATCTCTAAGCACTAACCTGCCATCCATTTCCTAATGGGGCAGGATATAAATAAGTTTATGGATTTTAAAAGATCATGTGTAAAAGGGATAGAAAAGCAAGGACATAGAGAAAAGACAGAAAGGTTATCTCTGGAAATAGCATTTAAAAAGTGAAAGTTCAGCATGACCGGAGACTTGCAGAAACTGCTTAGGTTAACAAGAGCTTGCTTTTCTCCTCCCCCTGCCCCCCTTTTTTTAAGCCGTTTTGAAAGAAAGGAGAAAGGATCATGGATCACACAAAATCAGCTTTAGAAAAGATGGAGTATTGGGGCACCTGGGTGACTCAGTCAGTTGGGCATCTGACTTCGGCTCATGTCACGATCCCGAGGTTTGTGAGTTCCAGCCCCACGTCAGGCTCTGTGCTGACAGCTCAGAGCCTGGATCCTGCTTCAGATTCTGTGTCTCCTTCTCTCTCTGCCCCTCTCCCATTTGCACTCTCTCTCTCTCTCTCTCAAAGATAAAAAACATTAAACAAACAAACAAACAAACAAACAAACAAAGATGGGGTATTATATTGCTGTATCTCCTAGTTTGGGTTTCTAGGAACTGGAACACTCCAATTCACAGAGGCTTAAACAATAAAAAGTGCATTTTATTTTCATATCAGATTTGGAGGCAGATGAACCAGGGCTTGGTTTTCCCATCTGTAAAATTGATGCCAACAGTATCTGGCTCATGATGGGCTGTGGTGGTGATTATTGTCCTCACCATTTTAACTACTACTCAGACTTTGAGTGAGGAATGTGTTGGGCATAAATATGAGGGACAAATGTAGGTTTCATCGGGTGGGTGTGGAGGGGTGCTGTGTTTATACCCCTGTGTTGTGTCCTGGGATACTAAGGGGTGAGAGCAAGACAGTTGCGTTTGGGGGGGGGGGGGGGTGGATTCTGGAAGGCGCCGCAAGTGCTTCCGGGGTTAGGGCAGAGGGCAGACCATGACTAATTTTCCTATTTTGTCTTCATCTTTCTTATAATTGGGGGGTACATCTCTGGCATTCAGGCAGCCGTTGTATGTCAGTTTGGTTTTCAGTGCCCTGTGAGTTTTTATCGTTGTTAGTGTTTGCAGAGATGTCCAACACGGTTTAGCAGTGACTGCAGTAGGAGATCCTCTCCACGTGCCCCCCCACCTTTTTTAAATGTCTATTTATTTTTGAAAGAGAGAAAGAGAGAGTGTGAGTGGGGAGGGGCAGAGAGAGAGGGGGTGAGAGAGAATCTCAAGCAGACTCCATGCTGTCAGCACAGAGCCCGATGTGGGTCTCAAACTCACGAACCATGAGATCACGACCTGAGCCGAAATCAAGGGGCAGAGAGGCTTGACTGACTGAGCTACCCAGGCACCCCTCCAGGTGCCACTTTCAACGTGAAGTTCATTTTTAAAGCTCCTACAAGGGTGCCTTGTTGTAGTTACGAAATGGCTCCTGACACTCTAAAATTTGTTGACCTGCTATGTTTCTTAATCTTCTAACAAATGTTGGGATACGTGACCCATCCCTGATGCCGTCAGAAAACATTTGAATAGACACCTAATAGTCTGTACGAGTTTTAGTAGGTTATAGCTAGGGAGCCTTAAGGAGTGAGACACAATGAAAGAGTTCAGGACACAGACTCTCGTGACCAGTATGTACCATATGAAGCTAGGCTACCTCAGATAAGACTGCTTTTCTCAGCAAATAGCCGCCCATGCGTCTTTAGATATCTAGTTTACATTGCATGCCACTTGCTTTGACACATACTTTTATGTTCGTAATCCTCCTATTTTCTTCTTCCAAGAGCGTCCCTGTCCTAGTTTCTGGATGCACCATCGGTCAAAGAGGATGACGTCTTCTTGATATCACGTCGTGACAACGGTCGTTGACGTCACAGGAGTGTTCAAGGCAGAGGTCATCTTCTCTGTACAGGTAGGGAGATGCGTAGAAAGAGGCTCCCAAGTCCCCAAGGTTACACAGTAAATTGGCGGCACAGGAGGGTCCAGTCCAGATCCACCTGGCTCCACCGTCAGTGGTTTCTCTCTCGCAACGTCCTTCCTTCCCAAAGTGCTGCTATAGTTTGGCTTTCGGTATGAGAGGCTTATGGATTTGACCGTTCCTCTTACTGTTGAGCAAGCAACTTCACAGCCTTCTTTACACAATTAGCAATTCTATGCCTAAAACTAGGATGTTAAATCTATAAAACTTGTCCTAAGAGAATGGAGTTAGGATGTTCATTGACAGGTCTCTTTCAGCCAATATATGTATTGTGTATGTAAATGTCTGTGTGCATATTTAGACTCACATTCACGCGCATGGCATCCACAAAACTCTTTTTGAAAAAAGTACCAAAATTCTTTCTAATGGGCAACATATAGAAAAATAGAGCTTATTGCTTATAAAGGAAATAAAAACTCTTAAACAATTTTTTTATTTATTTATTTTGAGAGAGAGAATCCCAAGCAGGCTCCATGCTGTCTGCACAGAGCCAGATGTGGGGCTCGATCCCACAAACCATGAGATCATGACCTGAGCCAAAATCAAGAGTTGGACGCTTAACCAACTGAGAAACGGAGGCACAGGTGACCCAGAAATAAAAACTCTTAAACCCACTATGGGAAAATAAAAGAGATGATGCCTTTTGATAATTGGGACCAATAACCATGCAATATTCACCATTCCGTGTTGTTATTTGTATAGTAACTTGTTCAATATAGTTAGACTAAACACACACCATCACCGATATGCTAACAAGCTAGGAATCAATATGATGAACTCTATCCTGAATAGTCTTCAAATATAAGGCTTTAAGCTATGCACAAGCCATTTCTATTATATTCACGCTTTAAAATTTAGACTCAGGGGCGCCTGGGCGGCTCAGTTGGTTAAGTGACTGACTTCGGCTCAGGTCGTGATCTCGTGGTTCGTGAATTTGAGCCCCGCGTCGGACTCTGGGCTGACAGCTCAGAGCCTGGAGCCTGCTTCGGATTCCGTGTCTCCCTCTGTCTGCCCCTCCACTGCTGGCACTCTGTCTCTCGCATTGTCTCAAAAATAAATAAACACTCAAAAACGTTTTTTTTTTTTAAATTTAGACTCAACATTCCATTACATTGAATGTAAGAAATGCATATTTCAAGAAGAGCTTCCATTTTGGCATGAATTTTGTTGAAGAAAATGTCAGGGGCATCATACCCGGAGAGAATTAAAACAGCATGAAGCTAAAACTAAAAATATGTTTTTAGGAAAAAAATTATTCTCCAAGGCATAGCTTTTTTTTCCTCCCCCATAACCAATTGCGATTCAGAAATTACGTTCTCTTCCGTTCTCCTAGCAACCCCTGAGGAATAAGATCATCTTTCCATCAGGGAACAGAACTAGGAAAGATAAAGTCACGCTTTGTGTTCTGATATTCTATTTTTCTGCTGCTTTCAGTACCTGCCGTTACTAGTTTGGCAACATTTTGTCCTCTGAGGTTTTAATTTTCCTTATTGATTGTTGCAATTCTCACGAAAGTGAAAAGACTAGGAGTCTGGACATACATTTGGGAAAAGTCCCAGTTTTCAAAGAGAAAAGAAATCACAAGACACAATGAAATGCTTAGTGGGCAGTTGCTATATAAAGGCTTTACAAATCCCACCTCTTAGCCACTGAACACAGGGTTGTTACCAGCCCTTATTTATCAGAGCACATAGTTACTATGCCTTGCAACACTTTTGAGAAACTACAATACAATATTCCAACCATTAAAACCATATTTTTCCTTTTTTTAATAATCCAAGTCTTTTTATTTTCTTTTTCTTTTTTGAAATTATTTATTTATTTTTAATTTGCATCCAAATTAGTTAGCATCTAGTGCAACAATGATTTCAGGAGTAGATTCCTTAATGCCACTTACCCATGTAGCCCATCCCCCCTCCCACAGCCCCTTCAGTGACCCTCTGTTTGTTCTCTATATTTAAGAGTATCTTATGTTTTGTCCCTCTCCCTGTTTTTATATGATTTTTGCTTCCCTTCCCTTATATTCATCTGTTTTGTCTCTTAAAGTCCCCATAAGAGTGAAGTCATATGATTTTTGTCTTTCTCTGACTGACTAATTTTACTTAGCATAATACCCTCCAGTTCCATCCACATAGTTGCAAATGGCAAGATTTCATTCTTTTTGATTGCCGAGTAATACTCCATTGTATATATATACCACATCTTCTTTACCCATTCATCCATCAGTGGACATTTGGGCTCTTTCCATACTTTGGCCATTGTTGATAGTGCTGCTATAAGCAAGGGGGTGCACGTGTCCCTTCGAAACAGCACACCTGTATCCCTTGGATAAATACCTAGTAGTGCAATTGCCGGGTCGTAGGATAGTTCTATTTTTAATTTTTTGAAGAACCTCCATACTTTTTTTCAGAGTGGCTGCACCAGCTTGCATTCCCACCAACACTGCAAAAGAGATCCTTTCTCCGCATCCTCACCAACATCTGTCGTTGCCTGAGTTGTTAATGTTAACCATTGTGACAGGTGTGAAGTGGTATCTCATTGTGGTTTTGATTTGTGTTACCCTGATGATGAGTGATGTTGAGCATTTTTTTCATAAGTCAGTTGGCCATCTGGATGTCTTCTTTGGAGAAGTGTCTATTCATGTGTTTTGCCCATTTTTTTCACTGGATTATTTGTTTTTTTTGGGTGTGGAGTTTGATAAGTTCTTTATAGATTTTGGATACTAACCCTTTATCTGATATGTCATTTGCAAATATCCTCTCCCATTCTGTCAGTTGCCTTTTAGTTTTGCTGATTGTTTCCTTTGCTGTGCAGAAGCTTTTTATTTTGATGAGGTCCCAGTAGTTCATTTTTGCTTTTGTTTCCATTGCCTCTGGAGATGTGCTGAGTAAGAAGTTGCTGTGTCCAAGGTCAAAGAACTTTTTACCTGCTTTCTCTTTGAGGATTTTGACAGTTTTCTGTCTTAACCTTAGGTCTTTCATCCATTTTGAGTTTCTTTTTGTGTATGGTGTAAGAAAGTGGTCCAGGTTCATTCTTCTGCATGTCGCTGTCCAGTTTTCCCAGCACCATTTGCTGAAGAGACAATTTTTCCTTTTAAGTCCTTTGAGTCTGAATTAATACAGAATCTCTAGTGGGCATTAACTTCACACTTTGGGACATTCCTTCCCTTCCAAACACCCAGCAGTGGTAGAGCATAAAAGGGAAAAATACAAAGACATGATTATATTCAAAAACAAAATAAAGATCAACGTAGACCAGCAACCAGCGAGAAGTGAGTGGGTTGAAGGAAGACCAGAACTGTGCTTCTGGAACCCGGCAGAGAGAAACGGGCACTGGGCTCTGGAGGGTCAATCGCTCCACAAAAGACAGAAGCCAGAGCCAGCCCACTACTGAAGCAAAGGCTGGTGTGGATCCTCTGCATCTGAAATTGAATTCAGAATTCCTGCTGTGCACACTTCTTGCCACTAGGGTCTCTGGGACAAATGCGGTGTTAAGAGGGCGAGAGATGCACGAAATAGGCCGCCTAGCGGCTCAGTGACTGAACTGCAACAGCTCCAGGGGCACCTGCGTGGGCGCAGTTACAACCACGTGACGATGTGGGGTGCACACCGGGAGGGCGAAAACAAAAACAGAAACAGCATCCAAAGAGCCTGCAAAGCGAATATTCATAATGCAGATAGAATTATAATGTCAAGAAGGACAACTGGCAAAATCATGAAGTAAACGCAGTTCAGATGAATTAAAAATGATAGGAATTTCTGAAAAGGTTGTAACATAAATATTTTAAGATGCTTAAAGAGAAAATAAATGGAAACATCTTCCTCAAAAAGAAAAGTAAATGGGAAAGAAAATATTATGGAACAAAATTGGCATAGATGAACCAAGAATGGGTGGATATGAACTATAATGAGTTATAAATATTAGAAATGAAAAAATGTAGGCATAAATATACCTTAAGAAAGGGAATAAACTATTGCACCTAATGGAAGGGAAAAAATTAGTTAATGGAAATATTCACCCAGAAATAGTGATTACATTGAAAAGCAATGTTGGCAGGTACAGAGAAAGAAAATGAGAGGAGGGTGGAAAAATTATATTTAAAGAGATTAGTAAAGGCTTTTCCAGAATTGAATCCAAACATAAGTATTTATTTATTTATTTATTTATTTATTTATTAAGTTTATTTATTAAGTTTATTTATTTTGGGAGAGAGAGAGCACATGAACATGCATGGGGGAGTGGTGGGCAGAGAGAGAGAGAGAGAGAGACAAAGGGAAAGAGAGAGAATTCCAAGCAGGGTCCACCTGTCAGCGCAGAGCCTGATGAGGGACTCAATCCTGAGAACCTTGAGATCATGACCTGAGCCAAAATCAAGAGTTTGACACTCAATCGAATGAGCCACCCAGGTGCCCCCAAACAAGAGTTTTTAAATGAAAAGGGTAGTTATTCAAAGTACCAAGGAAGATGAATAAAAATAAATCTAAACAAGATATATTATAATAAAACTCTCTAAGAAAAGTTATCAAGCAAAAAGACAGATTTCCCCATTTTAATGACTGTAAAAGTATCATCAGCAGAGATAGATGCATAGAGATATATCTCAAATGTCCTAAAGGCAAATAATTATCCACCTAGACTTTTATACTCAGAGAATGACAGATATACTAAGACCAGAATTTACTACACACATCTTGACAATTAAAAAAAAAAAAAAATGGGAGGTGGGGTGCCTGGGTGGCTCAGCAGTTAAGCATTGGACTCTTAGTTTTGGCTCAGGTCGTGATCTCACGGTTCGTGAGTTTGAGCCCCGCACTGGGCTCTGTGCTGACTGTATGGAGCCTGCCTGGCATTCTCTCTCTTCTTCTCTCTCTGCGCCCACCCCCCCCAAAATAAATAAAGAAAAAGAAAAAGAAAAAGAAAGTAGAAACTATCCCAGCGATATCAGTAACAACTCTAACGGCAACAGATTAAAGTCACCTTTTAAAATGACTGAAATTGGGGGCACCTGGGTGGCTCAGTAGGTTAAGCATCTGACTTTGGCTCAGGTCAAGAGCTGTGCCCCACATGGGGCTCTCTGCTGTCGGAGCGGAGCCTGCTTTGGATCTTCTGTCTCCCTCGCTCAGCCCTTCCTCCTGCTCCTGTGTGTTCTTATTCTCTCAAAAACAAATAAATACTAAAAACATCTTTAAAAAAATAAGATAAACAAAATAAAAAATAAAATTTTTAAATGACGGAAATTATAATTACACCAAAAATAATAAAATGTCTAGGAATAAACTTAACCAAGCAGATGGAAGATCTGTATTCTGAGAACTATAAAATAGTGATGAAAGATATTGAAGAAGACACAAATAAATTGAAAGCTATTTCATGCTCATGGACTGGAAGAAGAAACATTATTAAAGTGCCCATACGACTCAAAGCAATCTACACATTTAATGAAATCCCTATCAAAATAGCACCAGCATTTTTCACGGAAATAGACCAAATAATCTCAAAATTTGTACGGAACCACAGAAGACCCCAAACAGCCAAAGCAATCTTAAAAAAGAAAAACAAAATTGGGGGTGTCTCAATTCCAGATTTTATACTGGAAGTTGTTATACTACAAAGCTGTAGTAATCAAAACAGTATGGCACTGGCACAAAAAATAGACACTTAGATCAATGGAACAGAACAGAAAGCCCACAAATAAACCCATGAATTATACGGTCAATTAATCTTTGACAAAGGAGACAAGAATAAGCAACGGAAAAAAGACAGTCCCTTCAACAAATGGTGTTGGGCAAACTGGACAGCTGCATGCAAAAGAGTAAAAGGGGACCACTTTCTTACAACATACACAACAATAAAGCTCAAAACGGCTTAAAGACCTAAATGTGAGACCTGAAACCATAAAAATGCTAGAAAAGAGCACAGGCAGTAACCTCTTGGATATTGGCCATAGCATCTTCTTATTGGAAATGTCTCTAGAGGCAAGGGAAACAAAACCAAAAATAAACTATTGGGACTACATCAAAATAAAAAGCTTCTGCACAGTGAAGGAAGCAATCAACAAAACTAAAAGGCAACCTATAGAATGGGAGAAGATGTTTGCAAATGACATATCCAATAAAAGGTTAGTTTTTAAAAGAACTGATATGAGTCAACACCAAACAAACAAACAAATAAACAATCCAATTAAAAATGGGCAGAAGACATGTCTCCAAAAAAAAGACATACAGATAGCCACAGACACATGAAAAGATGCTCAACATCACTCATCAAGGAAATGCAAATCAAAACCACAATAAGAAATCACCTCACACCTGTCAGAATGGCTAAAATAAAAAACACAAGAAATGACAACTGTTGTCAGGGATGTGGAGGAAAAGGAACCCTTGTGCACTGCTGGTGGGAATGCAGACTGGTGTAGCTGCTGGAAAACAGTATGGAGTTTCCTCAAAAAATTAAAAATAGAACTGCAGTAATCACCCTACTGGTATTTACCCAAAGAATATGAAAACACTAATTTGAAAGGATATAAGCACCCCTATGTTCATTGCAGTATTATTTACAATAGCCAAATTATGAAATCAGCCCAAGTGTTCAATGATAGATGAATGGATAAAGAAGATGTGGTGTGTGAGTATGTGTATCTATCATCTATCTATCTATCTATCTATCTGACTGACTTTGGCTCAGATCACAATCGCACAGTTCGTGAGTTCGAGTCCTGAGTCATGCTCTGTGCTGACAGCTCAGAGCCTGGACCCTGCTTCAGATTCTGTGTCTCCCTCTCTCTCTGCCTTCCCTCGCTTGTACTCTCTCTCTCTCTCAAAAATAAATAAACATTTAAAATGAAGAGAAGTGTAGTTCTGCAAGACGTGAACACTGAGGAAAGCTGCAGTGTGCACGAATCTCCTTGTACATTTTTTTGTGCTGCAAATTTCTGGAGTATATAATTATTTCAAAATAAAGAATTATATTTAAAAAGAGGGATGGGGAAAAGATATGCCATTCAAATAACCAAAAGAAAGGGGTAAGGGGTCGCTGGCTGACTCAGTTGGTAGAATGTGTGATTCTTGATCTTAGGGTCGTAAGTCCGAACCCCACATTGGGCATAGAGATTACTTTAAAAAAAAAGAAAGAAAGGGGTGTAGTAATATTATTACCATACAAAATCAAATATAATACAAAAAAAAATAGTGATAAAAAGGATCAATCCCTAATAATTGAAGGGAAAACTCACGGAGAACATGTAATATTTATGAGCTTGACTATATCTATAATAAACAAAGCCCAGAATTATATGAAAGAAAGTGATAGGATTACCACAAGAGGTGAACAAAACCACAAAATAGTGGCATACTTTAATATGTCTCTATCAGAATCCAATAAATTAGACCCCAAGATTTACAAGATAAACTAGCTTTATCTAATAGATATCTAGAACGCTGCCTGTAACAAATAAATATTATACGTTGTTAGAGTACATTCACAAAAAGTACACAGGCCATTTCAAAAATGAACCACACTCTGGATCACTAAGATATTTCAGCAATTGTTAAAGAGTCAACATGATACAGACCATGTGGTCTCACCATAATCCAATTAAATGAGAAATCAAGACTAAAATTACTTTAAAAAATACCATATGGCTTAAATCTTAAAAAATTACTCTAAAAGAATTCATGGAAGAGAATTATAAAATACTTAAAACTAAAGTATGGTGTATCAAAACTTGTGGAATTCAAATATCCATATTTAGAAGTAAAGTTACAACCTTAAATGCCTTCTTTTTCATTTGAAAGCAAGAAATATGAAAAGAAATGAATTAAGAAGTTACCTCAAGAGCTTGATCAATAAATAAGTATAAGGACAGAAAGGCAGGACTAGCAATGAATGAGATATAAAACAAGAAATCATAAAGTCAAGAAAACTAGAACTGGATCAAATTACAAGACAGAGAACAAATAAAAATATAAGGAATTAAGAAATCATGAGTGACCACTCTGAACAACTTTATACCAATACGTTTTGAAAAATTTTGCAACATTTTTAAGTATCTAGGAAACATGCATTAAAATTAGCTCGAAAAACAGAAAACTCAACAAATAATAAGTATTTTAAATTCACTGATATTGTCAAAACCTCCACAGATAGCTATTTAAATGGTGTCCAATATGAGTCTCAAAAATCAAAGGTCACAATGGCGGGCACTGTGATTGTAGGTCAAATAAGAGACTCAGATATGTCAAGCATGGATAATTCTGCATAATTTCTTCCCCAGGAGAGAAGTAAAGCTATTTCTTTTAAAGATAGTTAATTATTCTCTAATTTATCTTGGGAAATCCAGCTTGTTATAAATAATACTGGAACAGCATCTTTTCATAAATAATCTTTGCAGTATTGACTGCCTTCTTAGGGAGAGACTCTCAGCTGCAGAATTTCTGCATCATAAGTGTAACATTATTCACCCCAAATGGGCTTACGGATGGAGAAAAGACCATCCTAGACACTGGCTCCCAGCACGGAAGTGGGTTAGTCACTCCAAGGTTACGTGGAACTAGAACAGGTTGGCTCTCAGGACCCACCTGCCACACTGCACATCCTTCTTCGCCCAGCCACTGCCTGGAGAACGAACTTTTTCAATCAGACTTTATGTCTGGGGAGATCACATAATTTATTGTCTGAACCCAGACATATGCTAAATTGCATGTCAGGATGACAGATATAAACTAGGATGGTCTTGGGAAAACTGGGGATGTATTGTCATCCTAATCATGACCCACACTGTCCAGAACATCTCCCCCATAAATCTCACATAATTCTCTACCTGCCTCATCCTCACCCGTATCCATATTTTTCACTGTGCCTTCCAGGTCTGCAATCAAGTGACCCTCATACATTCAGTCTCTTTGTTGAATGTTTCTTTCACCTCCTGAATTCACCTGAAACCTGGCTTTCCCTGTGACTACTCTCTTCCTTCAAATCTCTCAAGTAGTGGCCATTTTTGCTGTTATACACCTTGCACCCAGCTCAAAGTTTCCCTCTTTGTTTCTCATTGCCATTTCCAAACCACATCTCCACCTTTCTTGGAGATAGGGGTGAGCGGTGTTGGGATTTCACCCACACCCTTGGGGTTTAAACTACGGGACTTGAAAACTTCCCCTCTCTTTATCTTCATCATCTGGTGACAACCCTGTCACTTCCGCTCATGGGAGCGAGGGAGTGTATATCGGTTCCTGACTGTCAACCTTGATATTCACATCAATTCCTGTCACAATAACTGGCAACTTCAACCATCAACAAGACTGTTCTATATTTCATGATATTATGGAGTCATTGTCAGTTGTTTTCAATGTGATAAAGTAGTGTGGATATGTTTTTTAAAGAGTTCTTGTCTTTTACAGATGCATTCTAATATATCTACCCATGTGGCATCTGGATTTGTTGCCAGTTATAATAAAAGATTGGCTGTGAGTTCCAGTCAACCTAGAAACAAGATCTGGGCTACCACTTCTCAAACCGAAATTTGCATATAAATCATCGGGAGGTCTCATTAAAATGAGTGGAAAAGCAACCTCCAGAATGGAAGAAAATATTTACAAATCATATGTCTGATAAGAGGTTAATATCCAGAATATATAAAGAACTCCTTCAACTCAGCAACAACAAAAATAACCTAATTAAAAAAATGGGCAAAGGAGTCTTGAATAGACATTTGTCCAAAGAAGATATACAAATGGCCAAAAGGCACATAGAAAGATACTCAACATCATTAATCATTAGGAAAAATGCACACCAAAACTACAATGAGATCTTTACCCAGTAGAATGGCTATCAAAAAAAAAAAAACCAAACAATAGAACAAGTGTTGGGGCGCCTGGGTGGCTCAGCCGGTTAAGTGTCCAACTTCGGCTCACGTCATGATCTCACAGTTTGTGAGTTCGAGTCCCATGTCAGGCTCTGTGCTGACAGCTCAGAGCCTGGAACCTGGTTTGAATTCTATATCTCCCTCTCTCTCTGCCTCTTCCCCACCTGTCTCTCTCTCTCTCAAAAATAAATAAATATTAAACAAAACAAAACAAAAAACAATATAAGTGTTGATGAAGATGTGGAGAAACTGGGACTCTTGTGCACTGTAGGTGGGAATCTACGATGGTGTAGCCATTATGGAAAACAGTATGGAGTTTCCTCAAAACATTAAAAATATTTTTACTGGATCTCCTGGGTGGCTCAGTCAAACATTCGACTTCGGCTCAGGTCATGATCTCACAGTTCATGGTTCTGAGCCCCATATCAGGTCCAGAACGGAGCCCCACTTTAGATCCTCTGTTTCCCTCTCTCTCTCTGCCCCTCGCCCCTCTCTCAGAAATAAACAAAAATATTTTTTTACCATATGATCAAGCAATTCCATTCCTGGGCATATAGCCAAGAGAATTGCTATCAAGATGGTGAAGACATATTTGTATATCCATGTTCCATGTAAAATAAATAATCCACATATTATTTATAATGGCCAAAAAGGAGAAGCGACCCAAGTGTTCATCAACAGATCAACAGATAAACGAAATATGGTATATATGTATGATAGAGTATTACTCAGCGTTAAAAACAAAGAACACATGGGTGAAATTTGAGGACTTTATGCTAAGTGAAATAAGCCAGTCACAAAAAGACAAATACTATATGATTCAATTTATATGAGGTACCTAGAGTAGTCACACTCATAGAGACAGAAATTGAATGGTAGCTATCAGGGGCAGGTGGGAAGGGAGGAGGGCCATGGGGAGTTGTTTAATGGGTGAAGAGTGTCAGTTTTGCAAAGTGAAAAGAGTTCTGAAGATCAGTTGTACAACAATGTGAATGTACTAACATTACTGAGCTATACACTCAAAAATGATTGTTAGTAGGGGCATCTGGGTGGCTCAGTGGGTTGAACAGCCGGCTCTTGATTTAGGCTCAGGTCATGATCTCACAGGGGTGAGACTGAGCCCTGGGTCAAGCTCTGTGCTGACAGGGTGGAGCCTACTTGGGATTCTCTCTCTCCCTCTCTCTCTCTCTCCCCCACCCCTCTCAAAATAAATAAATAAACATTTAAAAAAACGGTTATTAATATGGTATGTGGTAGGTGTATTTTACCACAATTGAAAATAAAGACAAAAATGAAAAAACAGTATGGTATAACCACTTTGGAAAACGATTTGGCACTTTCCTATAAAGTTAAACATGCTTTACCTTAGACCCAGAGATTCCACTGCTACGGTTTTACCCATAAAAAAATGAAAATATGTCCTCAAAATGATATGTACATGAATGTTCACAGCAGCTTAATTAATAGCCCAGAAGTGGAAAAGGCCTGGGTATCCGTCCACCAGTAAATGGATCAATGAATTGTGATATTCATACATTGGAATACTTTTTAGCAATATAAAGGAGCAAACTATTGATACTCAATGAGGATGAATGTTTAATGCCGAGCGAAAGAAGACAGAACCAAAGAGTACGTATTATGAACCATTGATATGAATTTATAGACCAGGCAAAACGAATCTAATGGTGGCAGCAGATCGGGCTAGAAGAGGAGGGGCAGGAAATTGAGTGCAGAGGGGTATGAGGAAGCTGGTTAGGGTGACGGAAATGTTCTATATCTTCATTGTGTCGGCGGCCATTTCTGCGATCAGTACTGGAGGAAGAAAGCAACACTCTCACTCATTGAAAGTCGATTTCCAAGATTCTGATAAAGGCCGTGAGCGACAGTAAGAAATTTTCATCCTTTTTCTTCTAGATGCTTGGTTTTCTGTAAGAATGTTGATTTGTCCTCTGACATTTTCAGCTAGGTGATACTAAGAACTCCCGCTGACTTGATTCACAAATGCGAAACTAAGGGGTTTGTGCCTGGTATTCCTGGGCACTGTTGACTGACATTTACCCGGAATCCTGTTGTAATGGTCCATGATCTTAATGTCTTTTTCCCTTGACTTCCTGTCAGCCCCCATCCTTGGATCCCTGCCCCTGTCTTGAACCCCTGAGTCTAGACTAACACAGCTCACCACCAAATCCAAGTCGGTCGAAAATTCCCCTTGCCTGGCTCAAATGTCCTCTTTCTGCATCTCAGAAAAACGTGGAATTCATCTCTTCTGATTCCCCACCACGATCCATGGGTGATTACACCTGACATCCTCTCTCTCTCCCTTTCCATGACTTAGCTTTCTGCTAGTGACCGGGCCTCGAAAGTTATTGGAAAGATGAGGCCATCGAATGCGACTTCCTCAGTCACACGTGTTTAACCCTTTACTTCTTTGTGTTTCTCTGGCTGCAGCTTTGCCCTCAACCCAGCCCTGAAGTGAGACCCTTTCTCTGTGTTCACACCCGGTGCCGAAGCTTCCAGGGGGGTCCATTCCACACAGAGGCTATTCGTTGTCATCAACGCTTTCATCCCTTTGAAAGAATGTATCTTATCGCATCCAAAGGTATTTCAGAACTTTCACACAAGCCCCTGCTCCCCTTGCCATTTGTACCCATACAACAACTGTACCAGTTGGCCTGTCCCGTCAACAGTATGTGAAAGGGAGTTTCACTGCACCCAACCCTCCCGTGTTAGTTCAGGCTGTAGACATTGGGACGCCTGGTGGCTCAGTCAGTTAAACATCTCATGGTTCATGAGCTCAAGCTCCACTTCGGGTAAAAACAGGAGCCCCACTTCAGGTGGGCCCTGATTCTCTCTCTCTCTCTCTCCCCCTTGCTCACTTACTCCCTCTTTCTCTCTCAAAAAAAAATTGGGGCACCTGTGTGGCTCAGTCAATTAAGCATGGACTTTGGCTCAGGACATGATCTCACAGTTTGTGAGTTCAAGCCCCACGTTGGACTCTCTGCTCTCAGCACAGAGCCAGCTTCAGACCCTCTATCTTCCTCTCTCTCTACCCCTCCCCAACTCATGCACTCTCTCTTTCTCTGTCAGAAATAAATAAAACATTAAAAAAAATATATATATATACACATATACATATGTACATATATATACATATATGTATACATATATATGTATGAAAATAAATAAATAAATGTTAAAAAAAAAAATAACCATAGAGATGGTGGCTTAATAAACAACAGAAATTTATTTTCCCCATTCCAGAGGCTGGAAGTTCAAGATTAGACATTTATTTCTCACAGTTCTAGAGGCAGGAAGTTCAAGAGCAGCATAGCCCTGCTCTTGTGAGAGCCCTCTCCCAGGTTTCAGCCTACTGACTTCTCACTGAATGAGAGAGCTCTCTGTGGGTCTCCTTTATGAGGATACTAATCCTCTTTGTGAGAACTCGGTCATGGTCTGCTTACCTCTCAAAAGCCCCAGCTTCTAATACCATCACACTGGGGGCAAAGATTTCAACATATGAATTTGCAGTGGACACAAACATTCAGTCCATTGCAAGCGCTCGGGAAGGAAGTGAAGCATAGTGGTTAAGAGCACGGGTAGGGAGCCAGACTGTTGGGTTTAAAGCTACATGAACTTCGTCAAATTACTCACATTGCTGGGTTCCAGTTTCCTTGTCTGTAAAATGGGGATAATAATGGTCCCTACTAATGTTGAGTTGTTGCAAGGATTAAGTGGCTGGCAGATGTAAAATACTTAGAATAGTGCTATATAACAGTGTTCAGTAAGTGCTACATACGCATTAAATCTGAGCCTGTCATTAGCTGAAAACGGCTTCTGTGGTAAATGTCTTTGTTGATTAATAATGTGAAATATTCATGTTTTGGGTCATTTATTTTTCTTTTGGGAAATGTTTGTTCAAGTCCTTTGCCAGATTGTAATGGCCTATTATTATTTTCTCATTGATAGTAGAGCTCTTTATAAACTAAGGCTGTTAACTGTTTCCATTATAGTTTTATTATTTGAAAACGTCTTTTTAGCCTATTATTTGTATTTAATTTGTTTGTAGCATCTTGTATACATTTTTCTTTTACATCTAGAAAAGTCTTCCCAATGATTAAAAAAAAAATTTTTTTTTGGATGTTTATTTATTTTTGACAGAGAGAGAGAGAGAGAGAGAGAGAGAGAGAGACACAGAGCATGAGCGGGGGTGGAGCAGAGAGAGAGGGAGACACAGAATCGGAAGCAGGCTCCAGGCTCCCAGCTGTCAGCACGGAGTCCCACGGGGCGGGGCTCGAACTCACAGACCTCCAGATCCTGACCTGAGCCAAAGTCAGATGCTCAACGGACTGAGCCACCCAGGCGCCCCCTTCCCAATGATTATGTCAGTTAGAGTTTCTATTTTCTGTATTTCTTCTCTCCCCCGCACCCACCCCATCCCCAATCTGAAGTCTATTTTTTGAAAAGCTGCATATAGTAGCTGTTAAAAACAAAGCCTATTTCTTACAATTGCATACAGTTTTATGTAGGCTTCCTTCAGGTAAATCAGCCTCTAGGAATTGTTGCCATCGGTGACTTTGCTTCTCTTGAACTTTGTAACGCTGAGTTGAGTGTCGCATCTTGTGCAGCTTCTAATCTCTCTCTTTCAAACAGAGGCTTCCTTATTACTCCTCTGGCCCTGTTGCAGAACCGGAGCCTGGGGACAGCCATGTTGCACACTGTTTCCTCCAGAGTCTTGCTGTAGGCTGTCTCTAGGATGTAATGAAGATCTAGAATGTTCTCATAGGCAGAACTCAGCCCCTGCAGCCCCCCTGCCTTGAACCCGGCCTTGACCTCAGTGGAGTCAAATCCATTATCCAAGAATTCTGGAAGGAATTCCTCTCTACTCAGGATCATTTGACTTTTGGAAGATAGACTGGAGTTGCCCAAGATGTTTTTATCTGAAAATCATTTCTGTCTTAGAATTCTGCCTTCTGAAGGCTTTCAAAATAGAAAAAACTAATGAATTATGATTTTGTTGTGGTCTACTTTCCTTTAATTGGCTAAAGAGTGTTTTCGCTCAACATGAGACTAAATCTTCGTAGCTGTGTTCTTTAGTGCTGTTTCATATCCATTTTTTCAGTATTCTTTTGGCCTTCGATAGGGAATCCGATCCTTAAGCTGCTTTATCCTGACGGGGATTCATTCTTCCCAGGACTTCTTAGCTTAGGTGAATCTCAGGCAGAGACTCTGGTCTCTTCAGAGAGAAATGGTAGAGTAGCATAAGAATGAGAAAAGCTATCTTGCCAGAGTTTTTTAATCAAAGAATTCTTTGGTGTTAATATGCGTTGTTTGGTGACCTTGAGAGTGAGTTGGGTGCAGAATTAGATTACTCAGAGGTTACCTTGGTTTTCAAATTAATAATCAGTTTGTTAAAGAAACACTTCCAAAGGCCTTGTTCTTAGTAGTCTTAAAAATGAAAAGTCTTATTTTTCTACTTGTAAATCTAGCAACCTATAATGACCACGCTTAAGGGGACGTAGTGGGTAGAACTGTGTTCTCCCCAGATTCATATCTACCGGGAACCTCAGAATGTGACCTTATTTGGAAATAAGAGCTTTGCAGATGAGATTTAGGTGGTGATAGAGATGAGATCACACTGGATTTAGGAGGGCCTTAAATACAGTGAGGGTGTCCATCTAGGGACAAAAAGGATACACAGAGAAGGTCCTGTGAAGATGGGGACAGAGGTTATAGTTATGTAGCCATGAACCAAAGAAAGCCGGGAGCCCCCAGAAGCAAGAAGACACAAGAAGGATTCTCTCCTAGAAACTTCAGAGGGAACATGGCCCTGCTGACACCTTTATCTCAGGCTCCCGGCCTCCAGAACTAGGAGACAGTACATTTCTGTTATTTTAAGCCACCTAGTTGGTGGCGATTTTTACAGCAGCTATAGACATCGGTATGAGTGGGGGAGGATTGATCCTTGGTTTCATTTATAAATAAACTTCTTTAAACAATGAAAACTTTAGTTTAAGTTGTTAATTGCCTTTGGGGTACCTGGTTGCCTCAGTCGGTTAAGCATCTGACTCTGGATTTTGGCTCGAGTCATGATCTCACAGTTCATGGGATTGAGCCCCATGCTGGGCTCTGCCCTGACAGCAAGGAGCCTGCTTTGGACTCTCTCTCTCCCTCTCTCTGCTGCTCCCTCTCAAAATAAATAAATAAACTTAAAAAAATAATTAAAACCTTTTAAAACTTCAGTTATCTGACAAATAAACCTTCCAGGGAACCTAAATTTGCTTAACTCTAATACATAAAATGTATTAATATAGTATATCTATATTAATCCTAAATCTTCTCGTAACTTCAATGTCATCAGCTCAGTAAGAATTTTTCTCATTCTTTTCCACTAAAATAATAAGTTCAGGTCAATTAACATTTACACGTTTTAAGTTGGAATCACAAGACTGAAATGTGTCTAAGCCATATTCTTTGAAGTGTGACAAGTTTGATGTAAGTACCAAATACTATGGGTATTTTTCTTCAGCACGATGCCAAAAAAATATTTATACCATGGGCTTGATTCTCCTAAACATTTCTGGACAATGCTAAAAATTCCCAGAACACAATTGGTTGAGGTGGCATGACAAGCCGAAATTTTGGCCAGGATTGGTTTTTTTCAATCCCCAACGGATAAGCCAAGACTTTCAGTCCCTGTATGATGATTTCCGCATTTAGAGAAGGTGGTTGTCATTTTCCTTGAGTATTAGTCAAAGTTCTTCAGAGTATATATGTATGTATATATATGTACATATATATGTATGTATATGTACGTGTGTGTGTGTATGTATGTATATGTATACATCGTGTGGAATTGGCTCACATGCTTACGGAGGCTGAGAAGTCTCCTGATTAGCCATCCACAAGCTAGAGACTGAGGAAAGTCAATGCTATAGTTGTGTTTGAGCCTGAAGGCCTGAATGCTAAGGGAACTGATGGTATAAGTCAGGCCCAAAAGCAGAGAAGATCCA
This sequence comes from Panthera onca, assembly GCF_046562875.1. NCBI lineage: Eukaryota > Metazoa > Chordata > Mammalia > Carnivora > Felidae > Panthera > Panthera onca. The sequence continues at coordinate 18,795,054 of NC_138347.1, read as the reverse complement.
TGTCTCAGCTGAAACAGTAAGACAAAAAAGGGGTGACTTCTCCTGATGAGGGAGCATAAGGCAAGCTGAGACCCCACAAAACCCTCCACCTCAGGTGGGATACGTGTGACATTCCTCAGGCATTCCTGGCTGCCCTAAAGCTGAGAAAGGGAGAAGACGAACGGTTAACTGATAGAGATCACGGTCATGCAAGACAGGAGTCTCCTCAGATTACAAATGTCTTAGTAAATTACAGGAAAAAGGCAATCTTATCAATAACCTAACCTCCAGAAACCCAAAGACCCAGTTTCCTGGAGCCTTAACATCATCCTCCCCTCCATAGTGATGTGGGGAACAAGCAAGAAGGAAATAGCAGGTGAAATTAAATTTCCTTACAACCTGCAGCCCACTGATAAACACTTGAGACAAGCCTAGTAGAACATTCCTCCAAGGAACTCCCTACTGTCTTTTTTTTTTTTTTTAATTTTTATTTTTTAACGTTTATTTATTATTGAGAGACAGAGAGACACAGAGAGTGAGCAGGGGAGGGGTGGAGAGAGGGGGAGACACAGAATCCAAAGTAGGCTCCAGGCTCCGAGCTGTCAGCACAGAGCACGACGCGGGGCTCGAGCTCACAAACTGCGAGATCATGACCCAAGCTGAAGTCGGTCGCCCAACCAGCTGAGCCACCCGGGCGCCCCAAGAACTCCCTACTATCTTAATGTTAATGCTTTACTAGAGAAAAAACAACCTTAGCTTGACAATAGCTAGGCCTCCAGTGTCTCATGAGTCTTCTATAGCATATGAAAGTCCTTTTGGAACTCTCCCTTTTCCTTGCCTCCCCCAACTCCTAAGTATATAATCAGTCACCTCTCACACTTATAATGCAGCTCTTTCTGCCCACAGGTCCCATCCCTGTGCTTTCATAAAATCATCTTTTTGCACCAAAGACGTGTCAAGAATTCTTTTTCGGCCATCAGCTCTGGACCCCAACCACTCCAAAACCCCATCACTCTCTTCTGCTTTTTGTCTATTCGGGCCCTCAGTGGATTGCATGATGCCCACCCACGCTGGAGAATGCCATCTGCTTTCCTGAGTCCACAGATTCAAGTGCGAATCTCATCTGGAAAAACCTCACAGATACACCCAGAAGTAACGCTTAACCAAATATCCGGGCACCTCTACTTCAGTTAAGTTGATGCATAAAGTCAATCATCAAAACTGAGTTGGCCTGATACCATGACCTCTTTCTTTCCTCTGCTAATACAAAATTGCAACCTAAAACTTAGGATACTAGTTCACTTGATGTGTGTGTGTGTGTGTGTGTGTGTGTGTGTGTGCACGAGCTTCATATATTTCAATATTTCCACGGATAGGTCTAAACACTTTGAATTGAGAGCATTCAGCATCCTCTTCATATTTCCTTATCTTCTAAGCTCACAACTCTTACTAGATACCGAAACGACGTCTAACTGGATACTAGATATTCCCCCAGGGCCTTGGGGGCTCATGCGGTCTCAACATCTAAGATCATTCTAGTGTATTTGTAGTGACCAGAGTTCGAAAATATTCAGAAGCAACAAATTTTAGAGGATCCTCCAGAACTGGTCTAAGGTGAGGGACTGGAAAGTGGGACCAACATAATGGTTGCCAGTGATAAGAAAAGGGGGTAAAAACCAAGAAAAGCTAGTTTGAGAACTGCATTGTGATGTGGTGGGGATGGGCACAGAACCCATGCTACATCCGAAGGCCAATAATAAGATGGAATCCACACAAACCTGAAGATTATGTTTCAGTAATCTCCTCCAAGTGAGATGGTAAGGCAGACCCACAATAATACAGCCAAAATAGCATTGATCAGGTCATGTGACAAATTTGATGAATTGAATGTACGACAGCACTGTCATATGCCCAGACGCTTCCTCTCTGCCTCCACCACAGTTTTTGGGTGCAGATGCAGTGACGCGATACTAATCATTCTTGTTTCCTGGCTTATTCACTCATCTGGCAACTCACTGCCTCACATTCCTACCTCTACCCTTCTCGCTACCTCCTCATAGAATTTCCCCCAGCTCTGAAACAGAACTTTTTTTTTTTTTAATGTTTAGTTATTTTTGAGAGAAAGAGAGAGTGCAAATGGGGAAGGGGCAGAAAGAGGCAGACGAGGATCTGAAGCAGGCTCCGAGGTGTGAGCACAGAGCCTGACGCAGGGCTCGAACTCACAAACCGTGAGATCATGACCTGAGCCGAAATCAAGAGTCAGCCGCTTAAGTGACTGAGCCACCCAGGCTCCCCAGGACCACTCTTTTTTCTTGTTTTTGGTTCTGACATCCTCACTGAAGGTGGCTGCCCAGTTCCTAGATGGAATTTACCTCACTCACGCCCTGAGGAAGACATGACTTTCCTGCCAGAAAGTTTCTTGTGTTTTCTTTGCAGTTACTGCACTTTCTCTGTGTTCCATGCGAAAACGAGTACGCCTGTCTGCCCAGCTCAGGGCTCCATTTTGTCACCTGAGCTTCACTGCAGTACAGCTTATGACACACATCTCTTCAAATCTCTGCTGGAGATCATTCCCTTCGGTTGTATTCTACAGGGGTCCCGGGTATTCCTGGCACTGGTGTGGAGAACTGTGATCCTCTTGTCCTGCTTCCCCGGGTCTTCTGTTTCTTATCTGAGCAAATGCCCCAAATGTCATTGTCACAGACAAGACCTGTGTATACCACTCAGTGTGTCTCAGCCAGAGCCACTAAACTCTGGTGATGTGGATTTAGGGAAGTGTCTTTAAAAAGATGTGATTATCCAAAGAGCACTAAAGTTAGTGGACGAAAGCTTAACGGTGTATTTTATTTTATTTATTTAGTTTGCAAGAGGGGGCAGGGAGGGGTAGAGAGAGAATCCCAAGAAGGCTGCGTGAGCACTGTTGGGGCAGAGCCCTACCAGGGCGGGATCTCAGAAACCCTGAGATCATGACCTGAGCTGAAATCAAGAGTCGGACGCTCAGCCAACTGAGCCACCCAGGCGCCCCAGTGGAATGGAAGTTTAAAGAGAAACTGGGTATTTGCATAGTCCCAAAGTGTCTTCCTCCAAATATGTATTTATTAATTATAATGAGAAAAATAGTAACTTTATAGTAAAGAGACCTGGCAGATACCATCTCAACTAAGTGATCAAGGTAACATCACCAGCAGTAAGATGCATCAACATACCGTGTCACCTAACATGATGCAATGAGAAATGTGCGTCACCAACTGTGGTGTTTTCCCCAAAATACATGACCTCAATTTCATCATGAGAAAATATCAGAGCAACTCAAATGGAGTGATATTCTACAAGCAACTAACTGACTAGTACTCTTCAAAAATGTCAGGATCATGAAAAGCAAGGGAAGACCAAGGAATTGTCACAGATTGGAGACCAAGGAGACGTGAGGATTAAATGCAAAGCGGATTCCAGGAATGGATCCTGCGACAGTGAAGGAACATTGGTGGGAAGATTGGCGAAATCCAAATGGGGACCGTAGTTTAATTAATAGTCTGGTGCCAGAATTAATTTCCTGGTTTTGACTCACGTCCCATTGTAACTGGCGGGAGAGTCTGCGCTGTGAGAATGGAGGTCTCGCACCTTGGATTTCCCTATTTCCCAGGAAAAGTGTTACGTGAGGATCTGTGCTCAAATAAAAACTGCCAGAAGCAAAGTAGCAAGCACAAAGCAGTGTATTAAAGCAAAAGTACACTCCCAAGGTGGGAGAGAGGGCGGGATCCTAAACGGAACTAGCCCCAGGTAGTTTTGGGTTTGGGTATTTTCAGTCTCTCTGGGCTGGGAGGAGCCAGTGGGGCTGGTCTCTAAAGGAGGCTGCTTCCAATCCTTCGGGAAACTCCTCCCACAGGTTGGGAGGGGGAGTTTTTGACCTTATAAGGGTTGAACCGGAAAGGTCAAGGCTGCCGTTCTCCACGGGGCGGAGGGCTATCACCACAAGGCAAATGCATTTAATGGGTCTAGGGGTTATCCTGGGGCTGAAGCGGAAGAGGAGAGTACCAGCTCTGCACCTGTGGCTCTAGATCTGTCAAGCCCAAGGTCTTCGAAGTACGGTTCAGGACATTCATTGTGCCCCAAGCTTCCAATATGCAACCTATTCATCACTTTCCTAGCCACCAGCTCGTGCCTGTATCATTGTCCTTCAAGGACTTGGGACTCTGCCTCGGGCTTTCCTTCCACTGCTCCAGTCTAGTTTCTACTTAACACCATTATTATGTGAGGGGAGGCTCAGGTAGTGATCTCACTTGAGATGGAGACTCCTGTTGGGCTCTGCACTGAACGCTCAGAGCCGGCTTGGGATTCTCTGTCTCCCTCTCGCTCTCTGCCCCTCCCCCACTGACTCACACTCTCTCTCTCTCTCCCAAAAATAAATAAATATTAAAAAAAAAAACATTAGGGAAGCAAGGTGGAGGGTACATGGACAGTCTTTGTACCATTGTTTGCAATTCTTCTATAATTCCATAATTGTTTCAGAAATGAAATGTTAAGCAAATCTGTGGTTACAATAGCAAATTAGATATTAAAAGCGTTAGGGGCTCCTGGGTGGCTCAGTCAGTTAAGCGCTGGACTTTGGCTCAGGTCATGATCTCAGGGTTCCTGGGTTGGAGCCCCCAGTGGGGGGCTCTGTGCTGGCAGCTCGGAGCCTGGAGCCTGCTTCGGATTCTGTGTCTCCCTCTCTTTCTGCCCCTTCCCCACCATGCTCTGTCTCTCTGTCTCAAAAATAAATAAACATTAAAAGATTAAAAAAAATAAAAATAAAAAGTGGTATATACTCTTGCTGCTGTGTTTGTATCTGAATAGAAACGTATTATGATTCGTTTTGTAGAACAGCACGGTTCTATAGTGTGCATCAGAATCACCCAGAGGTCTTGTTTAAGCTTTCATCCAGAGGTTCTGATTAGGTAGATCGGAGGGGCGGGGGGTTGGGGGTGGTGGGAGAAGCTGAAAAAAATGTGCATTTCTGATGAGATTCTAAGTGCTGCGGCTACTATTCAAGGAACCACAATTTGGGAATCACCAGAATAGCATTAACTCTATCAAGTGTATAAATGTCCGTGTGACAAAGTCTCAGAATTTACTGGTTCCTTCCGACCCTTCCCAGGCATGAATGGCCAGCCTTGACCACTGGAAGCTGCCTGGGTGAACAGAGACACCCTGACAAAATCTTAATTTCTTTGAGCCCAGAGCATCACGTGACTTTAAGACTGGAGACAAATATGCAGTATTCGAGAACCTGGCTAAAGAAAAATAAAAAAAAAAAGACTGTGTATGTCTTATTAAGCAAAATTACTACGTGATTTTCTGTGCGCTGGAGATATGCAGATGACTTTTTTTTCTTTTTTAGGATTTCTATTTTGATGATGGAGGCCATGCTAACTCTGTGGATTCATAAGCTCTCGTTGAGATATGGCTCTCATTTCTGAACCTTGACAAGAGCAGTTAGCACTAAACCAAGGCCTTTGACATTTTAAAATGGCAAGTAAACATTACATTTTTCTTTTCAATTTAAAAAGACAAAACCCATTACAAAAAGCTAGAAAGATACAGGAAGTGTCATAATTTCTTCACTCTGATGCAATCTTGACCTCTTTTTCATTTCTGTGACTTTCTAGTCTTTGGTGTTTCCGTATATCATTTAGCTATAAATATAGTTCATGTAGTTTTAAATCCTATTTTCCCCCATCAATTCAAATCACAAATTATGTTTCTCTATAGCCTTTGTACTATCATTTTCACGGTACTGTTTCTATGTAGTCTTCTATTATTCTTTTCAATGCATGCGTGAATTTCAAATGATTGGGTCCTAATTTAATTAGCCATTTCCCTATTCTGAACATTTCCTTTGCTTCCATCTTTTGAAATTGCAAAAACACAGCAAAATGATGTTAGTTGTCACCTAACGTTGCACATTTCTTTGGAGAGGTAGATTCTGCCATTGCAATTAGCGCTTGAGCGGGTCTAGTAAGCTTGGTTGATAAGAGCACAGAGCTGATGAGACAAAGGTGTCAGTTACCTGTAAGGAGGAGGAAACTGTCCCCCTGGCAAGATTAGAACTCTTGATTCACTTCACACGTTACCAATGCACGTCACTGGGTCACCAGGGGGAGGTGTACCCATCCATCGTTGCTACAGCACAAAATTCAAATGTATTGGTTGGCATGCCAATAGGACATTTTTTTACAGTAATATCTGAAAATGGTTCAAACTTCATTCAGACATCAGTCTTGTAGGAGATGTTTTGCCCTAAAACAGGAAGACCAAGACTTATGACAACATTTCATCGAAGGGTGATGGTAGAAAGAGATATAGAATGGGAGACAGTTCCCCTGTTGTTAACTGACTGCTCTTTTTTGAAGATTAAGGCCACGTGCATAATAACACATCTTTCGGATCTGCCCTTTCACACAGATGTTCAAAGAATCCTTTACAATTCCAGGGCCCACTGCTTGAAGCAAATCTTTTTTTTTTAATTTAATTCTTTTTTTAAATTTACATCCAAATTAGTTAGCATATAGTATAACAATGATTTCAGGAGTAGACTCCTTAAGACCTCTTACCCATTTAGGCCATCCCCCCCGCCCCCACAACCCATCCAGTAACCCTCTGTTCTCCATATTTAAGAGTCTCTTATGTTTTGTCCGCCTCCCTGTTTTTATATGATTTTTGTTTCCCTTCCCTTATGTTCATCTGTTTTGTCTCTTAAAGTCCTCATATGAGTGAAGCCGTATGATATTTGTCTTTTTCTGACCGACTAATTTCACTTAGCATAATACCCTCCAGTTCCATCCACGTAGTTGTAAATGGTAAGATTTCATTCTTTTTGATTGCTGAGTAATACTCCATTGTGTGTGTGTGTGTGTGTGTGTGTGTGTGTGTGTATACACACATATATATATCACAACTTCTTTATCTATTCATCCATCAGTGGACATTTGGGCTCTTTCCATAATTTGGCTATTGCTGATAGTGCTGCTATAAACATTGGGGTACATGTGCCCCTATGAATCAGCACTCCTGTATCCTTTGGATTAATTCCTAGTGGTGCAATTGCTGGGTCATAGGGTAGTTCTATTTTTAATTTTTTGAGGAACCTCCATACTGTTTTCCAGAGTGGCTGCACCAGCTTGCATTCCCACCAAAAATGCAAAAGAGATCCTTTCTCTGCATCCTTGCCAACATCTGTTGTTGCCTGAGTTGTTAATGTGAGCCATTCTGACAGGTGTCAGGTGGTATCTCATTGTGGTTTTGATTTGTATTTCCCTGATGATGAGTGACGTTGAGCATTTTTTCATGTGTCGGTTGGCCATCTGGATGTCTTCTTTGGAGAAGTGTCTATTCACGTATTCATGTCTTTTGCCCATTTTTTCACTGGATTATTTGTTTTTTGGGTGTTGAGTTTGATAAGTTTTTTATAGATTTTGGATACTAACCCTTTATCTGATGTCATTTGCAAATATCTTCTCCCATTCTGTAGGTTGCCTTTTAGTTTTGCTGATTATTTCCTTCACTGTGCAGAAGCTTTTTATTTTGATGAGGTCCCAATAGTTCATTTTTGCTTTTGTTTCCCTTGCCATCGGAGACGTGTTGAGTAAGACGTTGCTGCGGGCAAGATCAAAGAAGTTTTTGCCTGCTTTCTCCTCGAGGATTTTGATGGCTTCCTGTCTTACATTGAGGTCTTTCATCCATTTTGAGTTTCTTTTTGTGTCTGGTGTAAGAAAGTGGTCCAGGTTCATTCTTCTGCATGTCACTGTCCAGTTTTCCCATCACCACTTGCTGAAGAGACTGTCTTTATTCCATTGGATATTCTTTCCTGCTTTGTCAAAGATTAGTTGGCCAGACGTTTGTGGGTCCATTTCTGGGTTCTCTATTCTGTTCCACTGATCTGATTGCCTGTTCTTGTGCCAGTACCATACTGCCTTGATGATTACAGCTTTGTAGTACAGCTTGAAGTCTGGGATTGCGATGCCTCCTGCTTTGGTTTTCTTTTTCAAGATTTCTTTGGCTATTCGGGATCTTTTCTGGTTCCATAAAATTTTTAGGATTATTTTTTCTAGCTCTGTGAAGAATGCTGGTGTTATTTTGATAGGGATTGCATTGAATATGTAGATTGCTTTGGGTAGTATCGACATTTTAGCAATATTTGTTCTTCCTATCCAGGAGCGTGGAATCTTTTTCCATTTTTTTTGTGTCTTCTTCAATTTCTTTCATAAGCTTCCTATAGTTTTCAGTGTATAGACTTTTCACCTCTTTGGTTAGATTTATTCCTAGGTATTTTATTGTTTTTGGTGCAATTGTAAATGGGATTGATTCCTTGATTTCTCTTTCTGTTATTGAAACAACTTCAGGGACCTTCCTTCAGGGACCTTAGATTAGTTTGAAATTATATATACTCATGAGATTATGTGATTACCATTTTAAACTCTGTTTAAGTTTTGTCATCTTTAAAACAGAGATAGTAACAGTACCTACTTGATAGATTTAATTAAATAAATTCAATATAAGAAAATGCTGAGAACAAGCCTGAAACTGGTAAACACTGTATAAACATTAGCTAGGACTTCTTCATTAGGGCTCTTAACAGGAGACATATCTTTTTAAAAAAAAGTTTATTTATTTATTTTGAGAGAGAGAGAGAGAGAGAGAGAGAGAGAGAGAGAGAGAGTACAAGCAAGGGAGGGGGAGAAAGAGAGGGAGAGAAAGAATACCAAGCAGGCTCTGTGCTGTCAGCCCAGAGCCCGGCTTGGGGCTCGATCTCACAAACCGTGAGATCACGCCCTGAGCTGAAATCAAGAGGTAACCACTTAACCAACTGAGCCCTCAGGCATCCCAGGGAACATATCTTTTTTGTGCACCAGTATATCCCCAGTGCCAAACTACAGTGCCTGGCAGATAGTGGTGCTCAATAAATGTTTGGGAGTGACTTAATAGCAATTGAATGAATACATGGGGTGACTGGCAAGGCTCTCAACTTGCCTTCTTGCCTTGTTTATTTCTTGTTTTCCCCAGACTCTGTAATTTAGGAATTAGGAGCAGCTGGCTGCTTATGTTCATAACCCAAACACAAAAAGAGCTCAGCACGTCCTAGAGGGAGACAGTGATGTCTTGTAACAACCACAGTTCAGACGATGGAAGTTTATTTCCACATTAGCTGTTTTCATCTATGAAAAGTGCTTAGAACATTATTTTTGGAGTGTTAGACTTGAAAAGAGAGACTGTGAATCCATAATTTTCCCAGTCATGCACTTCCAAATCTCCTTTACTCTTACAACTGAAGAATAAAAATAATTCCAGAAATATATCTATATGTGAATAGGAAGCCCTCCGCATCTGGGAAGTCTCCAGTCAAGAATTCAATTAATTTGCCACAATAACTCATGATTCCGCTCTCAGTGTTCCCTTTCTGTTTCTCCTAATTTGCAAGCATACTTGCAAGGTGAGAAAGGGGAGGCTGGTAGAGTGGAGCCTGTGCCCTGATCAACAGTCCTAGTTCTGCTGGCTGGGAAGCATACAGTAGGTTCCAAAAGCTAAGCACATACAATCTGGTGGTGTTACCTGAAGTGTATTTTTCCTAGAGTAGCAATATTAGGCAGTAGGTTCTACAATCAGCCCAAGGAATCCTATTAGTCTCACTATTGATGAAGGATAATTCAATATGAATGGTACTAAAAAATCCAGCCACCATTTGTAATGATCTTAAGCAAAGATATTTACAGGCTCTCCATTTAGGGAGCCAGAAATGCATCTTTCTTAAAAGTGAAATTCAGGGGGCGCCTGGGTGGCTCAGTCAGTTGAGCATCTGACTTGGGCTCAGATCATGATCTCATGGTTTGTGAGTTCAAGCCCCACGTCGGGCTCTGTGCTGACAGCTCAGAGCCTAGAGCTTGCTTCGGATTCTGTGTCTCCTTCTCTCTCTGCCCCTCCCCCACTAGTGCTCTGTCTCCCTCTCTCTCGAAAAATGAATAAACATTTTTAAAAAAGTGAAATTAGGGACCACACTTCTTTCCACCCTCCACTTGCTGTCTTTGAAAGTAATGATGCTTCCATTCTCCTCCGAAGCAGGAAGTGGCTTCCTCTGGACCAAAGAATGAGATTGAGGCATTAGGTGGAAACAAAGAGCCTTCAAAGCAAGAACCATCTGCAGGAAAACCTCTGAAATTAATCGGCTTTTTTGAGGCTCCCAGGGCTTACTCTATAGCATACTACAAACTCTACTGTTATTACACTTATTTTAAGTTAGATCATGAGCTTCTTATTAAGCAAGGAGTTCCTAAAAGATTGATCCTTGATAAAGCCCTTACCATGACTGTCTAACCACATTGTCCTTCACATATTAGGGGTTTATATTTGTTGACATGAAATCCCTCCAGTTTCTAACCATTCCTGATCGGTTGCAAGGAGAATTGTATAATTTGATAGTTTCTCTCCTACTTCTTCTGTCACTGGTGTAAGAACTCAGATTTTTTGGCACATATTGTCAATTTCATTGCAAACAGTTAAATAAAAATAGGGCATCTATTTTCACCCCGACGCTGTAAGGAAAGACAACAAGCAATGAATCTTATAGGAAGATATACTGGCCATGTTTCACTGGGTTAGCCTGTGTGAACTTTGGCCCCCGAAGGAAAGGCGCTGACAAACTTATCAAGAGATTCCCCAGCCTGCAGCTGAGTGTATCATAGACCAGCCAATCTGGTCATTCTCACTGGTGGAAATCTGTTGGGTTTCCAGTGTACCTTAACATCAGACTGTGTCCTTTCTGCCTTGTTTGTCTGAGATTCTTCTGTGTCTTTTCCGTTCCTATCCCAAACCTTTTTTTTTTTTTTTTTTTTTTTTCCAGCTACCATGACAGGAGCTCAGTTTCTTGAGAACAAAACGATTTGACCAAGATCATGAAGCTAGGTCTTTAAGGATCAAAGAGACCTATCTTCTGCTTTTCAGAGGAAAACCCCACAAGCCTTTACAGGAACTGAGAAGAGCAGAGCTCTGAGGTCTGTAGACGCATTTATGAAAAAAAAAAAAAAAAAAAAAGATGTGGTGGGGAGTGCTGGGGAAAAGCAGTCCTGAATTATATAAATACTTAAGCCGCGATGGAATTGGTTAAACAACCAGTTTACAAGATTCCTGTAAATTTAACAACAGATTCTTGCAAGCAAGTCATTAAACACTTGCTCTAATGAACCCCAGATGGAGTAGGGGTTGGGGAGAAAAAGAACTTCAAGGCCATGTGTCCCTTTAAACTCTTCTCTTCTCATTTTGATCTGAGTGGAAAGAAGTGGGATCTCAGTTGGAGGAGACTGAGTTATCTAAAAAGCAGTGAGAAGGAAGAGAACGGCAGGTAACTACTGATGGAGAGAAGCAGTGTCTTGTCAGTGGAGACGATGAATAGAGTATTCATTAAGTGAAGATTAGCGGTGTGGGAAGCAGATATAGAGATGGCTTTTATTTTATTCTTGGTAGAGTCACTTGAGAAATAAATATGGCACACCAATTTATTTAAATGTATCACATCTATTTAAATGCATCTATCACCCCTTTCCCCATTTTTTTTTTACCATCTACAGGTAAAATTGAATTGAATAATTCAAATTTAATTCAAAATTAATTGAATTGATAATTTCTACTTGGAATGTGTAAGGAAGCTAGCAGTTAATAATCCTAGAGTTATATTGTGTTCTGCAGTTCAGGACGTGCCACCCCAAAATATACTGTTTTGGTATATTGATTATTTTTGAGCTGGGAGTACTTGAAAAACAGCAAATGCAGGGGGAGGCTTTCTCCGAACGCCCTGCATCTACCTAAAGACAGGTCCTCCAGAAGGAACTCAGTTGTCATGAGTCTTCTCTCCAGGAGTTTCATTAACTGGGGAAGATTGGCTTTCATCACAGGAAGAGACTAGAAGTGGACACCACACCCAGGCAAACTTTGTCACAAGCTATTCTGTCTCCCATTTATTCTTCTAAGGGCCACTTCATCTCTCCTAAAACTCACTTTTTTTCCTTTATGTGGCCTACCCCCCTCCTCGTAAGACAGTGCACTCATACGCTCTCAAATATCACCTTTCTTTTGAGCATTCACTTTTTTTCCCCTGTGGTGCCTTCATACACTTAATCCTAACAGTTAATAGATTTGTAAACCTTATTTCCTGTTGACCTATTTTCAGTTTATTTCAGACCCAACTATTAGATTTAAGAGTGTAGAAGGCAAGTCTTTCCTCTCCTATAGTTCTGTAGCCATGATTTTCCTCACTCACACTTTGTGGGAATAGAACGCCATAGAATTGTATAACACGGGAGCCCTGTGAGTAAACACTAGAGAAGAATTAAGCCTATTAGTTAAATATACCTTGATGTCACTCATCTGATCAATTTTCTCATCTTGATGATGTTAACCTGTGTGAGATGAAGGCTTGACCAATGTACTGTGTAGTTGGTTTTTAGAGGGAATGTGAAGTAAATGAGCATAGATCAATTTAAGTTTTCTTTGTCTTACTCCCATTAAAAGAAAAATGTTCTAAATGAACTTTTAACTTTAGAACAGGTTTAGATTTACAGAAAAGTTGTGAAGGTAGGTACAGAAAGTTTCCATATAACCCACATCCATCTTTCACTGTTTACTTGTCCCAATTAGTGAACCAATGTCAATATATTATTATTAACTAAAGCCCATACTTTCTTTAGATTTCTTTAGTTTCTCCCTAATGTCTTTTCTGTCCCAAGATCCCACCCAGGGAATCACATTCAGTCATCATGTCTCCCAACGCTTCTCTTGGCTTTGACAGTTCTCAAACTTTCCTGCTTTTCGACGACCTTGACAGATTTGAGAAATTCTGGCCAGGATTTTGTACAATGTCTCTCCGTTGAGATCTGTCTGCTGCATTTGTCATGGTTAGATTGGAATTATGGGTTCAGAGGTAAAGACCCAGGGGTGAAGTGCCATTTTTATCATATCATATCATATCATATCATATCATATCATATCCAGGTGCATAACATCAATATAATTTATCACTGTTGATGTCAACATCAATCACTTGGCTGAGGAAGTATTTGTCAGGTTTCTCCACTGTAAAGTTACTCTTTATTTTGATTTGCATTTTTTATTCTGGGGAGATATGAATGCAGAGGATACCATATGCTTGTTGGAATGCTTAATTGTTTAACCTATGTATTGAATCTACTTTACCATGGATAAGAAGGCTGGCCAGCCATAATTTCAGCTCAGGTCATGATCCCAGTGTTGTGGGATCAAGCCCTGTGTTGGGCTCCATGCTGAGCATGGAACCTGCTTAAGATTCTCTCTGTATTTCTCTCTCTCTCTCTCCCTCTCTCTCTCCCTCTCTCTCTCTCTCTCTCTCACCTGCCTCTCTCCCCTCTCTCTCTCTAAAAACAAAATAAATACATACATAAAAAAATTAAAAATAAAGCTCTTTCCAGGGTTCCAACCCTTGAAGATTCTGATTCATTTGGATAGGGAGGCCCTGGCAGGAATCTATATTTTTTAAAAAAATATAATTTATTATCAAATTGGCTTACATACAACACCTGGTGCTCATCCCAACAAGTGCCCTCCTCAATGCCTGCCCATCACCCATTTTCCCTCCCCTCTCCCCTGTCCACCTTCAGTTTGTTGTCTGTAAGGAATCTATTCTTTTAATAGGCACAGGTTATTCCAATCCAGTGGTCTCTAGACTATATACATGTTGAGAAAAAAGACCTAAACTATAACAGGAAATTAGGAGAAATTCTGGATACACTCAGAAGTTGCCATTTCAATTTATATGATGCTAGAGTAGAAGAAAATTTCATTTTGAGGTGTCCTTTTGGGCATTATTTCGGGGCATAAGATACGATTAGTATCTAACCCAATGCTTTCTTCCTCTTAAAAGCACTTTCATACCCCTCACTGGATAGGCAGGGACACTTTCCAATGTGCTGTGATAGCATTTTGTTAAAACCAACATCCCATGTTAATGCAACTATTTGTGGGCTTACACAACAAAAACAGATGAAAAAATATATCTTATATTGCAGTGGGAAGGAAAATATTATTATTAAAAAAAACCCTCAATTGACTAGCCACATTTTTATTCTGTAGGGATAGCAGATTCATGGAAAATGTTATGCTTTTGTTTAGAAAAACTGCTTAGTGGGCCCTTTGGTCATAAAACCAGTCTGGATCAGAGAGGAGGTAGCAAGGGGTGTTCAACTGCTCTTCATGGCCAGCTAAAATGATGACCTCCCTGGGGGTGGAGAGAATGATCTAACATGGCAACTGCTTGTGGGTTTCCATTGACCACACTCCAGAAAGAGTTGGTTTCAGATCTCTAGAACTTGGAGAAGACAGGAGGGAAGGGGCTGAAGTGACATCATGGAGATGGTTAGAGGGGAGAGTGAGCAAAAGATGCCCTGGGGCAGGGAATGGTGGATCAACTTTAGAAGCAGTGCTGTCTGATTCTGCCTGTTGCAAATTATTCTCTTTTGAATTGATAAAAGGTATGCTGAGGCATATTAAACATTTTAAGAATTGAGTTTTTTTTTTTTTTTTTTTTAGCAGAAACGATTCAAATTGGATAGCATCCAATCTAGCAGATAGAAAAGAGCTCCAAGAAGCTGTACAAAATGAGAGGCTTTCATGGGCAGAAGGGAGGAGGAAAAAGGAAGTTATACTAAGCACAAAAACATATTGGTTATTTCAAGGTTACTTTCCTTTAGAGGATGAACGGAATCTACCAGGCAGATTCCTGGTTGGCTGGTTTAAGATTCCATTTCTGAGAGAGCTGAAACTGAAATTAAGTCAAGTCTTGATTTGATGTTGTGGGGCTTTACATAAATGACTCCATTTGGGGCCTGCTGTCTTGTTTTCAGCAATCCAAATCTTCATACACTATATAGACTTTGTTAATGAATCATGTTTTGGGGCTCAGGATCAAGGCAGGCAGACCAGAGAGACATAAAGCAGTATCAGGAGGCAGATTTAAACTGTCAGACATGATGGAAGAATACATAGGAGCAGGACTTTGGTCTGAGACTCCTCAGAATCAGGGGTAAGTGTGCCAGAATCCCTAGACTTATATGCACAGGCTTTGAGTTATCCCATCTAAACCTATTTCATAACTGGAAGACCTAGGAACTTTCAGTTACATAGTAAGAGGTTCACTAACCATTCTCAAGTCTCCCTGCAGATCTGAAAGAGGAACCTTGACTTGGAAAACATATGGCTATCTCCTCACCATTTCTTTTTTTCATTATTATGTTTTCCTAGTTTTCTGTCATTCTTATTGTCAGCCTGGTGTTGAATATTCTTTCTTTCCTTTTTTTTTTTAATGTTTACTTATTTTTGAGAGAGAGAGACAGAGCGTGAGCAGGGGAGGGGCAGAGAGAGAGAGGGAGACAGAATCCAAAGCAGGCTCCAGGCTCTGAGTTGTCAGCACAGAGGCTGATGCGGGGCTCAAACTCACAGACCATGAGATCATGACCTGAGCTGAAGTCGGACGCTTAACTGGCACCCCTGATGCTGAATTTTCAAATAAACTCTTGCTTAGGAAGCAGATAGTGTTTCATCATTTATGGCTGTGTTCAACTTCAACTAGTCTAAACACAAAATGGATAGAGGTTTTCATCCCCCCTATTGTTGACAACAAAATTCTCTTGCATGAACATATTTCCTTACACAGACAGAAGATAGTGAGCAAGTCATGGTAGTTTAAGTACAATGTAGTTGAGGGGAATGGATTAGAATGACTGCTGTCTTGTAAGAAAGAAACTAAGAAAAATTGTAAGGTAAAAGAAATCAACGTGTAAGCTAGTTAAGATAAGGTATAAACATGAAAAAAGAAAAAATCCTTCTTCCTCCAAACTTAGTGGTATTTTCTATTATTTAAAAACAGTGAGAGGCAAGAGAGGGAAGTTTGTTTTTAATCCTCTAAGAAATGGTAATGAGGTTTTTCTTGTGTGTGTTGTTGAGTTCAGGGGCAGGGGTGAGGGGGGTGAGGGGTGCGGGGGAGGAATAATGCAACTAGAAATCAGGAACATCACAGCAGAATAACTTCTCTTAAGCCAGTTGTTCTATGACTTCTAGCTTCTGATAGCTGGCATGGAGGCTGGTGAGAATTTTATGAGGGTAAAATTTTTGCGGATAGCAATATTTTTAAAAAATCATTGTTTTCTTTTTTATTTTAATGTTTGTTTTTCTGAGTTGCCTCCTAGTTTCTCATTGCTGCCGGAACAAATTACTAAGACAAACAGTATCTTAAAATGACACAAATTTATTTTTTTCAATTTAAAAAAACGTTTATTTATTTTGCGAGAGAGAGAAAGAACTCGCACAGGAGAGCAGGGGAGGGGCGGAGAGAGAATCCCAAGCAGGCTCCACACTGTCAGTGCAGAACCCAACATGGGGTTTGATCTCACGAAGTGTGAGATCGTGACCTGAGCCAAAATCAGAAGTCAGGCACTTAGCTACCTGAGCCACCCAGGCACCCAATGACATGAACATATTATTCTACCATGTGGAGGTTAGAAGGTGACACAGATCACACTGGGCTAAGGTGTGAGCAGGGCTGTGTTCCTTTCTAGAGGTTGTCAGGGAGAATCTATTTCCTTCTGTTTTTCCAGATTCAAGATGCCACACACAGTTTTTGGCTCAGTCCTCCTTTCCCAACTCTCCAGAGCAATCAATGTTGCATGATTTGGTCCCACCCCTGCCTTTTTTTTTTTTTTTTTTTGTAGTCACATCTCCCTCTGATTCCAATGGGGAAAGATGCCAATTCCATGGACATCTTTGGGGACATAACTCTGCCTGTTGCAGGTTGGTTATAGATTTCATGTTCCAACATCCATTTTCTCACCAGAGTCACTGAAAAAATTTTTTTAATGTCTTTTAAAATTTTTTTTAATGTTTATTTATTTTTGAGAGAGAGAGAGAGAGAGAGAGAGAGCGCGCACCAGTGGGGGAGGGGCAGAGAGAGAGGGAGACACAGAATCTGAAGCAGGCTCCAGGCTCTAAGCTGTCAGCACAGAGCCTGGGACATGGGCCTCGCACTCACTAACCATGAGGTCATGACATGAGCCGAAGTCAGATGCTCAACCAACTGAGCCACCCAGGTGCCCCTGAAGAAATTTTTTAATGGGAAGTCATGGAAAAGCTTGTAGCATGTAGCAGATTAGAATTTCATGATTCCTTGCATCTGATGAAAAAAAGTTAAAGATTAAGTAAAGCACCAAGTAAAACTGCGATCGTGCTCCCAGCAGTTTTTCAAATCAGCTCATTTGATAGCCTGGGGGTGTTACTGATGGTGACTACTTTGATTCCTCCCCTGAATCTTTTCCTTGAATTAATCATCTTTATAATGTATCTTATCTAGTTCAGCTTGAACTATCTACAATGGTCACAGTTTGTTCCTTATGAAAAGAATTTGTTGTTGTTATTGTTGTTTAACCCGTCACCAGAAAATACCTTTTTGAGCTGTCAGACCAATAAAGATCATGGAGCATGCATTTCTGGTAAGATCTTCCCAGATTTAGAAAACCATGACAACCCGCATCCTCCAGAGAGGGAAATGTTGGCTTAGAGGCTAGAAACTAGGGACTTGCCTTCGAGAAAGAAAGGGTCATTCAATAATCAAGAACAACGTTATCAGATAGAAATATTATACGAACACATATGTAATTAAAAATTATCTGGCAGCCACATTAAACAGAGTAAAAAGAAACAGGTAAGATCAATTTTCGATATATATCCAATATATCACTGTAGCGTGTAATCAATATAACACACTACTGATGAGATAGTTTAAATACTTTTTTTTTTTTTTTTTTCGCATTACAAATTTGGGATCTTCACACATACGGGGCACCTGAATTCAGACTAGCTACATTTCAGTTACAGCCACATGTGGCTGTTCGAGTCTACTGCCTCGGACAGAGCCAGGTAGGAATTTCTTTTCCTTGAGGAACATTCGTTAGTAACCTTGTTCATTGAGTCATTCATAGTATTCTCTACTCTTGCTCAAATGGATTCAAAAGCTTGACCCCTTGGATCAAGGGCAGCGGTCGTCACTATTGTCTCTCTCAACACGGATGCCCTTCTCCCTTGCCAATATCCACTAGCGAAGCTAGAAACCCAGCACTCACGTCAAGGCTTCTTTGCAGTGGGGAGAGGTCATTGGACAGTGCTCTGGTCGATGAAAGGTCAGAAGAATTGTGATCGAGGGCCTCTGTGAGCTGAAGCTACCCTTCCTCATTCCAGGCGCTCTGAGTGTGATGCCTGGAACTGTAGCCACCCAGAGAATTTCCAAGATGCGTGTCTGACGCCTTCAATAACTGAACTTGTAGCCACGTACGTTCACATTTCTTTCTGTTAAATATTTCCTTATTTATTTAAGCCACTGTTAGTGAATTTCTTTCTGACTTGCATGTTTTTTCATCCCTAGTGATACAAACTGCTGTCTGGATTCTGCTTTGCACAAATTCCCCGTCTCCTTTGCCCCTTGGCTTCCTGCTAGTCCCCATGAAGGAGGGCAGTAGAAAGATACTGGAAAGTAGGAGGAAGCAGAAAAGGCTCTCTTTTTCCTTTTTTGCTCTGCTCAGGATCGTCCTGAAATACCTGGGGTGATTTCTATTTCCTGCCTGGACCTTGATGCATAACCTCCCTGCCGTCTCTTCTCCACGTGGCAGGCAGGAGAATAGTTTTAAAACATGTCAGGGCTTATCTACAGTGGCTTCTGGTGCCAATAAAAATACGATCCAAAGTTCCTGCTCTAGCCGACAAGGTCCTGCATCATGTGCCGTGTGCTACTTCTCTGGCCTTCCGAGCAGCCACCTCTAGCTCACTCTGTCCCAGCCGCCCAGAATGCCTTCGTCCTCCAAGCCCAACCTACCAGACATGCTCTGCCCTCAGGAAGCCTGCACTGGCTTCTTCCTCTGCCTGGAATTGCCTTCTCCTAAGTACTCAGCTGGCTCCATGCTTCAGCACCTTTGCTTTCCGCTCAGATACCGTCTCATCAGTGAGATTTCCCTCAGCACCCATACAAAGCTCATCTCTGTCTCCCTCTCTAAACACTGGCCCCGCTCCATTTTTTTCCCCAGCACTTCCTCCCACCTGATGTTTTACATGCTTAGTAGTTTATTTATTATTCATCTCTTCCAACTAGAATAAAACTCCACAGGAGTAGGAGCTTTGGCTATTTTGTGTGTTGCCTTATTCCCGTACCTGGAACAGCTCCTGAGATTGGAATCGTAGGGAAAGGGTCAGGTGGGAAGGAGAGGGAAATGGTACCAGTTTTGAGTCTGATGATTTTTGAACTGCCTGTTTGGATATTCCTGTGGACACGCCCAGCTGACAGCTGGGGACATAGGAGTCTGGAGCTAAAGGGAGGGATGTAGTTCATTGAATCAGACTTGGTTCAAGCCATGGCTTTGACGACCAGTAGAAGGAGAGGAGGGTCCCAGAAGGAACTGCACAGAACACAAATATCAAAGAGAGATCTAGGACAGGCTTTGCAAGGAAGTTACAAATGAACATCAGAACAGAGGGAAGAGGTAAGGGAGGAGATATTGTCCCTGGAAAGTGATGAAATGCCTCAGCAAGGTCAAGAGAGATTCCCACAAACCTTTTGGTTTCTTATCTAAAGAGGTTTTGTCAGTGCTAGTGAGAGCTTTTTTGAAATGACTGAATAAGAGTTTTTGGAAAGCCAGATTGCCATGGTTTGAGGAGTAAACAAGACCTGGGGGAATATAGGTTTCACATATATATATTTGTGTGTTTATATATATATAAATATATATATATTTGTGTGTATATATATAAATATATATATTTGTGTGTATATATATAAATATATATATTTGTGTATATATAAAAATATATATATTTGTGTATATATATATTTGTGTATATATAAAAATATATATATTTGTGTATATATATATTTGTGTGTATATATATTTGTGTGTATATATATATAAATATATATATATTTGTGTGTATATATATAAATATATATATTTGTGTGTATATATAAATATATATATTTGTGTGTATATATAAAAATATATATATTTGTGTATATATATATTTGTGTGTATATATATAAATATATATATTTGTGTGTGTATATATATATAAATATATATACATATATATATTGCTTTGTATGTATATTATATATAATATATACTATACAATTATTATATTGAGTATATTGTATATATTATCATTATATTATCAGTTATTATATTGAGTATATAGTATATAGTATATATATATGTTATATATATACACAATATACATACACAAAAAAATATATATGTACATATATATGTACATATATATATATATACTTTTTTTTAAGAGAGACAGAGTGCAAGCAGGGGAGAGGGGCAGAGGGACAGAAAGAGAAAATCTTTTTTTTGTTTTAATTTTTAATGTTTGTTTATTTTTGAGAGAAACAGAGTGTGAGCAGGGGAGGGGCAGGGAGAGAGGGAGACACAGAATCCGAAGCAGGCTCCAGGCTCCAAGCTGTCAGCACAGAGCCCGACGCGGGGCTCGAACTCATGACCTGTGAGATCATGACCTGAGCCGAAGTCGGGCGCTTGACTGACTGAGCCACACAGGCGCCCTGGTTTCTCTTAAGAAGAATTTTTTTGAACCAAGGAGGGAGATCTCCTCAGTAGACACTGGGCCAAAAGGAAATTGGTTTTTGATTTTTGGTTTTTGTTTTTAAGATGAGAGATATTTGGACATGCCACACAGCACTG
Source organism: Panthera onca (assembly GCF_046562875.1). Lineage (NCBI taxonomy): Eukaryota > Metazoa > Chordata > Mammalia > Carnivora > Felidae > Panthera > Panthera onca. The sequence continues at coordinate 18,774,283 of NC_138347.1, read as the reverse complement.
GAAATGAGCGACCGTCTCTGAAGGTGGCACTCAGTAGGTCTCCGCTCTGTACGTTGGGACCATTTCTAAACTCTATATTGAGCAGGTCTGGGTCCACAGAGGCATCTTTGCCGAGGCTTTGGCACCAGTGTTGAGAGGAAAGCCTTTTGAGAAAGTGTGCTTTTGAAATATGTGTTCTCCTAAGGCAGGTCTCCTTGTCACCTACTGGAACTTGACCCCTCTCCGGTTCCTCACGTCTGGCACCTAACAAACTTGCAAAGACTCATATATTGCCTTTTTTAAAAAATGTCTTCCCTACAAGCTTCAGACCACACATTCACATATTATGACACAGACAGATTGATATAAAATCTAGAGTCCCCCAGCATAACTATACAAATCAAGTTCTAATAATTATCAGAGTGGAGGTAAACAAAATTTAAAGCAGTGAACTTTATTTTGTTTAAAAAAGAATTTTTTTTAATGCTTATTTATTTTTGAAAGAGAGACAGACAGAGTGTGAGCTGGGAGGGGCAGAGAGAGGAGACACAATCTGAAGCAGGCTCCAGGCTCTGAGCGGTCGGCACAGAGCCTGACGTGGGGCTTGAACCGACAAACTGTGTGATCATGACCTGAGCCAAAGTCGGATGCTCAACTGACTGAGCCACCCAGGTGCCCCGGTTTTGTTTTCTGTTTTTTGTTTTTTGTTTTCAATTTTTTTTTTTTAAGGTTTATTCATTTTTTAGAGGCAGAGAGAGACGGAGCATGAGGCGGGGAGGGGCAGAGAGATAGGGAGACACAGAATCCAAAACAGGTTCCGGGCTCTGAGCTGTCGGCACAGAGCCCAACATGAGGCTCTGTCTCACAGATTGTGAGATCATCACCTTAACTGAAGTCAGACACTTAACCGACTGAGCCACCCAGTGATCCCGCCCCAGTTTGGTTTTTAAATATTGAACACTCTTATCCAATTTGAGCCTTGGTAACCATCTTAACCATTTTTTGTGAATATCGATGATACACATTGATACACAGTACACCATGAGTGTATAATAATTGCACAAATCCACGGGCATGAGAAATGTCTCTGTACTGTGCATTGTGCACTGGCGATTTGAGGCCGGTGGGCTTGTGAGTGTGGGAAAAATCAGCCTGAGTGGTTGGCCCCCGCTTTTTTCTTCAGGCTCCAGCAACCGCACCCTGTGTGTGTTGGCATAAGAGCACAGAATATGATCCATGATCTTACTCGTTCGTCAGCAATTACGTAAGAGAGTTCTACTTTTCCTGAAACTAATAACAATAATAATTCCTTCTGAGGACCTTGCTGGGAATGAAAACCAAGTGTAAAGCAAAAACCGGATCTGATTTTGAAACGAGCCTTGGTAGATGTATTCGTCACCCAGGGCTGCCGCAACAAATCACGGAGAACTGGGTGGCTTAAAACAACAGAAATGTCTTCTCCTACCATTGTGGAGGCCAGACGGTCCAAAATGAAGGTGTCAGCAAGACTGGTTCTTCAGAAGGCTCTGAAGGAGAGTCCGTTCCGTGCCTCTCTGCCGGTCTCTGATGGTTCCCAGCCATCGTTGGCATTCCTTGGTTTGCAACTGGATCCCTCCTCTCTCTCTGCTTGCATCACCTCATGGTGTTCTCCCTGTGGGTCTGTGTGTCCCTGTGTCTTCATATGACCTTCTTATAAGTCATTGGAAGTAGGGCTCCCCCTCATCTGGTATGGCCTCATCTTAACTTGATTACATCTGCAAAAATCCATTTTCCAAGTAGATTTTCATCCACTTGTACCAAAGGTTAGGACTTCCACATATCTTTTGTGGGGACTCAGTTCAACCAACAACAGAAGGCTACTGAGAAGTAGGGAGTTAGATAAGCCCAACAGAAGAGTCAATACTTAGCATGCAGGGAATGAACATGGTGTGCTGAGTAACAAATGATGCCTTTGTATTCAAGCTTTGGTCAAAGCTGAGATCTCTCTGGGAAAATGAAAAATCCCGCAGATTTTTTTATATCATGGAATTTTTGGTAGTGGAAAACAGATTAACCCCCCGAGTCTAGCCTCAAGAGAACATTCGCTCCTTTCAAATTGAGCAAGTCTGACGTGGAAACTGCAAAACTGAGTGCATACACTCTTAAAATTCCACAAACCACTTAAAATTAGTCAAAGTTGTAGTCGTTTTCGATATGCTGTACCTTGGGAGAGTACCATCTCCTTAATCAGGACATTCAACTCTCAGACTTTTATGTGCATTGAGGCTAGAAAGGCATTGTCCTGATGATCTCCCAGGGTACCTGGAACTTATCAAAATTGGTATAGCTTATTTTAGGGCATTTGGCTGACTTGGCCTTTGTATTTGAGTGACTTCCATGATGAATTGTACTCTGAGTATTAAGGTCTTTCAAAATAAGCCAAGTATTTATTTCCTTACAATTAGAATGATTTTGCTCTCGGTTTCCTTTGGCTTCATTTTGTTTTGTAATTTTTTAAATTCTTATATTATTGTGTATCTGTGCTGTTACTTTCCTTGGGCTCAAAGATGTCATAGCAGACAGAACTCTTCCTGAACTGACTTTACGTCACTAGGGACCCGCGTGTTTTGGAGCTGGCTAGAGCTAATAATTTTCATTACACCAGCTGTCACAAATAATTCAGTCTGCTAAATTCCAATACATTGACAGAATGGGTGAGCAGTCCCTTGAAAGGAGAATTTTCGATATCAATCTTTCCTCCCTCATATCAGTGTTCAGAAATTCTAATTAAAACGTTTTGAGAAGCAGATAGAACTGGTAAATAATGGAATTGGACGGTCCTTTCCACATTCCTGTTTCGTGTTGATCTGCATTGAGATGGAAGCATGAACTCGGTCTCTATTTCCCGAAGGCTTGCTGTGTGCAGAGCAATGCATTAAAGACTGGAACTCGGGGCGCCTGGGTGGCTCAGTCGGTTAAGTGTCCGACTTTGGCTCAGGTCGTGATCTCATGGTCCGTGAGTTCGAGCCCCACATCGGGCTCTGTGCTGACATCTTGGGGCCTGGAGCCTGCTTCAGATTCTGTGTCTCCCTCTCTCTCTGCCCCTCTCCCACTCATGCTGTCTCTCTCTGTCTCAGAAATAAAATAAACATTAAAAAAAATTAAAAAAAAAAAAAGACTGGAACTCACAGAGAATCTAGGCTCGGAAGTATCTCTGCCCTCAGCCATCTTATTGCCTCAATTCCCAAGAATGAACCAATTGCAAGAACGGCAGAATGTTGAGTGTGTTAGTTTCCTTTTGTTCCTGTAACAAAGTACCTCAAATCTGGTGAATTAGAACACCACGCATGTATCATGTTACAGTTCGGGAGGTGAGAAGTCTGGTGTGGGTCTCTCCGGGATTACATCAGAGCGTTGGCATGGCCGATTCCTTCTGGAGGCTCCAGAGGAGGGTCTGTTTTCGTGCTTTTTCTAGCTTCTGCCTGCATTCCTGCTCATAGGCCCCCCCCACCCCCCTCCATCTGCAAAGCCTGCAATCGCTGGTCACGTCTCACTCATGTCTCATTGCTGACACTGACTTCTGTCTCTTTCTTCGACTTTTAATGGGTCTTGTGATTACTTTGGGCCCACCCAGGAAACCCAGGATAATTTTGTTTTAATCCAGCTGACTTGCAACTTAATTTCCCTTGCCACCTACCCTGACATATCCACGGGTTCTGGGGATTAAGACATGGACATTTCCGGGGGCCCATTCTCCAGCTCAGAGCAGGGGGTAGACACCAAGTGTTAGTCAGATGTCCTCTTTGGCTAAAAATGGTGGGAGGCTTTCCAGAACTGTTCTTCTTGGTAAATATGTTTCATAAAAATATAAATATATTTAGCCATTCTGGTACTGGGTGGAGTGACAGATAATTGAAATCTCAAGTCTCAAACCACACCCAGTTTTTGCTTTATTATCCACCATCCGCACTGCCCAAATCAGATCATGGAATTGTAGTACCCTCTTCCTTTAACCGTCAATGTTTGATTTTATTTGACTTTATTTTATTTTATTTTTTTTAAGAGAGAGTGAGTGAGCAGGGGAGAGGGACAGAGGAGGAGAGAGAGAGAGAAAGAATCTCAAGCAGGCTCCAAGCTGAGCACAGAGCCTGAAGCAGGGCTTGATTCCACGACCCTGGGACTATGACCTGAGCAGAAATCAAGAGTCTGTCACTCAACCGACTGGGTCATCCAGGTGCGCCAACGTTTGATTGTAAATAGCAAATCCAATGATTTTGAGGAGGGCATCAAGCAAAAATCTGACTCATTCTTAGAACCAGTTTGGACCCATTCAGACAGAAATGGACAATGGAAGAGAAGCTTTTTCACATACATAGCAGGAATCACATCCTCTGTATACATAATACTCCTTTATACACGTAATACCTCTTTTCGTCTATAGAGATGCTTGCCCAACACACACCCCATTTATCACTGGCACAGCCACGGCCACCCTCCCACCTCACCGGACCTGTTCTTAGCCCCGCTGAGTGGGCAACAGACCTTGTAGTTTCACCCCCTGGCTGTGGTGAATACCTGTTTAATGAAGCCCCTTAGATATTCTCATCTAGGACCTTGGAATCGAGACTCAAAAACTCTGTCTGTCCAACACAAAGAGTGAACCCCATGTAAACTAGGGACATTAGTTAATAAGAACATATTAATATTGGTGCATCAATTGTAACAAACGTACCACACCAATGTAAAATGTTAATAATAGCGGAAGCTGGGTGTGGGAAGCACACTGTCCTGACTGCTCAGTATCTCTGTAAACCTAAAACTGTTCTAAGAAAATAAAATCCATTCATTAAAAAAAAAAAAAAAAAAAATCATCTAGCCAACTTCTTTAAAACTCCAGGTATGGAGGCCACTTAAATTCGGGGCTAAGTAACATTAGATGGTAGGTATGTGAAGCATGAAATGTGTAAGCTCTGGTAACATACGCTTCACGGGCAAGGACTGATTCAGATTATGGAAGCATGTACAATGTAAGGGTCCTACCCACACACACACACACACACGGACAAAATAGAGTGTGACATAGAATACATATTTGGAAGAGACTCTGCAAGGGAGAGATCCCGAGGCTTACGCTTCATGAACTTGATGACAAGTCTACCTGGGACCATGGATGCTGGAGCAACGAAAGCGGGTCTTCAGAGGGAGGCAGGGTAAGCAAGGCAGAGATGGAGGAAAACCATCTGAGGTCCTCACTTTGCAGGTCTGTATTTTATTTTGTGAAGCCCAGCTCTTCTATGCGTGAATGTTACCAACAACTTGCTCACGGTCGTTCAAGTTGGCTCGCCGGAACGAAGCAAGCAGCGGACACCATATCCCCACGTGAGGAGGAGAGAAGGCAATGGAAGGGGTTCCATTTTGTACGTGGCACAAGCAAGGCAGAAAGCACGGTGGGGACCTGCCCGAGGCACACAGCATGGCGGCCTCAAACAAGGCCTGCTGTTCTGACTCAGGCCAGGGGCTTCTTCACCCTCTCCTGAGAAGGGTTAGCACCTCCTGAGAGAGCCAGTGCCTTGGGATCTCATTACCTATTCCCTGCCCACATTCCTCGTTCCCAGATCCCTTGAAATTCGATTCTGTCACCCTTGGGGGCTGAGAAATAACGAACCGGACTCTGAGCAGGGGCGCATATCGCGGCAAGATGACATTTTTGACAGTACGTTCAGAGGCCGCTGTTCATTACAGTTGCTTATTGAGGCCCTCTCTTGCTTTCCGCTGGAGTGATTTGCAGCGAGGGTATTTTTGAAACTTTCCCTCTGGGAAGTGTCCTTCACGCTTTGAGGTGACAAAGGACGTGAACAGCCTTAATCTGGGCGGTATTCAGGTGGAGGCTCCTTAAGCCCCGGAGTTAGGATGGATGCCCTTGGATGCTGTGGCAACGTGCGCGCTGACAGACGTGGGAGACTTGTTAGGAAGGACGCACGTGGTGAGTGTTGGCCGATTATTGCGGTGTGACCCTGGGTGCCATGTTGTTTCACGCCGTGGCGCTGTCGCTAGTGTGTGTGTGTTTGCTGTTTCGATCCAGAAGGGTAGTTTAATCCCTTTTTGGTATCGGTGTCTTGGCAGCTGCCAACTATAGGCTAAGAACAGAATCTTCAAGAGTCGAGAGAGAAACAAGTCGCACAGCCATTTTCTGTGTTCTCGATGCACGGTACGTGACAGTAAATAGTAAGGAATAAAATCTCTCCCTTTATTTATTTATTTATTTATTTATTTTAATTTTTTTTAGCAATTATAATGCTTTCAGGTCAGTGCTGGGAACCTTCTCTACGCCAGCACAAAAGTCCTGAAAACAGTCCTGCAAGGGAGGAATGATTCCTGTCCACACTGAGGCAAGGGGGGATTAAAGCAATGTGTACAGTTGGGAAACTGCCAACCTAGAACTCAAACCCAGGTCTTTCTGACGGCAGGGACCCAAAGACCACCCTGTCCTCAACCCTCCAGTATGGCACCAAGCAAATGCCTTTCTAGGTGCCTTGAGCACCTAGACCATGTAATTCATTTTTGCATCTATAACTTCTACCTCAGTGTCTAACTGCTCCATAAATGCTTCCGAAATGGATTGAATGAATGAATTTTAACCCCAGATTCGATGGAGTTTCTCAGACTGGCACAGAAAGTGGCCACCTGGGCATTCTGGTGTCCTTTCACGTGCTGGAGAAGCTTTCGGAATGTTTACGCATCTCAGCACAGTGCCTCCTCAGGTAGCTTCGTGGGTCGGACCCTCCTTGGCAAGGGCCCATCTGTAGAGTCAGTAGTTGGCCTATCGAGGGGACAAATGAGACTGACATCACGGCCACTTTTTGAGGGACCGGCATGGCCTCCTCGTCAAGAGTGAGTAATTTGCTCTTCAGCCTCCCTGCTTTGGTGCAGAAGGATTAGGGTTTGTGGGGGAGTGGTTCAGCACTCGGTTAATCCACCATTCTATGTGGCATCAATGTTTTTGAATTTTTGAAATAATTTCTGTGGATTCCTCTCTGCTTCTCCCCCATTTAGCACCTCCCACACCTTGGTAACTCCGTCTCCTGGCACTCGTTCTTTTTCAATTTCTCCTCCACATGTCCCTTTCTGCAGCCTGATACATCTCTTGGGGCGGGGTGGGGGGGTGGGGGGGTTGGTGGCGCGGGAAACTGCCTCTCAAGATTTCTCTGTCAAATGTTCTCTGGTAATGAGAGTGGCGCTGTATTTCCAGGTCGTTGCTATGGAGAAAGCGTGTCTTCTCCTGGCTCTGTTATATGTGGGCATGTTCCTAGGCTCAACTCTGAGAATGACACTAAATTTACACCCCCTTTCAAGTCTGTTGCCTCTCAGTTATATAAGCAAGTTTAAGTATGCCTTTTTTGGCCTTAAAAAAAAAAATTAGTTTCATGTTCCCTTTTTGCTGTCCAGTGTAACAGGTGGCCTCATACCAGAAGCGGTTGAGGTAGAAGATTGAATTTCTCTCTTGCATCCATATTATATGTATTAAGCTGCTTGTGATGTGGGACGATACCACTCAAGGTTTAGATTTATTCACATAAGTAACACAGAAATGACTAAAGCGTGAAGAACACTAATTCCTTCCATACTCCGCACACCTAGAGTCTGTCCTCTGCTTCTACCTAGGCTTTATTTAACAGCATTAACTGCTCAGGCACTGATGGATTCTAGAGCTTGACTTTTTTTTCCCTACCCAGAGTCCCCTCTTCAATGGAAACGGTATCGAAACCTATTTGGAAAAGCAAATAACTGAGGTGGGAAACAAGGCTCAGAGAATTCCGCTGCTTTTTTGCCTTGTGGGAGTCCCCAAGGAACACCAAGACAACCTCTTGGGCTTGCAGAATTTAGCTGGAAACCCGCTTCTGCAAGTTGCTACAAAGATGGACAGACCCAGCCCCCTCCCTTGGGGAGCTCACAGCTGAGTGGGGCAAATGTTAGGTGCTTAACACACAACTAGCTCTCTCTGGATCATGGTGAAGGAGACAGTGGGCATTGGAGATAAGATCACAATCCTGGTTACTCAACTCTCTCTGTGACCTTGGGCAAATTAGTAAGCCTCTCTAAATCTCACTTTCTGATCTACAAAGTGAAAATAAGCCTACCTATCTACTTTTCTTGCGTTCTTGAAAGGACTGGGGAGAGAACAAGCTATAATGTCTTTAACGTATTTAACTCAGTGACTGCCTTGTTGCAAATGGCAGTATTGATGAAGACAGTACTCAGAAAAATGATAGCTAATATTGAGTGATTTTTATGTGGTTGTCACAGTGTTAGGCAGAACCGGTTTTATGTAAGCCACCTCAATGTCTTCATGAAACTTGTTTCTGAGATATCTTACAGATAAAGAGACTCAAAAACTCACATAACATCTTATTCATTCATATGTATACTCACTCATTCAACAAATATTTATTGAACTCTTCTTAAATGCCAGGCACTTTGAGGGGACACCACAGTGATCTCTGCCCTCAAAGACCTTGCATTCTGACGGAGGAAACAGGTCACAAACAGATGTATTCATTGGATGGTGGGCTAAACAGAAGTAAATCTCTGAGATGATGGTCAGGTTTTAATTTTGCTGGCTTTTCCTGATATCAACGTCTGGTTTGGCTCAACGAATCACTCCGTCTCAATCCTCTGAGGGCAGAGATGATAGTTTTTTTCTGCAATCTATGACTATGGCACATACACCACATTTATCAAGAATTGCAATTGGAGGGCAGAGGGGATGGGTTAAATAGGTGATGGGGTTTAAGAAGGGCACTTGTTGTGACGAACAGCAGCTATTGGAGGTATGGATTGAATCACTCAATTGCACAACGGAAATTAATATTACATTTTGTGTTAACTAGCAGGAATTTGCAGACAAAGTGAAAAAAAAAAGAATTGTAATTTGAGGACCCCACTTCACGTCTTGACAGAGGACTTGCTTGGAGATTTTGTCCTCGTTCGGGTTTTATAGTTTCAGCACATCCATCTAAACCATTGTCTGGTGTCTACTTCTCTGGGGAACTGCCTTAGTTCCTTTGGGTCTCCCCTGCACCTAATACCTCTATCATAGCAATGAACCTTTCATACTGCAATTGTTTGTTTCCATAACTCTCTCCTCCGTTGTTCTCTGTCTACCTTAAGGGCAAGGACCATCTTTTATTTCTTCATCCCCAGAATCTAGTGCATATAGCACTGAGTTATAGTAAGTTAACAATGGGGGAAAAAAACACCACCAATAGAAGATTTACCGATCTATGTGTATAGATACAAATGCCCGTCCTAGAGGGTACATTACAGTTGAATCGCCCCATCTGTTTCATTTCTCAACATTGGTTTTGTCACCTGCCGCATAGATGCTATAGACAGGTAGCTGGAACTCTTGGTTCTCCGTGGCTGGGAATGGTTGTGGTCAACTTGGTATTATTGACAGGTCTTTGTTTGCATTTATCTATTTGTGTAACCTGGTTATCATATGCTATTAAGACGTGTGTTCGTAATACCCTCATCTCAAAATTCTTGCTCTGGAGCATAAACATCTTTATTTAAACTTAGAGGATGACAGGCAGTGAAACCTGCCTTAAACTAATTGATTCATCAGTCTCCGTTCTAGAGAACTCTTTTTCAGGGCAGTATTTATATCTCCTTTCTTCAGTGGAGCCTAGCATCCCTCTGATACGATTCGTCATGACAGCACTGTCGTGTAGATCGACCAGCTGAATACCCCTATTAGCTAATTACCCCAGGGATTAATTAGCTAATTAATCAGCTAATACCCCAGGGATTAGCTACTTGCTCCCTGAGCTACTCAGTGTTAGAGAACAATGGACTGTTCACTGTCAGAATCTGTTCTTGGGCGAGGCGGACATAATGTAAAAAGTTATCAGCAGCCTCTGCCTCTGTGATGTTATGCGCGTTTCCTCAAAGAGACATTTTAAATCTTCCATGAATGCAGTGCCCTGATGAGCTCTGTTTCAGACCAGATCGGGCCTGGAAAGAGGTAAACTACAGAGAGTTTGGTGTAGCCCTTAAGGGACTTCAAAATGCCATTTGGTTAGGAAAACAAGTTACCACAAGTCAGAGCCAGATGGAGAAGTGGCTACTGAGGCAGACTAGTAAATCTGGCATCCTTCCGAGCAAAAATGCTTTCACAAAGTTCCCACGTGGGTAAGAAGAAGAGGCTAAGTGCCGTTCGGAGAAAGAAGAGGAGTTGGGGATATAGGGGGCTATGCTGAGTTTCTTCGTTATTTCTCCAGACTTGTGTGATCCACGTTGCTAAGCACACAGTCAGGCTAACACTTAGAAGGCAGTTTCTCGACCTTGTCTCATCCCTCAGCACACCCACCGTGGCTCCTCAGAGCGTTCTTTGCCCCTCACATGGAGTGTCCTCTAAGATGGATGCTAATAAGTGCCCTGACCTTTATCTCTGCTCCTGTCTGCTAAAGTTCCCATTTTCCCAATTATGTGTTAGAGTGTGGATTGAGATCTCGGGGAGAGGCTTCAGGGTCCACTTCTCAGTCTCTCTCCGGATAAGAACCTCATCTGTGTGCCAAACAAGACCTGTGTTTTTCACATGAAGCTTCTATAGGAGTGGCAAGTGCTGGTCTTGAAGTCAGCTTCTGTATTCTGTTTTCAGTTGGCATGGGTCCTATCTCTGAAATGCAAGAGACTGACCTCTTGATCCTCTGGCCCCATCTATATTCTACTGCGCTATAGGCCTCACATTTTTTTTTTAAAAGGCTTCCTTATTTATCTTGAGAGAAAGAGAGAGACGGGGGTGGGGGAGAGGGGGGAGGGAGACAGAGAATCCCAAGCAGGCTCCATGCTGTCAGCACAGAGCCCGATGGCAGGGCTCCGCACTGGGAGATCACGAGCTGAGCTGAAATCAAGCGCTGGATGCTCAACTGACCGAGCCACCCAGGTGCCCCAGAACTCACATCTTCACCATGAAGTGTGGTGTCCATGGCTTTGCCATAGACCATACCCACACCGCTCTGGGATCCCCGGTCCAGCCATGAGGCCATGTGACATAGCCCTGCCTGGACATCTACTTGTCACCTCCTCAAATAGCAGGAGAGCCCCTGCCACCCCCTCCTGTGGGGCTAGTTTCCCCTGCAGCTGAGCAGGACCGGTAAGTATCTGCTTCTCAAACATGGAAGGTTTACCAAAAGTACGCCACACAGGCCCCCTTCAAGCTGACGCCTGCCAGGATAGCTCCCGCATCCCCCCACGATACACCAGCTTAACTCCTTCAGCACCGAGCCATTGCCTTGCACCTTTAGGACCTCACCACCATGACCAAGTTCTCACCACTCTGCTTGAGACTCCAGGGACTAGCTCCACCAAATCCCACATCCTTGTTATACTCTGCCTGGCTAACTGTCCATGATCTCCCCCAATCTCACCTTATTCTGCTTTGTTCATGCCACCCCCTCACCACTGGATACAACTCCCTCGACCTGTTTATGAGGTTCTGGGGAACGCCATCTCAGCGGGTGTCACCCTCTGCATATTCTCAAAGTCTTCCCACCTCTATCTCTTTTTCCTTCTCATCTCTTGCACCTCATTTTCATCTACTCCATACCCTTCATTTCCTCTCCCCAGCGTCGACTGTGCCTTCTGAGGATGGTACTCAGTCCACGCTGCTCTCGAGGACAAGATCTTCACATATTCCCACCGATACCGAAGGCGGGAGTGCCACGTCCGCGTCTTCTCGTTCTCTGATGCCCGTCTCAGACCACTACTCCTCTGCCCACTTCTAGGACACCAGTCCCTTGACAGCCTGTGGCATCTGGCTTTCCCATCACCCAACTTCACTTTGCCCTCACTTGGGTTGTTCATTATTTTTTGACCTTGACATCGTAACTTCTTTTCTAGTCCTACTCCTGTTATCATCCTTGGTAGTGCCCATGTGCCATCAGTTACTCTAACTGCTAAGTTTTTCTACCTCCCCACTCCCAAAGATATTTTCATCTACTCTTTCTTAGCCACATGGTTAAGAATGGCCACCATCTGGGCCTTGTCTTCAACAGAAACATTACTGTGAACATTACGAGTTTGAACATCGTATTCGCCAACAACGACTCCTTATCTTTGTAGCTCACTTGCGTAAAATACCTCATAAAAATTATTCTTTTCTCTCATTAGTATGTAAAATTTAGCTTTTGCTACATGATCAACTACCCCAAAACTTAGTGGATTAGAACAAGAATCCATTTTTTTCAGCTCACGATTCTCTATATTGACGACCTGGGAGGTACTCAGCTGAGAAGTTCTTCAATTCTTGGCCAGGCTCAGCTGATCTCTTGGCTATGCTTTCTTATCCATCTGTGGTCAGCAGTTGGGGCGGCTAGAGCTGGCTGGGTGATGATGGCCTCAACTGGGATGGCTGGGACTACTGGGATGGCTGAAGTCTCCCTCCATGTGGTCTCTCCTCCAGCAACAGGCCAGCTTGGGCTTATTCATGTGTAATTTGAAGAATTCTAAGAGCAACAAAAGAAGTGTTTAGGGCTTTTAAAGTCAAGGCTTGGGGCTCATTTGCATATCACTTCTGCCATACTCTATGGATCAAAACAAGACATAACACTAGCTCAAACCTAAGGAGTGAGAAAATAAGTTCCATCTATTGATAGAAGGAAAGTGTTGAGCCCAATTTTGCTGTATTCTATAAGGATTTTCAACTCACTGTCTTCTCTCTTTAATACTTTGTGGTTTCACTTTCCTCTTTACCCAATTTAGATGTTTGAATTCATCATTATATCCTTTCTTTGAATCTACACCAAGCGACTTATCCCTCTCTCCCTCCACTATAGCTAATTTAGTAAATCAACAGCCCTAGAACACCATCCCTGTTTTCCTTGACTGCATAGATGCCGATGAATATTACTGGGGAAAAAATCATGTAGCTGGGCCTATTTGTGGATGGAGTTTTGAGTGGTTTTAATATTCATTCTTCTTATTTTCTTAAATAATGCATGGCCCAGGGAGCCTTGGCCTTTTCATTTTCTCCCTCTCCCTGTTCTTCTCTTCTGTAAATAAAAAAAAAAACTTGGGCAGCATGAAAGGGAGCTGGACTCTTTCGTCCTGTAGCACTTCAACACTGCCACACGAGCTTCTCCAGAGGCTGTGTGTAATTATGTTTGATTGGTTGCTAATCTCTGAAAGGCAAAATAAATTTTATAGCTGTCTAGAGAAGCTTTCAAAAAATCTCCAAAATTCAATTTGCGTGAGGCCTGCCTTGGATCCATGACTTCCCTTGGAGTTAACCCAGGGATCAATGCCCCTCATGGTATAGGCAAGTTCACCGCCATCAACAAGCAAATCATTCTTCTCTGCCCCGTGCCTTCAATCTGATATTTCTTTCTACCAGTGAGCAGGAACATCTAGTCCCAAAGCCTATAGAAGTTGGTGGTTGCCTAGCAACATCATTCCCAGTACAAGTTTGTGGCTTTCTCAAAAAGTGGGGCGGGGGGGGGGGGTGGGGGGGGGTGGTGGGAAGCACTTCCTTTCCTTTCACTCCCAGCTTCCTGTGAGCCTCTTGTATTTTCTTATTATGTTGATCTCTGGCTGATTGAAAGCATGTAAGACGACATCTGTAAAAACTGTTTCAGACAGTCAAGTGTGAGTACAAGATGGGATTATTACTTCTCATTAAAACCCATTCTAATCCCTGACTCCTTACTGTAGTATCTTTGCAGCCAGGATATGAATCACTGGTCTCCAATTTCTGGTATATTCTTCTGCTGCAGAGACAACTGCAGATGTCAGCCCCAGCAAGCAAGGGAACCACCCCCCAGTTCTTTTGTTCTTTCTTCTGGAGATAAGTAGCATCTGTTTTGTAGTCTGTTCTTGGCCCCCTGTTCCTCACTTCCCAAAGCATTGCTGGAATCAGTATCTGTGGATGCCTCTCCATTTCCCAGTGAGTTTGATCTAGCTAATTTATTTGTGTTAGCTGTTACTACACATTCTATTTGTTGAGCCACCTTAATTCTTTCTCCTTATGTTTTATGCGTTTAAAACTTTTGTGGCATACACACGCCAAGCCAAGCCAAGTGTTCTATATAGTTACTTGAAAATTGTAAAAATATTTAACTGTTGAAAGCTTAATCTTCATAGATCCCACATTTATACATGTCTTATGATCAGAGCTGCCTTTTTTCCAGGCTATCTTCTCAAGAATTGTGTCGTGGAAGCTAGAGATGGTGTCTCTCTCCAGAACCAAAGGAAAGTTTGCTCAGCCTGGGAAGATAAAATGAGTATCTCCCTCTGGAGCAAAGTAGTGCAATGCTTATTGCAAAAGATAAGGGTTTCTTTTGTTTGGGCTTCTCCTGTAACACATTCCCTTGTTTATATAGGTATTCTCTCTCTCTCTCTCTCTCTCTCTCTGCACCTTGTCCTGTGGGAATTGAGTCTCAGGAAACTGGTACAAATGCTGATTCTCTGCCTATAGCTATCGCTACAGGTAATAAAGTCCTTTGTCTCTGACCAGGAGTCTCTTGTCTCCTGCGGCACCTCTGAAATTGTGGTAAGATAATGTGTTGGCTGGAAAGTCAGGTAAAATATCAGATACTTTACAGTACTGATCAGGTTCTTAGTAGCTTGATACTCACTAGCTCAGTAGATATATGTGTTGAAACATATTTAAAATTGGGTATGTTCTAGAGACCTGAGTTACCACATGTGTTTCTACCAAGGGAGGAGCAAATCTGGGGTTCTTTCAGTGCAGTCATAGCACTTTATTAAGACATAATTTTTTGAGGTCCTCGTTTCCAATAAAATTGAGTTAAAATTCCTTAGCTGGCATTGAATCGCCAAGAAAATATGGATTTGGCTTAACTTACGCTTCCACATATGCTCAAAGCTCCAGAGAACTCAAATGTTGAAAGTTACTAATCTACTGCACTTAGATTGTTCCTTTTCTAGTATTTCGATCAGTGGATGGCATGCTCACGTATTAGCCATCCAAAAAAAGCCTGCTTGTCCAATATTCTTCCCTGTTCTTCATCATCCATATCGAATCGTTAGTGTCATAAATGTCTCTAGCCTCTCATGTCCCCTAATCTCAACTTTTACTATCAGAACTCCATGCTTTGCCCAAAGAATCATTGCAAGAGCTTCTTAATTACTGTGTCTAATTCCTAGGTCTGTATTTTAAATCCATCCTCCAAACTGGGCTCAGGCCAGCGTGATCCATTCCAAATATAAAACTGCTGCTATTTAAACTGCTTTAGCAGGGACACCTGGGTGGCTCAGTCAGTTACGCATCTGACTTTGGCTCAGGTGTGATCTCACGAGTTTGAGTCCCTCATCGCATTGTCAGCACAGAGCCTGCTTCACATCCTCTGTCCCCCTTCTCTCTCTGCCCTTCCCCCACTCGTGCTCTCTCTCTCAAAAATAAATAAACATTAAACATCTCAAAAATAAATATTAAACATCTCAAAAATAAATAAACATTAAACATTTAAAAAAATTAAATGCTTTAGCAGTCCTTCTTCCTTCAGAAAATAAAGCCCATGCACCTTAGGATGGCTTTCATGACCTGGTTCTTACATATCTCTGGACTCATGTTTATCTTCCATTCTGGGGGAGGCAGGATGGCTAAGTGACTAAGAGCAAGTGCTCTGGAGTCTAAGTGTCTGTATTTGTATTCTGTTTGCTTCCTCTGTGAGCTGAGTGACCCTGGGCAAATGTAATTATCTTCTATAACTCAGTTTCCCCATATGTAAAGTAGGAATAAAAAATTTTTAAAAAGCACCTAGGGACACCTGAGTGGCTTAGTTGGTTGAGCATCTGACTTCAGCCGAGGTCATGATCTTGCGATTTGTGGGTTCGAACCCCGCATCGGGCTTTGTGTTGACAGCTCAGAACCTGGAGCCTGCTTCAGATTCTGTGTCTCCCTCTCTCTCTGCTCCTCCCCTGCTTGTGCTCTCTCTCTCTCTCTCAAAAGTAAGTAAACATTAAAGAATTTTTAAAAAGCACCTAAAATAAAAAATCAAATAATTATTATAAACCACTCAGTAAAGCATCTGACACATAATAGATGGTCTATAATGTTAGTTAGAGTAACACCACACTATTTGTTTCCATCAGATGCCATGTTAATTTTCAACTCTTCATCTTACCGTATTGTTTTCCTGGAACGTCCTCTCCTTCATTACAGCAGAGTGGTTGAGAGCATGTGCTTTGGAGTGAGATTGAACTAGGTGTGGATTTCAGGACACTTTCGCGTATTAACTGTGTGGCATTGTAAAGAGCTTAGTGTGATGCTTGAAAAAATATTACCCTGCTTGCCCTTCAGTATCTAACTCAGGAGAAATCACCTATTTGCCAGTTATTAGTCTGTTACCTCTTAGCTCCAAACTCACCCCTCTGTGGTTGGTTTTGTGATGTTGGGGCCAGGACTCAACAGCCTGCATTTCTACTTTGCTGGCAGGCTCCTTGTTAGACTTTACCTATAGGGGGTGATAGAGGGAGATTGCAGTGCTGGAGGAGGAAGAAGGGTCTGATCCTTCTCTGTTTTCTGGGTCCTTCCCTCTGGCTGTCTGCTCCTATGAGCTGGCAACACCTCTTCACTTTGGCTGTGGATTCTCATTTTACCTTTTCACAGGGCAGGGACTGGAGTGAGGTCCGTGAGGCGTTTTCCTCAGACACAAAATTGAAGGGTTCGCCAGAATACTCAGGAACTCCAATATGTTACGTCCTAATGCAATATTTTTAAAATAAAAATTAGGGGCACCAGGTGGCTCAGTCAGTTAGCGTCTGACTCTAGATTTAGGCTCAGGTCATGATCTCACAAGACGTGAGATCAGTGTGGAGTCTGCTTGGAATTCTCTCTCTCCTCTCTTTCTGCCTCTCCCCACATTTTTAATTTTTTTTTTTTAGCATTTATTTCTTTATTATTGAGAGACAGAGACAGAGCGTGAGTGGGGAAGGGGCAGAGAGAGAGGGCGACACAGAATCGGAGGCAGGTTCCAGGCTCTGTGCTGACAGCACAGAGCCTGATGCGGAGCTCGAACTCACGGACTGCAAGACTGTGACTTGAGCCGAAGTTGGACGCTTAACTGACTGAGCCACCCAGGTGCCCCCCCTCCCCACATTTGTGCTCTCTCTCTGTCTCTCTCTCTCAAAAAAAAAAAATAAATAAATACACTAAAACAAAAAATCAAAATGAAATGCAAAAAACCATGATGAACAAAATATCAACATTTTGCAGACCAGTGCCAAGGTGAGGTACATTATAGCCTAAGGCAAAAAGAAAAATGTGCTCCACTGGTTTTAATAGAAACAAGCTCATCAATAGTATTTTCAAAATTTACTTCTTTGCTTACTTCATTTTCAGTTGCGAGAATTGCCATGTTTGATCATTTCTCCTGTCCAAGGGATGATCTTGAATGATTCTGAATTAGCTTAAGCTAATGTAAAATGATAAAAATTAGGTTTTGGCATAAATTAAATATTTAAATTTAAAATAACACTGTGAATTTTAATACACCTACTTTTGGATTTTTCATTATATTTTCAACTACTTTAATGTTCTGGAAGAATTTGGTATTTAAAGAATACATACAATAGGATACAGTCATGCACAACTTTTCCTTTTGCCTCAGGCTTCAATATGGCTCAGCACAGCACTGCCTTTTCATTTACGTAGTTCAGAATTTTATATTAGTTAACTATTCTTTATATTAACTTTTCGTAGCTGATGTGATTTCTTGCTCCTGGGTAGACCCTGAATGATGTGACCTCTAAGTACAAAATGGACTTCTTCCTGTTCTCCTTCCCACTCCTGAGCGCTTTCCCACAGTTGTTCTTGGCTCGTTCTTGGTGTCACATGAAATATAGCCTTCCCTCTTCTGCACACACTCATGTCTTTCCATACAAATTCAATCCATTCTTCAAGATCCATTTCACAAGCCGTGAAGTCATTGTTCACCCCTCCATCCCCCAGAATGTTTTGTCATTCTACCAGACCTTAGAGCCATTTGGACATTCATGCCATCATATTCTGTCTTTTGTTGTTATTTGTAAGTATTTATTATTTCTCCCCCGACTACACATCTGGGTTTTCAATCTT
This sequence comes from Panthera onca, assembly GCF_046562875.1. Taxonomy (NCBI): domain Eukaryota; kingdom Metazoa; phylum Chordata; class Mammalia; order Carnivora; family Felidae; genus Panthera; species Panthera onca. Next base: position 18,756,228 of record NC_138347.1, on the reverse strand, counting down.
TGAGGATCAGGGACTGGTCTCCTTCTGGTCTTACTCGTCTTTGAGCTTTGGGGCCCTGTGCACAGAGAGATTGGAGGCACAGTGGGTCACAAAGCACTGGGCTTCCACACAGAGGTGGAAGGCAACACTATTAAATACTTAAATTCTTTTTCTTTGTATTTCCAATGTTCTGAAGCTTTCTTCTTCTTCTCCTTCTCCTTCTCTTCCTCCTCCTCCTCCTCCTCCTCCTCCTTCTCCTTCTTCTTCTTTTCTTCTTTGTCTTTTGCCATCTCTGCCTCGGTGCTCAATTTTAGTCCTTAAAAGGGTTGATTAGCTTCTCTTCCTTGTTTAGCCTGCTGAGCACAGGGTGCCATTTAAAACAGTCAAGAGCAGTCTCTTCCCTGAGTTAGAAAGAGAATAATTTCCAGGAAGCAGAAAATCCCTATGGTACATTTGTGGGTGGGAACCAAATAGTCCTGCTGTGAATGGCTTTGTGAACAAGCCATTTTCCCCACTGAAGAGACGGGGTCCTGGCAGGATCCATTAATGAAGGGGCCATGGTAATTGGGACCAGTGGGGTATATTCCACTTACTTCTATAGCAATAAAAACACCTTCCACAAAACGGAAACATCAGGAACTGTCCATCCCCAGCCTCCCACAGGCCCCAACTTTGTTCTTTTAGAAAAGTCAGAGCCCACTGAGCCTGGGGTTGTTTTGTTAAAAGTTTGTTTATTTATATAACATAAAGGCGGTATCTTCAAACTGGAAACCAACTGATTTCAGACTACAAAAAGAATTTTCCAAAAACAAATGTACCAGGTCAAGTTTCGGCGTCACAGAAGGGGTAAGTAATTTAGCAAACTTGGCCAACCGCAATAGAGGATGGCATATTAAATTACTGCTGTGGAAAAGGAATTTGCATTCACAGACCTCAGGCGGCCTGGAACACCAAGTGTCGTTGGAGCTGAGAGCTTTCCCTGAGAAGCTTGCATCTTCTATACAGACTGCTGACCTACTTTCAGCTCTTTTTCTCCAAAAGGGTAGAAGGAACGAGCAGAGTAATGCAGGTCATAGAAGAGGGTCTTACACCTTGGTGTATTTATGTGCCTATTTGCTTCCCCAGACCAGGACCATGGCTGATGTAATTCGCAACTTACCCGCATGATTTATTGCAGAACGGATGAAAGGCCCAAAGTATCACAGGGGGCATCTGGTCCTTCCCTTCAGAAACTCAGTGGGATTTCTCTTAGAGTCAGACGCATTGACTGTCCTTTCATCACTAAGACGCTCTTTTCAGTACACTCGTGTAGGTAAAGGAAACCTGATGTACACCTAGAGACAAGCGAAGAAAATAAATCCAAATCTCCCTAGCTTGATTTCATTCTTACTGGCCTTTTCCATCTATCCATCCGTTCATCCATCTAGTACTTACTGAGGGCTTACTATGTGTTGGCACTAAGCCAGGAGCTGGTCTGTAGCCTAGGTGGGAAATCCATGATTTCTGTCCCCAGGGAGCAGCCTTGTTTGCCTCTGCAAACATTCAAGCCTCAGATAATCACCATAGTCCCAGTCTCTTAAAGTGAGAGCTCTCAAATGAGAAGCTGTGGGTGTCCTTCACGAACTCAGCCAAAGCTTCAAAAATTTGGACCTGAGGGTTTCGCGCAAAAACGAAACGTGCTTTTAAAATATCATAAGTGGCTCCCTATCTTTCCACCAAAATCGAAATCAGTGGTTTCAGCCAGGGGTGATCTTGCCTTCCAGGGGACATTTTCCAATGTATGGAGACATGTTTTATTGTCATGACTGGGGTGGGGGTGGTTCCATTAACACTCGGGGAGAGGCCAGGGATGCTGCTTAAATATGCTGCAATGGCGCCTTGTGCTCGGCGGGCCAAGTACTCAGTACCCCCAACAGAGACTTACCTGGCCCAAAACATCACTAGTGCTGTTTGAGAAACCCTACTTTTAAAAATTTTTAATTATTATTATTGTTTTTTAAATGCTTACCTATTTTTGAGAGAGAGACAGAGACAGAGCATGAGCTGGGGAAGGGCAGAGAGAGAAAGAGAGAGAGACAGACAGAATTCGAAGCAGGCTCCAGGCTGTGAGCTGTCAGCACAGAGCCTGACACAGGGCTCGAACCCATGAACCGAGAGATCATGACCTGAGCCGAAGTCTGAAGCTCAACCAACTGAGCCACCCGGACACCCCACCCTGCTTTTAACCAATACAGCCATAATGACTCCGGGTTTTTTTTTTCTATTTTTAATCAAGATGGATCACTTTATTTTGAAAGACAATGTTCTACTTGCCGAGTTCATAAATTACATTTCACACTAACAATGATAAGTCGTAACTGGAAACTACATTTACATTGACTATAGGAGTTTATCGTTGCAACAGCCTTTCACTTATCACATCCGATGCTGGAAAAGAGCTAGTGTTCGGAGCTTAAGCAGTTCTGCCTGACTGCAGCTTGCTGACAGGCAACCCCTTTGGATCTTCAATTTCCTGCCTCTAATGACCTCAGCAGATATTCGTGCTTCTGCCCATTCTCCTCTCTGCCTCTTTCTCAGAAAAGTCCTGGGAGCCTACTTCAGAGACATAGAATCTGGAACCAAAAAGCAAGGCTTAATCAAGGTTGCTCAGCAGGGCTTGTACCCTGGGCTTTCTGCCTCTCCTGAACTGGCTCATTATTCACTAGCCCCTTTGGGAGAGTTGTATAATATAAATCAGAAAAGACCATCACCTATAGTCCACCTAAGTGTTTGAAGGTTAACTTTAGTCAAGCAGGTGATTTATACTTATTTCCTTTAAAACCTCTATGGAGGATTAAGACAGCTTTCAGCCAGGACGCCAAGAAAGGAAATTGAATATTTTTAAAGCTCTGTTGTATTTTTCTCCAAGTATGAAAATACTGTTCCTTTAAAAAGTCTGCGTGCTCGAGGAAGCTTGGATGAAGAATACACTTTGGTGAAGTCATTAACTTATCACAATTTGATCAAACAAAAGGGCTTGGCGTTGCATCTATTAGGAATCTCCTAAGGGTCGAAAGATCGATTCAAGTCCAAGAAACTGGGCTACAAAACTAAGAGCCAGGATGTCTAATGAGGAATGTAATAGATCAACTGCCAGGAAGTTTCTAAAAAATGATATGAAAGGACGTGGTTTTGGTTATAGGGATCATCAATTAAAGTGACAATCTTTATAAAATTAATGGAATTCCCAGCTTAGTTGGGCCCGTCACTTGCTTTCCTTATTCAGGAGGGAAGAAGTTATAATCTAATATAGAGATCAGGAAGCATCCTCCCTCCTTCCTTTCCTCCTTATTTACCTTCTTTTCTTCTCATTTTTCTTCTTTTCTTTCTTTTTTGTGACCCCCACAGTTCAGACAGTACTTGGTGTCAAAGACATACTAAGAGCAGTCAACATTGCCTAGCCTACTCCGTTCCAACCTGACCCCAGCAGCAGCGGCTTCCGTATTACCCCACAGAGAAAGAGACTGCGGTGCTTGACTATTTTGCGGTGCCATTTTGTGTTCAGCATGACAAAATATTTGCTTGCAGTAAAAGGGGATTTGGAGACTGGTTTAAAATTCAATAACTCAGTCTTTAGTGAGCTTCACCCACTCCACCTTTTTACTATACCTCTCCCCTTGGCACCTAGGATTGACTTAGAGTCTCTTCAGGGGATCCCGACTCAGGATTAAGTTACATAGTCTATGGAAAGATTACCAGGTTGTTTTTTGGTTTTTTTTTTTATATCACTTTAAAATGCAAATGAATTTTTAGTGGTGAATAAATTTGATTTAGTGGTAAATAAATTTCTTTTTCCTGGGTTATGAAAATTTGAGTGCCTCATTTCATGACAAAACAACTCAGCAACCAAGGGTGTTTCTTAATTATCCTTTCATCTGAATGCTGCCTGCTCTAATTTTTTATGCTAAAAAAGAATATATTTAGTAACCTAAAGATATGCCTTCTAAACATGGTTCCTGTAACAGTTAAATAACTTGATGCATTTTCTCCTTTTGGCTGAAGTCAGTGTTTCTTCATGCAATTCATAATTGCTTTCTGTTAAAAAGAGTGACTCTGTGTATTAGAATAGAATTTAATCCAGTTTAATAATTTAATAATTTAACCCAAGGCATGGGCAATCAATAGGATATACCCAATGATCCAATGATATGACTCAAAGAAAACAAAGGCCAGGGGGCTTCTGTCATTATATATCATATGTAAACTTTCTCATTCCAGAAGACAGCTTAGTGGTTCTTTAAAATAATCTGAAATTAGCCAACGTAGACCAATTTATATCTGCTTTCTGTTTGAATAAATCTATGCATTACAGGTTCAGGGCTCAAAAACCAGAGTAGAAGCTCTGAAATCTCAGATGATGTGGCAACAATAGTCACAGCTGTTATTTATACCAAATTATATGAATATGTTCATAAATTTTTCTATCAATGAATTAATTATAGACAGAAGAGTCACAGTTTTCAACACATTCTCAGTGGTCCATGAACTAACAGAAATTACCACCTCTCTGAACATCTGTGATAACTGACATTTTCCAGACTAACACTAGAATGTAAAGTCCACAAGGGCACTCATTTTGTCTATTTTGTTAACTGCTCTATCCCCAGCACCTGGAACACCGGGAATACTTAATAAATATTTTGTTAAATGAAGAAATGAATCACACAAAAGCATTGCAAGTTCTCAGCGGTTCTATTAAATAGCTGAACAGGGCGCCTGGGTGGCTCAGTCGGTTGAGCATCTGACTTTGGCTCAGGTCATGATCTCGTGGTTCATGAGTTCGGGCCCCAAGTTGGGCTCTATGCTGACAGCTCAGAGCCTGCAGCCTGCTTCCGATTCGGTGTCTCCTTCTGTCTCTGCCCTTCCCCAACTCACACTCTGTCTCTCTCTCTTTCTCAAAAGTAAATAAACATTAAAAAAAAAAAAAAAGCTAAACAAAGACCAAATATTATTCAATAAAAGTCAAATGTTGATTTCCTTTTTTTTTTTTTTTAATTGGCAATCCAAATCTGTTTAAGGTTAATTAAACAGAATATTCAGGCAGCTAAAAACCTTAATTTTTCAAATATTTGGCTGACTGGCAGTCTCTCCACTTTTAATTTCATCCATTGGTTCATGTTGTCCAAGAAGATCTGTGGTTTTTGCTTTATCTTGTAAATTACACATTTGTTTCAATTGTTTCCAAGTTGGGGCAGGACCAAGCCTTATAGTCAGCCCTTCCTCATTCCCATGCCTTTGGAGTGCTTCCTTGGGGCAAACTATTTGAAATATTCATTTAACCACATAGTCACTAATTGCCTACCCATGTTTCCACAGGAGTGTATTGATCCCTTTGCTGTTCAAGGGTTCAAGGACTTTTTTTTTTTCTCTAACTTGTGCCCTCACCTCTTTTCCTGTCCCCAAGTGACTTTCAGTGCCACAATTTCGGGCCACAGAACATGTACTTTTAATAATTAGAAGATTGAGGATGTCAAGGGACATGGCATGTGTATACAAGAATATTCTAAAATAAAATGTTATTTGTTTTTTGGGGCACCCGGGTGGCTCAATCAGTTGAGCATTCGACTTGGGTTCAGGTCATGGTTTCATGGTTTGTGGGTTCGAGCCCTGCATTGGGCTCTGTGCTGACAGCTCAGAGCCTGGAGCCTGCTTTGGATCCTGTGTCTCCCTCTCTCTGCCCCTCCCCCACTCATGCTTACCCTTTCTCTCTCTCTCTCTCAAAACTAAAAAAATAAAAAAAATGTATTTGTTTTCCTAACAAATGCAATTCTTGATTTTTTATTTTAAAAAATAAAAGGGTAAAAGATATAATAGCCTAGATGATAAAAGAGTAATAGTACAGAAAATTTTACAGTAAATTGAAAGTACTCCATGCGAATTGCTTACCAGTATTGCCATTTTGTATAGAAAGTTCAAAATCAGTGTATTGAAGTGGAAATTGGAGGGATTGTTAGAAATAAGTGAACCAGGCAGCAGACCATGTAAAAAGTATAGGGACCCAAATGTATTCTTTCCTCCCATTGGGACCAAATTTATTTCCCCTTACAAGACTGCTCATAAAGACTTCTGGGTTATCTGGAAATTTCATGGTTCTTGATTAACTGGTTCTTCCTTAGCGTATATTTCGTGTCATTTCAATCTAAATTCTGATTCAAATTGGGGCACCTTGAGGTTTTCATTGTCAATACTATTGAGTCCCCATGAAAGTATTTAACTTTTCATACATAATGGCAGTGGCCACAAGGATTAACGTGATAATCATCCAAAAAAGAGGCAGTCACATAGACTCTGGACTTTTATTATATCTCTCTTTTAATAGTCTTGGACCATATAATACTATTTTTAATCTTTTACTCTGAAATACTTTTAGACTTACAGAAAGGCTCAAAAATAGTACAGAGCACTCCATATACCCTTCCCTCACTCTCCCCTATTGTTAACATCTTGGTTTTCTGCTCTTTTTCTTTTTTTAAAAATGTACGTGACATAGGTTATAGTAGTTTCAGGTGTAGAACATAGTGATTCAACAATTTTTATATGTGCTGGATTGACGAGATGAACAAAGGAGCCATACACGAAAAGTTCAAGGATCAATTTGCTATTCAGATTGGAAAAGATTTATTTGCAAGAGTCATTTGCAGCATCTCTAAGCTCTCTCTACTTCCCGTACTACTCCCTCCTCACTCCAAAGAAAAGGGAGAGGAACCCTGGGCAGTCTGTTGTCTGGGTTGTTTAAATGCCCATTGGAGCCTCACTGCCAGTGAGATGAGCATGTGCTTCTGGCCCATCTGAATTTAATCTAAGAAGGCTCCACACTGGTAGTCGAGAACGGATAATTACTGCATTAAGTTGTGGAATGTTTGTGGTACTTGCATTGCTTTCCGAAAGAAAAGACAAGATCTCACAAGGCCATTTGTGTCTGCCAAGCTTCAGGACAGGAAACATTATACTGGTTGTGGGTAAGATCATGTTATCATGCTAAGATAGACTCACCGCTCAGCCGAGTAAATATTCTCCAAGCCTTGGCTGGTCTATAAGCCCCAAACCTTCTCTCCATTCCTCTCAAAATTTTGCCAACTTTAACATATATATATGTCATATACGTCATATATATATGTGTGTGTGTGTGTATATATATATATATATATATTAGAGTCATGTAATTTTCCTTCCCTTACATGAATCCACTTTTACATGTGAGAATTAGATTCATGTACAGTGAGCCATATACATTTGCCAGACTCACCTATAATTTTAGGAAATTTTAAGGAGCAATGTAGAGGATGGTCTAGAGAAAAATCATATGCGGGACACCTTGGATTGTTTGCGAAAAGTCTCTGTGGTTGTCAAAATGGTTAATCTGGCACAGGCAACATAACATGAAAACAAAAAATCACATAGTTCTGTGTCTGAAACGGCAAACAGTAGGGTGCTTTTTCATCCATTACTGTCATTGGAATATTTTCATCTTTTTGCCTCTGGGCATTAAAATGCAACTACTCCACGATCCACAAAACCCATTAGCATAAACAATAAAAAGACCAATGGTCAGACAACACAGGGCTGGCTTTGCAATTAGTTTAGTAAAATGCAGATACAGAGAAAATGCTTGGTGTCAGAGCGATGTACATCATAATAGGCTAAACCGTTTTTGGACATTAATTCTAGGTTCCTTTATATATGGCTCTTGTGCCTTTCCTTTTTCTAAATAAAACATCTGTGTTCCGTTAAGGTTTTTGAGTGTGTGTGTGTGTGTGTGTGTGTGTGTTTTCTCTTTTCCTCAAAGTTTTCTTATGTTAGAATTTCTGCCTACCGGCTAGGACAGGAAACAGAAACATTTCCCTCCAGCTGTCCTTTGAGAAAATTCTGTTTCTCCTTTGCAGAAGCGGTTCCTGCCTCCAAGATGATGGGCAGAAGTGATGGGCAGCTTGTGCTGTGGTTTTGCTTCCATCCTTCTAGGTAACTGCCGGTAGCACTCTCTCTGCTGGTCTTGACATTCGAAAGGCAAAAGGAAGAGTGTAAGCACTTCTCAGCAGACAGCAGCTGAAACCCACGGTGCACCTGCAGCCCCGTTGTAACCAAGACATGGAGATGCTTCCTTTAACCTTCTTCTGGAAAGAAGCGGGGGAGAATACCACCATGGCATGCATTTTTCTTATCTCTTTGCCCCTGAGTTTTTGCCCATTAGAGAATAAAATCATCAGAACCAGAGGACTTCTTAATTTTTTTCTAGTCAATTTTCAGTCCTAACCTGGCCTCCTTGGCCCCTTCAACAATCTTAGGTGCAGTTATTCACCACAGTGAAAACTGGAGACATAACTCATTCTGCTGATGCAACAAAATCATATTTATGTGGTTAACGCTATTGATGACAGGGTGGGGGACTTTCAGAGGATGAGGATCTTGTGGGATAATTATCACATCCCTTATTTGTGTGGCCTATTAGCGACATGGCTTTCTATTTTACCTTATTAGCACCTTGTGGTTCATCTTTTCCTGACATAGTTTGGAAACAAAACATAATGTATTTATACAATTTGGCTGTGACACGTAAGATGAATTTGGTCTTGGCAGTCCAACACTTACCATCGTGAAAAGTGGCACATACCTGATTCCATATGGTATACCTGGGAGAAAGACCAAATGATACTTTTTGGCCTCCTCCCCCATATGGGTTATTTCTTCTGGTGAGATTACCCTAAATGCTGTCGTCAGGTAAATTCCTTGAATTCACTGAGGGGCACTTTGCACTCTACCACTGGATGACAGTGGGGAAGCCGCAGCTGATGAGGCTGTTGGGGAGACAAGGTAGAGGTCTGGGGGAGCCAGGACTTCGTTTTAAGGGAGTGTTTTACAGGCTGTAGTATGGAGTCTTCAGGGAGAGCTGGAGGTAAAAGGAATGGACCAGATTCTTGCTTATATCTTCCAGAGCTGCGGGTAAGTCACCTCACATCACTGGGCCTTAGTTTCCTGCTCAGTAAAATAAGGGACCTAACCAAATAATCTCTAATGCCCCTTCACCTTTGGTATTTCTCTGATCTTAAGCATTTGGACAAAATTTGGGTGACTGGAATGAGACGGGTAGCATGGGGACCTGAGAACTACTTCTTTCTTTCTTTTTTAGAAACAGTCATAAAGTCAGATGTAACGCTTTTCTACTCTCTTGGAGATAAAGACACAAAATCTTGAGCCAGAAATATCTTTAGAGAGTCTCAGAAGAGTCCAGGGGCCGGGCCCTGCAGGCACGTGGGCCTCTGTCAGGGAACGCTCTAGAGGACAGTGCTGAGGTGTCTGCTGGGACTCCAGAGTTTTAGGGATCACCTTTAGGTTTGAAAAGAATCTTCTTCCATATATGCAGAGCTTTTAGGGGTACCTTAGGGTTAAAATGAGCCAGGAGAGAGCACACATGTGATTATAAATATACACTGAAATCGAACTTCCAGAAACTCATCTCTCTTAGGCTCATTTCCTCTCAATTTTGCTTCTTCAATCCCTAAAGCTTATTAAAGATTCTACACTGCGCTCGCCTTTGGTTGACTACTCCTGAGGTGCTTACTTCTCTGAGTTCGCCATTTTTCTCTGTTCTATTAACTATCTGTATTTCATGGTGCAATTCCCCAAAGCTTGGATCGTAGTTTTTAGGCTGAAGTACAATTCTTCAGTAATAGGTGTAATTTTCATTAAACGACCGCTTGCCTTTTCTTATGGCTGGAGCTCTGTCCCTTGATGTAAAAGGGCTGCTGGCCGTAGATAAAAACCCTCTGGTTTGGAAGGATGAATAGAAACGATGGGGGCAATTGAGAGCTGGTTTTTCTTTGCCACGGAAACGTAGCAGAAGCCTATTTCCCCTGCCAGGCCATCGCTCCACGTCCACGTGGAGGAAACCACCACAGGAAACTGAAACTAGCAAAGCCTACACACTGTGAAGAGTATTTAAGACTCTTCAGTCTGTGACTGGATCTTGAGAACGCAAAACAAGATATGGAGCTGTGTTGGTTCTCTCCAGTTTTTCTAACATATTTGAGTAAGTCATTCCCTTTCCTCCCAGTTTGCCCCCTTCTCAGTCTTTTCTCTGTGCTCATTGTCCAAGTGTGATAACTCAATTTGATGCATTTATTCAAACAAATGCTCATTGAGCAATCATGGGTGAGCCGCTGTTCTCGGCACTAAGGATTCATTAGCGAACAAAATAGAAACAAAGTCTTGCCTTTGTGGAGTTTGTATTGTAATGAAAGGAGAACCGTGAGCAAATGGAAGTAAAATGGGGCCAAGGGGACAAACGATGGGGGGCAGGGGTGTAGGAAATGGTCGGGGGCAGGGAGGGAGTTTGGTTTTAACCAGTATGGTCAGGAACAATAGCATCAAAATGATGACATTGGGTCAAAGACCTACAGAAGATAAAGGAATAAGGTGAATGGATAACCAGTGGGTGGTGATTTTTGGTCCCAGCAACTGGGAGAGCAGAGTTGTTTAGTAAGAAGGGAAAGGCAGGGGTGCCTGGGTGGCTCAGTTGGTTGAGCGTCTGACTTCGGCTCAGGTCATGATCTCGTGGTTTGTGAGTTCGAGCCCTGTGTCGGGCTCTGTGCTGACAGCTTGGAGCCTGGAGCCTGCTTTGGATTCTGTGTCTCCCTCTCTCTCTGCCCCTCCCCCACCCATGCTCTGGCTCTGTCTCTCTCTGTCAAAAATAAATAAACATTAAAAAAAATTTTAAAAAAGAATGGAAAGGCAAAAGGGGGAGGAAGACATCTGGAGCTGGATGCTGACCATGTTAAGGACAAGATGTCTGTGAAATATTCGGATGGAGATATCAGTTTCGAAGGGGCACAGGCACCCCAATGTTTATAGCAGCACTATCAACAATAGTCAAATTATGGAAAACCCAAATGTCCATTGACTGAAGAATGGATAAAGAAGATGTGGTATGTCTATACAGTGGAATACTACTCGGCAATGAAAAAGGGTGAAATCTTGCCATTTGCAACAACGTGGATAGAACTAGAATGTATTATGCTAAGCAAAATAAGTTAGAGAGAGACAGATATCACATGATTCCACTCATATGTGGGATTTGAGAAACAAAACAGATAAACGTAGGAGAAGGGAAGGAAAAATAAGATAAAAACAGAGAGGGAGGCAAACCATTAGAGCCGGAGCACAAACTGAAGGTTGCTGGAGGGGAGGGGGATGGGGGGGATGGGTTAAATGGGTGATGGGCATCAAGGAGGACACTTGTTGGGATGAGCACGGGTGTCATATGTAAGTGATGAACCACTGGGTTCTACTCCTGAAGCCAAGACTACACTGTATGTTAACTAACTTGAGAATAAAAAAAAAGAAAAGAAAAGAAAAAAGAAAAAAAAGAAGCAGATATCAGCAGGCAACAGGGAATCTGAAGTTCAGGGGACAGGTCCAAAAAGGGAAATGTGAAAAGAAATTGTCCTACCCAAGGGAATTGAGCTACATCGTTCATCACTGTGTGTCCCAAACTGTCTTTCATCACCAGTCAGTTATGCTAGGCAGATCAAGAAAGAGGAATGGTTGTCACCTCTACTTTATCTGAATGGAATATATATATTTTTCTTAATGTAGTGGTTTTGTTTTCTGACATGGTTTTCATCAAGAGATAAGGGTCTCTGTGCCCTCTCCTTCACCTGGGGAACATCCTTGTGACTACCTCCATGAATTGGGTATGACAGAAGTGATGTCATGGAAATTCCGAGACTAAGACATAAAAGGCAATATAGCTTCTGCCCTCTTTTTGGGACATTCACCGTTGGAACTCTGCCACCATGCTATCAGAATGCCCCGGCCGCGTGAAGAGGCACACGTTTAGAGGCACTGAGGTTTCTAGCCAAACTCCCAGGCTGATGGCTTGTACCAACCGGCCAGCCGTGTGAATGTGCCATCTTGGAAACAGATCCTCTAGGCTTTGGTCGGGCTGCCCCAGTTGATACTATGGGGACACGACCCTTCTCCATCAAGCCCTGTTCAAATTGCAGATTTGTGGCAAAATAAAAATTGTTAGTGTATAAGCACCGTTTAGTCACGGTTACTTGGAGATTTGTAAGGTCTTGAGAGTGGAACCACATGCTTGTTTTTTTTAACCACTGTATCCCCCATCACTGGCATTGTCTGAGTGTATACAGTAGACATTCAATAAGAGTGTTACGTGAACGAATGACTCGAGATGAAGCCGCTGTGGCCACCTTACACACCGGAGGAGGATTGTTTGAGAAAGAGTCCTAGTTTGGAGGAACAGAGTTCAGCCTAAGAAAAACTAAGTTTAGGGGCACCTGGGTGGCTCAGTCGGTGAAGCGTCTCGCTCTTGATATGGGCTCAGGTCATGAACGTGTGGTTGTGGGATCAAGCTCCTTGCGCACTTGGGATTCTTTCTCTCCCTCTCTTTGACCCCTCCCCCCCCCCGCCCTCTCTTTCTCTCTCTCTCAAAATTAATAAACAAACTTAAAAAAAAAAGAAAAAACTAAATTTAGGGTGGTTAAAAATTATAGTATGCTCTCAGGTTAAAGCAGGTTATCCAAGAATACTTTGTTATCCCAGACAACTTACAATTAAAATGATCAACCCTGGAAATCACTCTAAAACCTTTTCAAAGACCGCGATGTCAGAAATGAGACATTGCCAGGGTGCCTGGGTAGCTCGGTTGGTTAAGTGTCTGACTTGGGCTCAGGTCATAATCTCACCGTCGTGAGTTCAAGCCCCGCGTTGGGCTCTCTGCTGTCAGTGCAGAGCCTGCTTCGGATCCTCTGTCTTCCTCTCTCTGGCCCCCACCTCTCAAAAATAAATAAGACATTAAAAGAGAGAGAGCGAGAGAGCGACATTGCCTGTTGGGTAGCCTCAGAGCCTGTTGCCTGAAGAGGCGTAACTTTTGTTGCTTTAGTAGCCCCAGTGGATATTCTGATGTGATCTGCAAATGTAAATATAATCAAAGCAAGGGAATTACATGGTGATTTCTGCTCTGATTTTTCCTATATATAGAAAATCACACTACTGTAGGGCCCTTAGATCTGCGTGTAGGAAAGAAGGAATAGAAGAGAATGGCCACAGGGACCTTTCAGGAATCTTCTACAAGAGAATTATTCCTAGATGACCAGCCTCATAGGAAAATGGTGTGTACAGTGAAGCCAAAATTAGTCTCTCTTTTTTCATTTCAACTTGGCAATATGTGACATTACCCAAGTCCCCCTGAGTCCTGTGGTACTTTGAGAGGGCACTCACGAATATTACTGATGAGGGTGGGACTTCCTTTTTCAAAAAGGGATAAGAAGTACAAATGCCCTTCTACTTCTCTGACACTCTCCTGAGTAGCTAACGCTTCTCTACCATTTACTTCTGAAAACTTCATATATTTTAACAAATTTAATCCTCGTCACCACCGAATGAAGAGCTATTATTATTTTATTTTTACAAAGCGGGAGACTGAGGCAGAGCCTGACTCAGGTGTGCAGTCTTGAAGCAGATGTTAAACTATCTTTTATTAAAAAGCAAAAACTAAAGAACACATTGATTTGTGGTCGATGAGATTGGCTTAAAATCTTAGCAGAAAAATTTCCCAAAGAAGGTGGATTAGATAGCCTTATGTGGTCATTAAAAATAGTGAAGAGGGGCGCCTGGGTGGCTCAGCCGGATAAGCATTGGGCTTCGGCTCAGGTCACGATCTTACGGTTTGTGAGTTTGAGCCCCATATCAGGCTCTCTGCTGTCAGCACAGAGCCTGCTTTGGATCCTCTGTCCCCTCCCTTTCTGTCCCTTCCCATCTTGTTCTTTCTTTCTCTCTCTCAAAATAAATAAATACAGTAAAAAATTTTAAAAAATAGTTAAGAAATTTTTAGGTGATATGAGAATATGCATATATTAAAGCAAATGGAAAAACAGCACGTAGGCTACGAGATATGAGAGAATGGAAAGTGAGATAAATGCATGTGATTTAAAAATACTGATAGTGTATATGCAAAAGTATTAACAGTACTTCTGTCTGGATGGTGGGATTATGGGTGAATCCTTTTTCTTCCTACATTTTGTCTTACGTACAATTAGCGCAGACAGCATTTATAATCACGACATATATTGTTAAAGCAGAAATAGGCATCTGGGCCTGAGACCCAGGGAAAAGATCGAGGTTTAAGCTTTGTATATGAGTTATAACTAATACTTTCCGTGTGGCCGTGGTAACTTAGAGACAGTGTATAGAAGGGAAAACTGAGGCCAGAGCCTTGGGGTCCCCCAACATCTAAAGCTGCAATTCTTACGACCTTCCGTGGCTTGAATAATCATGGGGAGAATTGCTTATTCAAAATCAGGAGTCCTTGGGCGCCTGGGTGGCTCAGGCGGTTAAGCATCAGACTTTGGCTCAGGTCACGATCTCACGGCTTGTGAGTTGGAGCCCCGCATCGCTCTGTGCTGTCAGCCCGGTGCTTGCTTGGGATTCTCTCCCTCCCTCTCTCTCTGCCCCTCTCCTGCAATCTCTCTCTCTCTCTGACTCTCAAAAATAATAAACATGAAAAAAATCATACAAAATGAGGAGTCCTGGGTCCAGAGATTATCTAAGTAGATCCAAGATGAGATCCAGGAAATTGTATTCTTTTGGCAAGGCCTCCAGGTAATTCTGATATGAGAGAATGAAAGAGCCTTTGAGAAACACAGATCTGAAGACCAGCACTCCATGGAGGGTGCAGGTAGAAAGAAAGCCAGAGAGTCACGGCCAGGAAGCTGAAGGATTTTTGAAGCAATACGTGTAAAACAAATTAAAAGCACGTTGTGATATAATAAGTGGTTCTCCACCCTACTGCGTAGTGGAATCACTTGGGGGAAATTTTTTCTTAACTTTTTTAAAAGTTTATTTATTTTTGAGAAAGCCAGAGACAGCACGAGCGGGGGAGGAGCAGAGAGAGAAGGAGTGAAAATCCCAAACGGGCTCCGCGCCAATCATGACCTGAGCGGAAACCAAGATGATTAAGCGACAGGGCCACCCAGGTGCCCCCACCTGGGGGAGCTTTTAAAACCTACCATTGTGGAGATTTCCCCATAATGTTGGTTGACTCTCCCTCTTCAGCATTATTGAGAGGAAGAGAAACTGCAACCTTCCAATTGTGTGTAAGCAGAGGAAACAAACAAATCAAAATCAATGTCAACAGCATGTCCTCTGCTGGCTTGCTGCAGCCACCCCGAACCAATGGGTGGGTGCAGACAGGGACAGAGAGAGGTCTGGAAATCCTGGGGAAAGACTGGAGGGAAGCAGGGGAGTTTGAGGGGGAAAAAAGACAAAACCACCCTCAAAAGAGAAAGTGAAAGAACATACACAAAAATAACGAACAGAGAGGGGGATTGGTAGCGTTATCTCCCTGGCTATAGAGAGGGGTCTCAAAGTGTGCAGGACCAGAGCGGGTGACTTGCAGAAGCCATGGATCTGCAGGAGAATGAAATATGGAGAAGAGGGGTTGCTCCTGGGAGACAGGCAATGAAGGGAAAGAAGGAAACGAGCGAAATGGAGGATCCTACAGAAAGCAGGAACAAGACACATCGCGTCCTGCCCTCCCAACGCCATCCATGAAAGGACAGACAGAAGAATGTGCTCTAAACCAGGCACCTGCCCAGACACGAATACGAACAGAAAACATGCAACACAAGATTCAATTAAACAGTCTGCACCATGCATCATGCATCTGGGAAGATGGAAAATGCCCCGGATCAGAAATAGAAAAACTAAGTAGAGAGATCAAGAAAGAATCAGGAAGAAATGAAACAAGAGCTGATCGAATTTAGGAAAGACGGAGGAGGAAAATCACAGAACTGTATCAGTGATAAAGAACAGGTCACGAGGTGCCCGCGGGAGAATGGGTTCAAATAGAAATTTAATGGAGGGAACCGAATAAAAGAAGGGAAACCACCGAGAGAAATGAACACGAGACAACAAATACATAAAAAGGATCAGAAAGAGGTTGAAATGGAAATGAGGCAAAGGAGCCCCAAAGTGTGTGCTAATGATATATCTGAAGAAGAAAATAAAATTATGGAACAGAATATTTACAACTGTAATCCAAAAAAAAGTTCCCAGAAACAAGGAACTGAATCCACACAGTGAAAGAGTCCTGGGGGTTACCTGGAAAACTGACCCCGTATAATCAACTTTGAATTATTAGACTTTAAAGGAACAAAATTGTCAGAGCCTCTAGGCAGAAAATGAAAACACTTAACAAAGGAAAGGGAAGTAGACGGCCTCGGATTTCTCAAAAATAACATACGAGGCAAGGAAACAGTAGAGCAGCATTTTTCTAGACACCGAAGGATAAAGAAGCTGCCTTTCAAGTTTCAAGGTCGTAAAGATCAGTTTTGAATGTGTTAGGACTCCAGAGATACGGTCCATGTGTTTTTATTTTAATTAATTAATTAATTAATTAATTAATTTCTTAGTAACCTCTACACCCAATGTGTAGAGGGGCTTGAACTCATAACCCTGAGATCAAGAGTCACATGCTCTACTGGTTGAGCCAGCCAGGTGCCCCTCACACATGCTCTTGCTGAGGAATTCTTTTTTTTTTATTATTAAATATAATTTTATTGTCAAATTGGCTTCCAGACAACACCCAGTGATCATCCCACCCCCCATCAACCCTCAGTTTGTTCTCAGTATTTAAGAGTCTCTTATGGTTTGCCTCCCTCCCTCTCCGTAACTTCCCCCCCCCCTTTCCCCCCCGCTCTGGTCTTCTGTTAAGTTTCTCAGGATCCACATATGAGTGAAAACATATGGTATCTGTCTTTCTTTGCCTGACTTATTTCACGTAGCATAATACCCTCCAGTTGCATCCATGTTGCTGCAAATGGCCAGATTTCAATCTTTCTCATTGCCAAGTAGTATTCCATTGTATATATAAACCACATCTTCTTTATCCATTCATCAGTTGATGGACATTTAGGCTCTTTCCATAATTTGGCTATTGTTGAAAGGGCTGCTATGAACATTGGGGTACAAGTGCCCCTATGCATCAGCACTCCTGCATCCCTTGGGTAAATTCCTAGCAGTGCTATCGCTGGGTCATAGGGTAGATCTATTTTTAATTTTTTGAGGAACCTTTGCAGTGTTTTTCAGAGCGGCTGCACCAGTTTGCATTCCCACCAACAGTGCAAGAGGGTTCCCATTTGTCCACATCCTCACCAGCATCTGTAGTCTCCTGATTTGTTCATTTTAGCCACTCTTGCTAAGGAATTCTAACAGTTTCTAATTAGAAGGGTGAGCTTCATCCAACCAAAAGATGTCTGGGGATAAAAGACTGGTGGAGAGCATTTCACATATTCCACTGTAGAGACTAAAATCGGGTGGGATCAGGGTTGAAGAAAAATATATCAACATTTATGTCTGAATAAATAGAACAAATAACAACTGACAAAATGGGAGAAGGGAAAGAAAAGGGAGAGGGTAGGGTAAGACCATTCACTGTTGACAGTGGGAAGGGATCAAAGAACATCATTTGGAAAAGACAGCTAGTAAAGGTTAAGAAAAAAAGGGATTTAAGAGCACTGCAAAAATCATTTGTAAAAAAGTAACCACTAGAATAAAAATACGCTTCCTATAAACCACACACACACACACACGCGGGTAAGAATCCTCCTTCCATAGAGACACATTAAATATAATACTTAGTAACTACAACAATTGACAGAACTCAGAGCAAACATAGTCATATCATAAAACCGAGTGGGTCTAACTTGCCTATTAAACCAAAAAGACTTCCAAATTGGCTCATATAACAAAAACCCAGCTCTGTGCTGTGTACATGGCATGCCCTGAAAATGCAGCAATTGACAAGGCTAAAAATAAAGAGGGTGGACAAAAATTTATCAGGCAAATGGAAACAGTAAGACAGCAGGGACTGCAATCCTGATGGCAAAATAGATTTCAAGCCCCAAACAAAAAGATGTAAAGAGAAAATTCAGAAATACAAAATGGCCCTTGAGCATATCAAGTTTTATTCATAATAAACTAAATGCAAATGAAAAGCGTGTTGAGAGGCCATCCCTCACCCATCAGGTCGGTCATGCAACCCTCCCCGCCACCCCCCAAGATCTCATTGATCTTTGGGCTGGATAAATTACCTATTGATTAATCCCCAGGCCATCTGGAGAATCCTTTCATTATACCTCAATCTGAGAACCAAGACTATAAGGCAGTATCATTTCTTTTCATAAATTCTACCTATATAAGCTCTCTAAGCTCACTCTCTATGCTTTAAAAATTTCCTCCTTAGCTCTGAAATGATCAAAACTAAAGCTTGCAGTTATTGGGACTGAAGCCTGCCTGGGAGTAACATTCCATACCTATGAGAAAGTTCGGTTTTAATTCATTAGTGTCATGAGAAATGTACCATCATACTAGGACTAACTTTCCCCCCGTTGGCCACCTTCTAGCGAGGCAAAATGGAATCGCAGCTTATACCCAAATGGTCATACCTTAACACACCTTCATATAGCCTTCACATCTACTTGCCCTTAACAGGATAAGGGAGAGAGTTGTTTTGTTCACAAGAGAACAGGACACAGACGAGTTTTTTTTTTTAATGTTTATTTACTTATTCTGAGAGAGAGAGAGAGGGAGAGAGAAGTAGAGAGAATCCCAAGCAGGCTCCGTGCTGTCAGAAGTAGAGAGAATCCCAAGCAGGCTCCGTGCTGTCAGCACAGATCCTGACGCAGGGCTCGAACTCAAGAACCGTGAGATCACGACCTGAGCTGAAATCAAGAGTCGGACGCTTATCTATCTCACTGAACCACCCAGGCGCCCTCACTCGGGTGAGTTTTAATGGAGTCTGTTCTTAGAGCACAGTGACGTGAGGAAACGAATTTAAAATTCTGTGTTTCGTGTTTTGGTTTAAAAGGTTAAATCCAGAGCTCAAATGGGAAGGTTGATGCACGTGCTCACCTGGTTCCAAGCACAACACGGTAAAAACACCAGGTCAATCAATGTGTTCTTAGACCTTTGGGATAGCAGATGGGACAGGCTCTCCAACTAAAAATCATGTGCCCAGGACATTGTTTTAAAATAGCTACAGGGGTGCCTGGGTGGCTCGGTTGAGCACTCAAATCTCGATTTTGACTCAGGTGGTGGGATTGAGCCCTGTGTCAGGCTCCGGGCTGAGTGTGGAGTTTGCTTGGGGACTCTCTCTCTCTCTCTCTCTGCCTCTCACCTACTAATGCTATCTCAAAAAAAAAAAAAAAAAGAAAAAAAAAAAGAAAAAAAAGCTACAGAGCTGTGGTTCGTAAATGGGGGCGATTTAGTTCCCCCCAAGGGACGCGTGGCAATGTCTGGAGACATTTTTGATTATCACGTGGGGAGTGCTCCTGGCGTCTCGTGAGTACAGACCGGAAATCCATCAGTGCTCAGGACAGACTCCCAGCAAGGAAGGATTCCTTCCAAAATGTCAGTTGTGTCAGCACTCAGAAGATCTGCTTTAGAGCTAGCCATCAGCTTGTCTTAGTCTTTACTTCTCTGGAGCTTCTCTCTTCAGCTCTTATTTGGGACTGTTATGGTCTGTCTGAATGTCTGTCCCCTCTCCCCCAATTCTTGTGTTGAAATTATAATGCCCAATGTGCTCCTACCAGGAGGTGGGGCCTTTGGGAGGGGACTAAGGTCATGAGGATCCTTAAAATGGGACCAGTGACCTTGTACAATGAGAAATCTGCAACCCGGAAGGTCACACACGGCCGTGCTGGCACCTTGCCCCGGGACTTCCAATCTGCAGAACTGCGAAAAGTAAATTTCTGTTGTTTAGTCTGCGGTATTTTATTATGGCGGTCCGAACAGACTACGACAGAGACCAACTTGAGGACCAAGATACAGCAGCAAACATACTTTGGACCAAGCTAAAAACTGAGTTAGATCAATGAGGTATTTTACTAGCACTGGAAGATGCATGTTTCCTACTCAGATACCTTGCACTTAAGATACAAATCTGTTGGATGTCCAAGAGCAGATTACGTCAGAAGGTTCCTCACCAGGCTTTAAGGACTACATGGTCAAACGGTGGTTACCATGGAATCATTCACACCAGCACAATGGCGCTCCTCCAAGAATGTATTTATTTACATGAAAACACCAGTTTATACAAATTGAAGACAAATCTTAAAAGGGTTTGTCCAGGCAGGACTTCCCCATTCCCTGATTTTGCCCCTTCCCCTCTCACTTTCTTTTGCTATCATAAATAAAATGTTTTAGACTGGTTAAAAGAAACTGAATCTGCTTCTTTCCGCTCCCCCCTTCCCCAATTACTGTGAATATTTAACATCCATAGTTATCCTTCAAAGAAAACTCTTGCCCAGGGTGATTTTATTTAATTTATTTATGTAATACAGTGTAGAAAGCTATCATGGTCATAAGCAATGATTCTGTACAATCGTCCTGTGGAAAATTTTTTGGGAGAATTCTTGGTAATTTGAGGCCAGCAGAACACTCCCGCCACCCCCCCCCCCCCATAAAAGTGCTTACAATGAACAGGGATTCTTTTCTTTATCAAAGATCCAAAGATACATGGACAAAAAAGTTTCAATTCTCAATGCCTAATGTGTGCATATAAAACAGGCACAAAGAAATAAATGTGTATCCTCGTAATTCCTATATCACAAATATAGCAGAAGCAGCAATCTGTACAGTAAAATGCAATCATGGAAAAAAAAAATTCTCGAAATCATTTGGAATACTTAAAAATGCCGAACTTTAAAATGCATAGTGATCAGGAAAAGAATACTTAGGCAAGAGAAGCAGCTATAGTCCCACGTTCACATGAAGCATCCCCCATCGATTCTTAAAGCATATTTCAAGTAGGACTTAATTGGGTCACAAACCACAAGAATAATATTCAACTGGCTAAGCGGCTACGTGATAAATAATCAGGAGAGAATCTATTCATGCACTAGGTCTGATACAGCTACATTCTTTACAGTACACAAAACCCATTAATAATGTAGAGACCAAAATGTAAAGAGAGAGAATACATTACTGATTTGTGGATTAATTCAAGTTCAGGCATCTACTTGTGTTACAGCACGGCTGTCAAAAGGCGATGATGAGTAAAGAAGAAAACGGGAGGGTTTGTTTCTTTTCCACATTATTCTATAAATGAACACCGATGGGTCGTGAAGCAATGGTTTCTGCTGTCCAACTCGAGAGGCTGCTGTGGCGGTGGTCTAGTTCTGCATCTGCTCAAAGAACTTGTAAGTTGGATTTTCGTATCCGTTCTGCTGCATCTTGGAGAGGTGGCGCTCCTCTGGGGTCACAGCAGCGTCGACCTGAAAAGCAAGGGCGAGGAAAAATGAATAAAAAAAAAGAAAATCAATCTTTCAGGAGCGCTCACGTTGAACAGTAAAGGAGAAAGAGCGGGGTATTCTTTTCTCCCTCCTCTCCCATCTCAGAGCACAACGCCTGCGCCCACCAGTTACACAGATGCTCCGTCCGGCCACCAGGTGGCGCTTCAAACCTTGCCCAGCTGGCTCGGCTTGCAAAGTGCTCCGCGGCGGTTGCTTCCCCAACTTAACAGTAACTGGATGTATGCGGCACAATAAATATTTTGTTTCTTCCCTGTTG
This sequence comes from Panthera onca, assembly GCF_046562875.1. Classification (NCBI taxonomy): domain Eukaryota; kingdom Metazoa; phylum Chordata; class Mammalia; order Carnivora; family Felidae; genus Panthera; species Panthera onca. The sequence goes on along the minus strand of NC_138347.1, from coordinate 18,734,625 downwards.
GCCCAACAAGGGATAAAAAGGTCACAGTGCAAAAACTGTTTTACTTGAAAGTGTGGTGGTAAGCCGGAAAAAAAAAAAAAAAATCCAAGAGCATCACGGAGCGTCAGCAAAGTAGACCGGGAGGCAAATAAATGTAGACTGATTATCTTGCCATGCTCATTTTAATTTGTCCCTGTTTTCACTAAATTTAACATGATGACGAGAGGTCTGAGAATCTTTTAATTAAAATGATCTACATATATCAAAGGCGCTACTTGGCGCAGGAGAAAAGGAAACATTGAAAGAATATGCTGTTGCAGATTGTACATGTATATATGTATTTAAAAAAATTTTTTTAAATGTTTATTTATTTTTGACAGAGAGAGACAGAGCACAAGTGGGGGAGGGGCAGAGAGGGAGGGAGACACAGAATCCCAAGCAGGCTCCAGGCTCTGAGCGGTCAGCACGGAGCCCAACGCGGGGCTCGGACTCACAGACCGCGAGATCATGACCTGAGCTGAAGTTCAACGCTCAACCGACGAGCCACCCAGGCGCCCCTATCCATGCATTTTTTTAAAACAGAGCACTAAGACTATGGAAGTATGTCCAGCTAAAGATTTGCAAACAGATCCTCTGTGGTGATGTGGTGCTTTCCCTCTAAGATCGGGCCGGCTGTAAACCTGCCCACGCCCACCCCCGCATCACGGTTAGGACAGAGCTGTGCAGGGGTATTGACTGTCTGCACACCCGGCAAGGTGGACTTAGTCCGGTAAGGTGGGGAGTGGCTGTTCTTATCTGCTGTACCACTCACACCGAACAGACGGGCCAAAGTACTTAACTCTTTGCTGAGTGAGTGAAAGCCTAGTTTTGTTGTTTTAAAAATTCCTCTTCTGTATGACCATTGGAAGATAAAGAGAATGGACACAAATTTAACCAGAATGGAGAACCATGTTTGCCACCGAAAAGTTAGAATGTGCTGTGCAGAAGACGGTCTTTCCTTCAAAAGGATGCAGTCTATTCTGCCCGTGATGGAACTGGGGTCCCCATCATTTTAGGAGAATACGGCCTGCCCATTCCCCACAGCTGAGTGTTGTTTGCAAGGTGACATTCAGCTCTTCATACATCTTTCCCTACCGACAGCCCATCTGGTGGCATGGTTCTGAACCCACACACCTGTCTTCTTGAAGTACCATCCCTGAGCCCAAAGAAGTAAAAATACCAGAGAGCAGGAGTGCTGGAGGCTAAGACACCAGGTCTAGGGATGCAGCCTGATATGACTAAACCACACTGGCTAATGGCAAATTTAGACTGAAATTTTCGTACGATCACTATGGAAAGCAGTGTGGAGTTTCTGAATACACTAAAACAATCTGGCAATTCCACTCCTGGGCATTTATCTGAAGGAAATGAAATCGCTACGTCAAAAGGATATCTGCTTCCTCATGTTCAAGGCAGCATTATTTACAACAGTCACACCATGGAAACAACCTTAGTGTCCACCAACGGAGGAATGGATTATTATTCAGTGGAATATTACACAGCCACGAAGAGGGAACCACTGTCATTTGCTGACGTGGATGGGCCGTGAGGGCATTCTGCTAAGTGAGACAGGCCAGACAAAGAAAGACAAATACTGTGTGATCTTACTTATATGTGGAATCTGAAAAAAAAAAACAAACTCAAAGATACAGAGAATTAGCGGTTGCCAGGGGTGGGAAAAACGGGTGACAGTGGCCCAAAGATACAAACTTCCAATTATAAGATAAGTAAGTTCTGGGGCTACGTGTATAGCACGGCGGCTGTAAGTTGGTAACACTGTGCTGTAGATTTCAAAGTTGCTAAAAGAGTAGATCTTAAAAGTTCTCATCACAAGGAAACAAACTGTAACTGTCTGGTGATGGGTGTTAGCTCAGTTCATACCGTGGTAATCATTTCACAATACACACACATATCGAATCATCATGTTGAGCGCTTAACGCTAATACGGCGTTATAGGTCGGTTCCGTTTCAACACAACCGGAACACTCTGGCTCTGCCAGGGACCCTGCGCAGGACTCCACCTCACCAGAATGAACTGGAATTACTGCTTTAGAGAATCCCAGGGCAGCTCCCTCAGACTGCCCGTCACGTGCATGCTTCTCGAGTCCCCATCCACAGAACATTCCCCTAACGTGGCCTCGTCAGAGCTGCTACATTCTGGGCAAGTTCTCCTGTTCTAGTGACAAGTCTGGGCACTTCCCCTTAGAACAAAGCCACCAAACAAGCTCTCGCCAAGTCGGTACTCCGACGACACTGCACAAGTGGATGTTCAGCACCCTCGTCCTTATGGGAATAATTATGGATGTTTTTCCCATCCCTTCCTCTTCCTTTGACCTGCTATGTTGTCAACAAATGAGGTCACCGTGCGTTAATCGGCAATTGGGTAATTAGCCCCGGACTAGTAAGCTAAAATGTCATCATCAAAGATTAGCACCGATAGTAAGAGATTCTGACCACTCTCCAGATCTGCTTGCCAGGGAACGGCCTGTATATAGCATGAGGCCATTCGAACTTGGGCCACCTTCTGGTTTCTGTGCCACCTTTTAACTGATATTTCAAAGAGCGTCAGGATTTAAAAAGAAAACAAAACGCAACAACAAAACGTCTCGCTGAGGGAAAGAGCCAGTACAAAGCTGCTGTATTTCTGAGTGTAGAAAAAAACGCTGCTCCACTGTTAGAATATCAGAGCTCTATGTCCTCCAGGAAGCACATCAACCCTCACACTGGCTGTCACCTGTCATCTGCATTCATCAAGGTCAGGGGAACACCCGGCAACTTAATAGTTTCTCTCTTCTTCAAAGACCAAAGCCAAACGCTTAAAACAGCCCTGTCAGAAATTCGAGGCTGAGGCCGGTGCTCAACCCACGCATCTAACTTTTCTGTCTTCTTGGCCTCCTTTCTCCCTGCTGATCCTCATTATTATCTTTTGTTGCTGGGAGGGCAGCTCAAGTGGTGCGGAGGCTTAGCCTTCCACCCTCAGACGGCTGGCTCAGGAGCCAGAGCAGGGAGATTATTTTTACAAAATGGCACCCAAGGAGCCTGGGTTGTGTCTCTTTGTCCCCGGCCCCATGGCAGCTTGAAGTGAAACACTGGGTACTCACATTCAGGGATAAACCTACAGCTAGAGGAAGAACGGCAGGTAACGGGGAGCCTTCCTCCCCAGTGGGGATTGGCGACAGGTCCCTCATGGCTAAGCTACTGCACTGGTGGGGGCCACCAGGTCCGGGCCAGCCCACTGCGGCCCCGGGCAGGCAGGGCCTCAGCACGAACACCTCACTATTATTTCCCCTAAAGCAGTCGGGGGAAATTGGGAGACAGAGCTGCCTGTTCTGGATGGAATGACACAACAACGAAGTTGTTATTCTAAAGGAGAAAAAGATAAATCACAGCGACTTAATCCACAACCGCATAGAGGGCAAGAAGATCAAAGGAGCTCGTACTACAGGAAGGAAAACAGAGCAAACAACAACCACGTTTTCAAGTTGGTCATTCTTCCTCCTCTGATTCTGCACTGTTGGTTTTCTGTTCAGTTGTGTCCGTGTTCATTTTCTTTTTTTTTTTTTTAAATTTAAAAAATGTTTATTTATTTTTGAAGGAGCGAGGGACAGAGCGTGAGTGGGGGAGGAAGAGAGGAAGAAGGAGACACAGAATCCAAAGCGGGCTCCACAGAGCCCAACGCGGGGCTCGAACCCACGAACTGCAAGATCGTGACCTGAGCCCAAGTCAGGCGCTCAGCCGATCGAGCCACCCAGGCGCCCCCACGTTCATTTTCTTAACTGTAATTCCATCTTTCTAGAATTGGTTCACTTAGGTTTACTGCCCACGTTTAAGGGATCTTTCAGGCAGGCGATGGACTCTTTGCTAGGCCTTCATCGTCATTGATCACTGACGCTTTCTTTTGACCTCCCAATACCTCTCCCGGCTGTCTGCTTCCAGCCACAAGAGATTTTGGGTCCAGCCACACTTTTCTGCTCCTCTTCTTGCCATTTAACTTGACCATTCTGTCCAGCTGTTCTGCAACACCCACATTAGTGTTTGTACCTCCATCCTGGTGGGCCAACTTCTTGCCAGGAAGAAAGGACACTTAAGGACATATATATATATATATATATATATATATATATATATATATATATTTTTTTTTTTTTTTTTTTTCAAAGTAAGTAACTTAAAAAAATGTTTATTTATTTTTGAGAGAGACAGAGCACGAGTGGGGGAGAGGCAGAGAGAGACAGAGCACGAGAGGGGGAGAGGCAGAGAGAGACAAGATCTGAAGTAGGCTTTGCGCTGACAGCAGAGAGCCTGACATGGGGCTCAAACCCATGACCCGAGCTGAAGTCAGATACTTAACAGACTGAGCTACCCAGGCGCTCCCTGGACATATTTTTTTTAATCACATCAGTATGATGGCACATTCATCAGGAAACGTCATGTGCCATAACTCTATAAAAAGATAACAAAGCGGGGTGTCTGGGTGGCTCAGTTGGTTGAGCGACGGACTTCGGCTCAGGTCATGATCTCACGGTTCGTGAGTTCGAGCCCCGCGTCGGGCTCTGTGCCGACAGCTCGGAGCCTGGAGCCTGCTTCGGAGTCTGTGTCTCCCTTTCTCTCTGCCCCTCCCCTGCTCGCTCTCCGTCTCTCTCAGAAATAAATAAAAAACATTAAACAAACAAACAAACAGGAAAAGATAACTGAGACTTCTAGCTTCCAGAATTGTGAGGAGATAAATTTTTGTTGTTTATATCGGCTGTTTGGAACGGGCACTCGGAACTGATCAGAAGGAAGAGGCCTCTGGGGGAGGTCTGTCAGTCCAATTGTATGTGTCAAAACGTGCAATTACAGGTGACAGACAGCAGCTGCACCTACTGTGCTGAGCACCGTGTAAGGCACCGAATCGGCAGGTCACTTGGTTGCACACCGGCAACTACCAAAACACAGTGAGTCTTCATCTTCAATTAAAAACAACGAAATTCCCATACGGCACAATAAAGAATTAAAAAGGGGCGGTTTAATTACCCAAGTATGAAAACACTTTGTTTTTTTTTTTTTTTGGCCCAAACCTGAAATGAAAAGAGTCATGTTTTGAGTAGAAAGGAAGTCAGCTGATGCTTACAATGATACATCTCACACGGTTTCAAAAGACACAAGCTCTGAAATACTATTAGAAGAGCAACACCCCAGAGTCGATGGTGCCGTCGTCGCTCATTTGATGTGCTTACCGTCTAATCTGTCAATCATTCTGTGCTTTCACAGCTTTTTCTCTTTTTTAAAAAAATGTTTCTTTATTTTGAGAGAGAGAGAGAGACAGAGAGAGAGAGAGAGAGAGAGAGAGACAGAGGGAAGGGCAGAGAGCAAAGAGGAGAGAGAGAAAATCCCAAGCAGGCTCCCCGCTGTCAGCACAGAGCCCGATGCAGGGCTCGAACTCACGCACCAGGAGATCATGACCTGAGCCGAAATCTAGGGTTGGGACACTTAACTGCCTGAGCCCTGAGCACCCAGGTGCCCCATCTCTCTTTTTTTCCCAAACAAGTCTCAATTAAAGAAAATTTTTTTTTAATGTTTATTTTTGAGACAGAGAGAGACACAGTATGAGTGGGGGAGGGGCAGAGAGAGAGGGAGACACAGAATCGGAAGCAGGCTCCAGGCTCTGAGCTGTCAGCACAGAGCCCGATGTGGGACTCAAACTCATGGACGGGGAGATCATGACCTGAGCCGAAGTCAGACGCTCAACCAACTGAGCCGCCCAGGTGCCCCAACAAGTCTCAATTTTAATAAGAGCCTGTACTCTTTGCTACTGAAAACTGAACTCGCATATCAAAAAACTTTTATTACAATTCCAACTTTCGAAAAGCAGAAAATCTAGCCTATGCATCCTGCCCTAATTATGCTTTAGCCAAACCAGCCAATGTTTTCTAGTCCTTCTGCACAAGCTACTTGCTTTCCGATTTTTGATGCTAGGTTTTATCTCAATGACTTCAGGCTTCTCAAACACACAGGCCAACAACACTGAAAACCTGTTAGTGCTTCCCTGGGTCAGATCTCTACCATGTCCACACCAGAACGGAGAGGGAAAAGAAGACTCAAACCCAATTTCCACCAGCAGATCCCATAAGTAAGTAGCCTCGAGAATGTAAGTGCTGAACAAAACGAGGTTTTTGGCTTTGCCATACGTTTAACTTCTTTAAACTTTTCCTGCCCTTCTCTGATCAAGAATGATTTGGAGCCCATGTGGGGCTGATGAGAAGTTTGACTCACTGGAAGTATCTGGACTTTTCTCTGATAGAAGAAACAATGACTAGGACACGAGACAATCTGTATTTGGACCTTGGCCCTATATTTGACGCTGGGTGAGCACTTTTGTGTGGTTGTTTTCTCATCTACAAAATGAAAAGATAAATTTGGTCACTGAGATCTCTTTAGTTTGAAAAATTCGAATACTTCTCAAGATGTATTCATTCACTTTCTCCAACAGTTTCCTAAAAAATTGCATATACTACGAGGATCTCTCTGCCACAACACCAGAACCGCATTTTAAATGCATAGGGGGCACCTGGCTGGTTCAGTTGGTGGAGGGTTGTGAGTTGATCTTGGGGTTGTGAGTTCAAGCCCACGCTGGGGGTAGAGATGACTTACCGGTAAAATCTTTTTTAAAAAAATGTTTTATTTATTTTGACAGAGAGAGACAGAGAGAGAGAGAGAGCGCACACAAGTAGGGGTGGGTCAGAGAGAGAACCCCAAGTAGGCTCCTCACTGCCAGCGCCGACCCTGACACAGGGCTTGAATTCACGAACCGTGAGATCATGACCTGAGCCAAAATCAAGACGCTTAACAGACTAAGCCACCCAGGTGCCCCAACAATAAAATCTTAAAAAAAAAATTCATAAGAAGAACTTACTTGTAAACTTTCTTTTTCTTTTTTTTTTTTAATTTTTTTTTCAACGTTTTTTATTTATTTTTGGGACAGAGAGAGACAGAGCATGAATGGGGGAGGGGCAGAGAGAGAGGGAGACACAGAATCGGAAACAGGCTCCAGGCTCCGAGCCATCAGCCCAGAGCCTGACGAGGGGCTCGAACTCACGGACCGCGAGATCGTGACCTGGCTGAAGTCGGACGCTTAACCGACTGCGCCACCCAGGCGCCCCTAAACTTTATTTTTCAATATTTTGTATTGTGGGATTAAGAAGTCTTATTTTTTATTTTATTATTTTTTTTTAACTGTTTATTTTGAGAGAGAGAGAGAGAGAGAGAGAGAGAGAGTGTGCATGAGAAAGCATGCAAGTTGGGGAGGGGCAGAGAGAGAGGGAGAGAAGGAGAATCCCAAGCAGGCTTTGTGCTGTTAGCACAGAGCCCGATGCGGGGCTCAGACTCACAAATCATGAGATCATGACCTGAGCCAAAAATCCAGTTGGACAGCTTAATGGCATGAGCCACGCAGGGGCCCCCAAAAGTCGTATATGAACCTTGCAGCTACTGTCTTTTCTTGGTGCAACTCGTGACTTCTGTGCTATACACACGTCAGTCACATATTGGCCCATGGGGACAAAATCTTGAAGCGTAACTGTGCAGTAATCGTGACTGTCACTGGGTGAACCTTCTCTCTACCCCCAGTGTGACTACACTAAACTCTGAAAAACAGGTATTTCAGCCAGACGTGCAGGATAACAGGCTGAACATCTGGAATGACCTTGAAGGCTCTGCTTGGCTATTTGGTATAATGTCATTTCCTGTGAAACTCACCTGAAAATTAGCATTAGTTACTATTCCCTGGTTTTAGTTACGAGTCAGTCTTTAAGACAAAAAAAAAAATATAAGGGAATAGGGGCGCCTGGGTGGCTCGCTCGGTTAAGCGTCTGACTCTTGATTTCGGCTCAGGTCATGATCTCATGGTTCGTGAGTTCAAGCCCCGCGTCAGGCTCTGGGCTGACAGTGGGGAGCCTGTTCGGGATTCCCTCTCTCCCCCTCTCTCTGCCTCTCCCCTGCTCTCTGTCTCTCTCTCTCAAAAATAAATAAGTAAACTTTTAAAAAGGTTAGGGAATAAACCTAGGGTTTAGGTTTTTTTCGAAGCAGACTTCCTCATTCCTTTTCACTTCTGACTTCTGTTGTCTTTTTTTCTTTTCTTTTACATGCTGGAGGGTGATCGCAATCTCTTGAAGTCAGGCATTATACTCAGTAGAATTTTGACATTTCCATGCGTATTATAGGAAGCTGAGGGAGCGGCATCCAACCCAAGGCCTTGATCACAGTATTTCTAAGTCGGAGTGCATGAAGACAGAATAAGAACACAGCTGCCACCCTGAGTGAGCACCATGCGGGAATGTGGACTTTCCTTTTCAAAGAAGAGACACCTGCAGGATTCTGAGCTTAATGCCACGGACAATCTCCCTCGTAGCCTTCAACTCCCACTTGCAAGCATGCGGCCAAGGTCACCTACCTCCACGACACCATGATGGATGGACGTGTACTGTTTCTTCTTCAGCATCACCAAGGTGATGACAATCACCGTTGCTATGACAACGCCGCCCACCATGAGTCCAATGATGGCACCTTTGTTTGAACCCACATCTTCTGCAAAGAACACCTTGAAAACAAATCAAGAAAAAGGACTGTAATCGCAGGCGACAACCGGAGAAGGTATGTGAAAAGTTTCAGTATGGAAGTGTGAGTTAGAGGCTACTTTGTTACCTGCTGTGTACTTGGGGGAAAAAAAACCCCCAAAAAACCCACACATTCTATTTACCAAGAATGACATCTGTGGTCTACACAACAAAGTACAGCATGTGGCTTCCCCAGTTCTGGGAAGTCTACTCCCTCCCCTGCCATCCCCTGCATGTCTCTAGAAAGGCAAAACAGAAGCCAAGAGGAACCCTGAAACCCTCGACAGGTGGAACACCAGTGAGAGGTGGGGCGGGGACCTATCAGTGGCACCGAGCGTGATTTTGAAAGCAGATCAGCTGGGAGACCTGATGCGTGACCACGACGCCTTAGGTCCTTTTCAAACCCCCCAGATGTCCCAACTTCCTCAGATGGACATTAATACGTAGGAATCAAGCACCTGAAACAAAGGAGTTCATCAGAAGAAAAAGGACATCTTGTTACCTCCTTTTAGCCAATACTTCAATAATTCAAGAGGACGATACTTAACCTTGAGAAGCGTGATGCTTCAAAGACAGTTTTCTTTCAAAGGGAAGAGGTAGGAGGCGACGAGGTGAGAATTTTAATAGCGACGCAGAACTCCTGCTGGCTGTTTTCTCGAGAAACCCAAGTAAAGCTGTCGTTTTACTCTTGCTGTCCATTTGGATTTAACATACAAAAAATTTGGAAAACACGGCCGAAGATATGCATTCACTTTGCTGTGCAGCATTCCTTCCTACTGTTTATAAAGCAAGTCGCTATTTTCAACCTCATCTAAGCTAAAGGGAATTAGAAGACCACACTGCACCTTCTAGAATCCTGTTATGTAAGGAGATGGGCCAGATCACTGGGCCTCACGACTACTAAACACGCACCATATTTAGCACCTAAATTAATAAAAACAGCTCCCTAAATAATTTCTTTCAGTACAACCGCAGCATAGTAAAATGACTGATTTTCACAGGGAAAAGGAACATCCTAGCAATCTGGAAAGGCAACATAAAATACAGCCAATGAAGCCAATTACTAAAGGAGTCTTACTCAGGGTGTAGCTGCAACAAAATGAGAAACTGTTCATAATTACTCCACTTTCTCAACAAATATGCTAGTTCAACAGACTTATAAAAAAGCAAATCGTTAATTAGCTAATGATACAAGAGTGAGGTAATCAGGAATAACTGCAAGCCTGGACATCTTCCTATGCCTTTAAGAAAATACTGTAATTTTGTAATATTCATCGCACTAATTATAGTACATTATCTTATCAAGTAGCTCAGTTGAGGGAGCGGATTCTCCTAATTGCTGCACTGCCATTAGTCACTGTCACGTTACAGGAGTTAGTGTAACCGTGGAGATGGGTTTTTATGACACAGGCTCCAGAAAATGCAAGTCTACACATTAATCTTTGGCTCTGTGCCCCACAAGCCCCCAACTCTTCAGTAGTTCCCCCAGGGTTTTGTTTTGTATTGTTCTTTTTAACGTTTATTTATTTTTGAAAGAGTGAGAGAGAAAGAGAGAGTGAGAGTGGGGGAGGGGCACAGAGAGAAGGAGACACAGAATCGGAAGCAGGCTCCAGGCTCCGAGCTGTCAGCACAGAGTCCAACCCGGGGCTTGAACTCAGGAACTGTGAGATGATGACCTGAGCCGAAGTCGGACGCTTAACCGACTGAGCCACCCAGGGAACCCCCCCACAGGTTTTTTTTTTTTTTTTTTAACGTTTATTTATTTTTGAGAGAGAGAGGGACAGAGCATGAACAGGGGAGGGTCAGACAGAGGGAGACACAGAATCTGAAACAGGCTCTAGGCTCTGAGCTGTCAGCACAGAGCCTGACGCGGGGCTCGAACTCATGGACCGCGAGATCATGACCTGAGCCGAAGTCGGCCGCTCAACCGACTGAGCCACCCAGGCGCCCCCCCACAGGGTTTTTTAACCTCTTCAGCAGTAGCCAGATCAAGAGTGCCCCTGATTCTATAATAACCGAGACTGGATTAACCCGCCAATGAAAATCGTGCTTCAAAAAAAGAGAAATGTTCTTGTACAAAAACGCTTATGGGAGTCACAATGCAAATCTGAACCACAAGTCAGTTTGGGATTTGCGCCGATTGTTAAGTGACAAGAGGCCTACACAATACTTCACAGGCATTTCTTTTGGAATTGACTACTGAGATTTATACATTTTATTGGTGAATATTGGAAAGATATTCCCCCCTGAAAGAGCACGCACGTGCCCAAACACACACGCGTACACTTCCGTGCCTGAGAGCGAGTTCTTCTCAAGCATTATTATTGCTAGGAGAACCTTATTACCATTTTTTGCTGAGTACTGACTGTGCAATACAATCGTCTTCTTTGTTTATTTAACCTCCTTACCATGCTTACTGATAAGATGAAAGAAACCCTTGGGGCTCCTGGGGGGCTCAGTCGGTTGAGTGTCAGACTTAGGCTCAGGTCATGCTCTCGCGGTCCGTGAGTTCGAGCCCCGTGTCGGGCTCTGTGCTGACAGCTCGGAGCCTGGAGCCTGCTTCGGATTCTGTGTCTCCCTCTTTCTCTGCCCACCCCTTTGCTTGTGTTCTGTCTCTCTCTCCCTCAAAAATAATCTTCTTTGCTCCAACCTTTCAATGAGCAACCCTGTTGGGAAAGTCATGTCCTGCTTACCTCCTGCCTCCACCCACCTCGGTAGAAACCCAAAGATCCTGGCCCTGCAGAACCTAAAATGTGGGCGTTGGGGAAGGGACAGGGAGGGACAAGAAGGAGAGATGAAGTGGCACAAGCAAGACAATTATAAACGTCAACTGAAGAGAAGAGCCATAAAACGTGTTCTGGGAAACCAAGTAATGTTCGCACACGGGTTCATTTGAGATTTTGTTATTTCAAATCCACCTCTTATCACCTGTCTTCCTAGAAAACAGAGTGGAAATTAATTAGAGTGGATATTTTTATTATTTTTTAATGTTTTTATTTTTGAGAGAGAGAGAGAGAGAGAGAGAGAGAGAGAGAGAGAGAAAACATGAGATGGGGAGGGGCAGAGAGAGGGAGAGGGAGACACAGAATCCAAAGCAGGCTCTAGGCTCTGAGCTGTCGGCACAGAGCCCGATGTGGGGCTTGAACTCACGGAGCATGAGATTATGACCTGAGCTGATGTCGGACACTTAACTGACTGAGCCACCCAGGCGCCCCCTAGAGCGGATATGATTATATAAATTAATTCCACTTGAAGCCCTCCCTGGGCTCAGCTAACCTTCTAGGTGTAAAGAACTACTATATAAAGACCCTCCTTTTCTTTATGTTTCCATGATGATCCTATATAGGCAAGCGCTGTATTTTTGTGGATTTCTGGCCCACAACGAACAAGCGTTAACAGGTCATTTGGCAGGAAGAGGTAAATTAGTTGACGTACCAGTTTTTGATGATGAACTTCGTATCCTGACTCATGTCGGAACTCGGCATCCATCTTTACCTCAGAGATCTCCTCCGTCTTGATGTTCGTCAAGCCCGAACCTGCATTAATCCATAAGCATCGCACCGTAATTAAATTACACAGGGCGGTCAATTCATTTTATCTGTAAACAATGAGACTGTAACACAAAGGCTACCAAAACCTTCTTTCTAGGCCTGGAGTGAGAGGAAATAGATTAATGACTTTCTTCAAGGAAACTGACACCCTGTATTTAAACCCTTAACCCTTACCTATTTTAAACAAAAAGAAATTAAAGATTAAAGAAATCCAAAGTTAAAGCTTCTACTGCCTTTAAACACACACCTTTAATACATATATATATATATAATATATCAATTGCCTTTAAATATATACATACATATATATATATACACACACACACATATATATATACATACACACATATATATATTTTTCATGGGGAAAACCAGAAGTTAAATGCCAGCTGGGAGGTTAGCAAGGATGTGTTCCCAGAATATACTGGCTTGTTTTGGGGGGCTTATTAATAGTCTAGTCTATTCTGTGTCTTTTCTCATGTGTTCTCATTCCTCCAGAAAAAATAATAAAAGTCTTTAAAAAATGAGCATTAATTACGTGGTAGAATCAATCTGCTACTTTAGGGCTTTGTTCCAACTACAAATAAATTATGTTCATGTACCTATGCAGCGAAGCATTGTAAAAATCCTATCATTTATTTAATTAAGTGACTCAGTTATAGATATAGAATGTAATCGGTTCATCTGCTGAATAAAGAGCTGCAGTACATCATTTTTGAAAATGTTTCTGTGGGGCTAACAGAATTTGTAACTTACTAACTCCTTCTCTACAAATTGCTATATGATTCCTTACACTAATGGTTATAATAAATTTCATTTTTCAAATAATAATTTGAGGCTAAAAAACAAAATATAAAGCCAGTTTTAACACAAAACCTGAAAGCACAAAATATAAACATCAGTTCCCATACTGTAGCATTTAAAGATCAAGTGTCAGAACTTTAGGATGAGAAAGACTTAACAAAATCACATCCTCTACAGTCTTCCTACGGGGGTGGGGGGCAGGGGTGGGGGTGGGCGGCAAACCCCCCGCTCCTGAGTGGAAAAAAAAATCTATACATTTACCTCCATTTCAGACAGCCCTGCCTACAAGAATGATGTCCTTTCTTCCATTAAGCCTAAATCAGGTCCCCTACAGCAGCGACTCTTCGAGCCTGTGCAGCAGAGCAAGCCAAAACCTCCCCCGTGTTACGGCCTTGAACAGATCAGACACTCCAGGAGAGGCATCATGTTCCTGATGGTTCTTGCTCAGGCTACATGTTACCAGGTCTTTCAGCTCCCATGGGACCTAATTTCTTGCTTTTTGTCTAGTCACTCTTACAGTCTTGTCCACCAGGGGCTGTGAGACTTGTCACACACCTTGTTGGAAATGAAATGCACAATGTCCACAAAATACCGTGTGCCAGTCTAACGGCACGGCTCATATAAAAAGAAAGGGAGGATAACTGGACAAGACCATGGGCACCCATGCTGGTTGCGAGAGATCCCTGATTCCTTGTCAAACTGTTCACAAAGCTTCCATTTAATAACTCATCCGAAAACAGATCCAAGACCAATGTCAATCTACCCCTGGCCTGTAGGCTGTCACCCTATCTTCTGTCCTCTTTTTTTTTTTATTAAAATTTTTTTTTTAACGTTTATTTATTTTTGAGACAGAGACAGAGCATGAACGGGGGAGGGTCAGAGAGAGAGAGACAGAGAGAGAGGGAGACACAGAATCTGAAACAGGCTCCAGGCTCTGAGCTGTCAGCACAAAGCCCGACGCAGGGCTCGAACTCACAGACCGCGAGATCATGACCTGAGCCGAAGTCGGACGCTTAACCGACCGAGCCACCCAGGCGCCCCCTATCTTCTCTCCTCTTGATCAGAATTAGTTTCTTCTATCTTCCCAGACATACACAACGATTATGGAGAGCAGTTCCAGGCTTTCACCCCTAAGTTCTCCTAGCCTACAATTTGTCTGGGTCACAAGGACTTGGATGTGGGTACAGAGGTGTTGTAGATTTAAAATAGACCCACAGGGGCGCCTGGGTGGCTCAGTAGGTTAAGCGTCCAACTTCAGCTCAGGTCATGATCTCACGGTTCCGGAGTTCAAGCTCTGCATCAGGCTGTGCTGACAGCTCGGAGCCTGGAGCCTGCTTTGGATTCTGTGTCCCCCTCTGGACCTCCCTCACTTGTGCTCTGTCTCTGTCTCTCTCAAAAATAAATAAAAACATTTAAAACAGACCCACAGATCTGTTAATACTCCCCCTTTCCCGAGGTGGGACTTAATTCCTTTCCCTTCAGTGTGGACTAGATGGAGTTCCTTGCTTCTAATGAATAGAAAATAGAGAAAGTGATCCTGGATGAGTTCTGAGTCTAGGTCAAAACAAACAAAAAAAAGGGCAATGCAGCTTCCTTCTTGTTCTCTTTCTTGGATCACTTGGTCTGGGAAAGCCAGCAGCCATGTCAGGAGGACACTCAAGCAGCTCTATAAAAAGGTTCCCATAACGAGGTGTGGCGGTCTCTTGCCAACAGCCATGTGAGTGCACCATCCTGGAAACAGACCCACCAGGGTCAAGATTCAAGTCTTCAGATGGTTGCAGCTTTGGACCATGTTCTGATTGCAACCTCATGAGAAACTCTGAGCCAGAGGCACCCAGCTAACCCATGCCTGAAATCCTGAGCATTACAGTAACTGTAAGAAACGAAATGCTTGTTGTTTTAAGTTGCTAAGTTATGGAATTATTTATTTGTTACATTAGCAGATAACTACTACAAGGAACAAGTGCTTCCTTTTTTTGTCTTGATCTACCTTGGGCTTTAATTTCCTACTATCTTTGTTATAGACATAAAGGCAGAAGCACAAAGTGGGACAGTTTCCCTTTCTCTCTCATCTTTTGCTGGCGTCTTTTGTTAACCATCCCTTAACGCCTGGCCCTGTCCTGAGAGCTGCAGGGCTCTCTGTTCTCTATTTAAATTGCTTTAAAATTATTTCCATTTTCTCATGATTTTCAACTCATTCTGACCTATAATCTTCCTGACACTATTTTTATCGGGCTGTGATGCTAATGCTCTGTTGTTTCTCCTAACAGAGAATATTTTTGCCTATATAATACAACAGCTGTATATTTTTATCTTTCTATAGCCCCTTTTAAATCTGAGATGCTGGTGTAACCACAGTGATTTCTTTATAGCCTACCCTTTTTCTGTCATCAGGATCTAGCAACGCAACAGTTACAATTGTATTTCTGGGATTTCTTTATTGTTTATGTATTTATTTTCGAGAAAGAGTGTGGGCATGCAAGTGGGGAAGGGACAGAGAGAGAGGAGAGAGACAGAATCCCAAGCAGGCTCCACACTCAGCATGGAGACCGACCTGGGGCTCGATCTCACAACTGTGAGATCATGACCGGAGCTGAAATCAAGAGTCGGGTGCTTAATCGACTGAGCCACTCAGACGCCCCCTATATTTCTGAGATTTTAAAAAAAGTATCTTGAATAGTCGTTTTAAAAATTTAGCGGACCAAACAATTACTTAAAAAATATGAGCTCTCCACTCAAAATTGCAAAAGCCCACATTATTTCTAAAAGAATACTGAAAATACTTTTGAGAGCCCCAAAAAATTTCAAATTCGTGTAACAAGTCAGAACAGATAATATAGTTCAACAGTTTGTGAGATTCTTGGCAGAAAGAGATCTTTCTAGGTCATTTTTTGTATCGCATGTACAATCGCTTAGTGGAAAGACTGTCTATACACTAAGCAAATCTCACCACAAGGTAAGAAAAATTAATACGTTTGCGTACAGGCAAACATCGTGGGTAACAAGCTCATACTACATACGTGATTAAATATTAAGCGTAGATTTAAATACACCACAAGGACCTTTGCTTACAGGCTCGTCAGACAGTGTTTTCTCAGTTGTGTGGATTCCATTCTAAGCCCTGGTGTGGCTCCAGTTGTCTACCTCATAGTAAGTGGGCAGAATCTGTAGTTCACTTGAAGGGGGAAGGAGGCATGTCCCTCATGAAACCTGTCACATGGCTTGGGGTCAAGGACTTGGTCTCTTTCATGGGGATCGGAGAAGGGTGGTAATAAATTATAGTGGAAAGAGTAGCTTTCCCTCCCCTGTGGAGAGCCTGCTAAGTATTTTTCCTCTTTATTCTGGTCAAAAGGTGTAACTTGACCTTCAGAGTCCATTGTTCCCTGGAAATAAGCCAGGGGAGTAGCTGGAATGGCCACTCTGCCCAGAAATCTCCACTGCTACCGCTGTTTCCCCTATTTGACATGACCCTACTTTCTGAAAGTTCCAGTGCCCTGGTTTTTCAGGTATGAAAGACAAAGAGAAGTCATGTTCCTCGGTCATGATTATACAAAAACCCTTTCTTTACTTGTTTCAGAGCGACAACAGCAATCATTCAACAGCGATGCCATCAACGGAATGACATGATAGGACAATCCTGGGAAGAGTCTCTAAGTCTGGAAAGTCTAAAGATATACTTTGGCACATCAGACTCAAGCATGCGGTCTCCTGAAGTGTGATGTTGGAAGAACCAGAACTAATGCTACGAACGTAGCGGGGAATTGGTCCAGATGCTTGGGAGACTCACTGTAAGCACAGAAATAGAGAGCATATGTATATATGTCTTAATACAGATCCAGCAAATAGAGCTATTCATAAACTAGAATCTTCCTCACTTCGTATCTGATCGGTCTTTCTTGCCTATGGCCTTCTTTTATTTGGGAAACCCTAGCCTTACACAGTAGAAGAGAGCAGAACTGAGGCCATTCTCTCATCTTTGACTCCTTCCCCCCTTCTTTGCCAATGGATGAGACTCAAATCTTTCAAAACCTTTCTCCAAGTCGTCTTCCAGCACGTGCCCAGGTTAACACATCCCTTGGTGAGTGCCCCATCTGCTTACATCACAGACACCCTGGTTTATACTTTTACGGTGCTTTGGATTCCTTTCCATCTCCTCTTTTAAATTCCATCTCCTCTTTTAAATACGCAAAGTGTGTTCCTTCTATTATACATCAAGCCCCTGAGAACAGGCACCTTCTCATTTCATTTCTTTCCACCCACCTTAGCATTTAATGCACTGATCTTTGTGAGATATAAAAATGAGACACTGCTGTTACTGAAATATTGTTATAATAAAGACTTCAGATGGCTTCTTCCCTCTATAGAACACCTCTATTTTCTAGCTCTTTCCTTACAGCAGATTGTTTTGGGGAATGTACGGAAAAGTTATTTTCATGTTAGATTTTTTTAAAAGATGGGGGAAAAAAATCAATTTTTTTGGTGTCATTCTCCCCACCTCCGCCCAAATTTCAATAAGAACATATTAGCCTAGAAGGCCCAATGCAGGAACTTTATAAAATTGGTTGAAAGAGTGCTTGTAATACACTTTTTATTCTTGTAGATGAAAAGCATCTCTTTCTTAAAAACAAAATAGAAAGTGCCATAAGAAAAGGCCCAAGGCAAATGACAGTCCTCAGCTGGTCTTGGTCACAGTTAAAATGGAGCTGGCCCTCAGCCCTGAGCTCCACCACGGGCTGAGCAGAATGCGGATGTCAACTGGATGTCGACTGCTGGCTCCTTAAAATTCACTGGTGTGACAATGGCAATATGGGAGACATTAGGAGAGCCAAAATGGTGTCTGACTTACTATAATTTAAGTTCTTCTGAAAAGCCCTGAAGGCAGAGATTCATAAAATCAATGACATCAGCCGTCAAGATGTGTCACTCCACTGTCCCCGCTGCCCTGTTAATAACTACACAGAGGGCATGACAATGCCACAGGGCAGATTTGGAGTTCTCATCAATGACTGTGGTTGGGGACAGTGGTGGCCTGAGCCTGCACCGGCCATGAGATGGGCAGGTTCTGTTCTTGGCCTGTGACCAACTGTACTGGAAACAGGGACCTCCAAGTGTTAGCATCTCCGAACAAGGTGAATTCCCTGTTCCTTCATGATCCCACGGGGACATGATGAGGATGAGGAAGGAAATAAATACAAGAAGGTATATGCACTGTTTGTGGAGTTAAATCTTTCTAGACTATACAGATTGGTCAATTTAGTAACTACTGTCTTTGATCCGCTGAAAACGATGGCTCCTGTGAGTCGGGCAGAGTTGTGCACAAAGTCAAAAACCAGGCTCGTGTGTGCTTCTGTTGTGGTGCGACATTATTTTTAAAACAGTTTGAGACACAGCCTAAATACAGAAAAAAGGGTGAAGGTGCATTTCTTAACGCTTGGGAAACCATAAAAAATTAAAAAAAAAGAAAGAAAAAAGTGTCTATTTTAGTGTTAATGGGCATGTTAAGTGGTATGAAAAATAAAAGACTTCTACATAAAACTGTGCACACACATCCTTTCTGTCATTTTAGTTACTCATGGGGAATAAGTCCATACAACCCACAGAAGAGAAAATGCAAGTATTTCAGGGCTCTAGAGGTAGTCCCATCCTGGTATTTTTAGGAAGTCACATCGACTTGAGAAACCGACTAAAGTCTGAGCCCAATTCAGGCAGAAAAGGACCCATCTGCATACCAGACAAGAAAGGAAGGAGGAGATATTCATAGGAGACACCAAGTCACCACCAGACAGAACCTGCATCTCTGTAGGTTTCCATTTTTGAGGACAGAGAGGTCTATTTAATCTTCTCTACTTAAGAAGGAGAAAAAAAAACAACAAAAAACAAAAAAACAAACCCTAAGTTGGAAGGGCTGTTTTACTGTTTGAAAAGGGAAGCTCAGAAAGAAAAAAACAGATCACTTAAATAGGAACTCGGAAGGTAAAGTGGAAGGGAAAGCAAGTCTGGCTTCCAAGGTCATTTCACATCCTCTCTCTCACTATTTGCAGGTTAGAGAGGCTATTGATGAAGGAAGGGGACAGCGTCTGCTCAAGCGCACGATGCGGAGACATAGAAGTAACCGGGTTATACCTGGTCGGGTGGTCAGTCCTCGGTCGGCAGCAGGGCGGGCGTCGACAGGCTCAACTGGGCACAGGAAGCAAGAAACACGGAAAGCAAACAAGACAAATCAAGATGGTAAGTGGTGGCTCCTGAACACAGGGCAGGGCAAAGCATGTGAAATACACAAGTTATAAAAAAAGCAGCAGCTGGAAAAGAACCACAGTGAGTTAATCCTGAGTATCAAGGAACAGGGGAGGGGTACCACCTCAAAAGGCTTCTCGCTACTGATGGGCCAACCCTGCTACTTAGTTTTCTCATAAAAGCACCCACCAGGACACATCAAAGAGGAGGGGCTGGGGAGTGTGGATTTACCTCTCATCAGGTTTAGAGATGGTTTCTTGGCTTTTGATTAGAAATAAAATACATTATACCCAGCCTGGCGGAAAAACTTAAAGATACCTCCTTTTACAACCGTCCGATCTTACCTTATTTTACGGTTAATTAACTACAAAAGGGCTCCATTAAATCCCCAGGGGAAATGCCAACGTGAATTTATCGGGAGAGAAAAGTTTCACCACATAATCTGCCATTTTAGTGAATCAAATTTGCTCCCAGTTTGGGGGTAAAAGAAGTAAGCCGGAAAGTCAGTCTCTCTCTAATTTTAAAGGCTGGTTTCTCTTTTCATAGATGACATACAGCTGAAATGTGTGCGATGTGAGTATTTCCTTTCGTATTTCTCAACTTTCACTGTTTTCCTTTGTGAGTATTCTGGGCCAGACCCAAAAAAACAGTGCAGGTGGGACAACGGTGCCCCACCACTGCTTATAATTAGCTGGTATTTCCAAAGTGCTTCTGATTCTCAGAAAAAAATTAAAAAAAAAAATTTTTTTTAAATGCTTATTTATTTTTGAGAGACAGAGAGCATGAGTGGGGGAGGAGCAGAGAGAGAGGGAGACACGGAATCTGAAGCAGGCTCCAGGCTCCTAGCTGTCAGCACAGAGCCTGACACGGGGCTCGAACTCAGGAACAGTGAGATCGTGACCTAGCCGAAGTCGGCCGCTTAACTGATGGAGCCACTCAGGTGCCCCTTGATTCTCAGAAAATATTAACTTGAACTTAGACTGGTCTTTGAAGAAACAGGCAAGGGAGAGAAACCAAGGTTTAAGGATTAATAATTGAACAAGGGGCAAATGAAGCCGAGGGAGGGGAAAAGCCCCTTGGGTAAAACCTGGGAAATACAGGGTAAGAAGGGAAAGAAAGGTGGGCGACGTCCACGGGAAGATACCGTGTGCTCGACAGGATGGCTTTGGGATCAGCAATTTCAATGAGACCACACAGCTTACTGGTGCACACAGCCCAGCCATTCCAAGGTGGGATTACAAACCCAAATTGATTCTGAATGTCACATGTTGGCAGAACAGCGAGGGAGAAGAAAGTGGCAGCAAGTCAAGCCTTTAAAATATGAAAAAAAATCAGGTTGCTGAGAATTCTGAGACATTTGGATGAAACAAAAAGAGCAGCGTGGGCTGGTCCTTCATCATGCAGACCGGCAACATGGTGAAGGGGGAGATGGAGGTGTCTAAACCCAACGTTCACGATGGAAGCAACTGTGGGCGAATGACCCCTTCTGAGGCCGTTTCTTCATATGTAAGCTAGCATCTTCTAACTGTAGTGAAATATTCCAAAAATGAAAAAGCTGGTTCAGAAACGCTCAAATATTACACGACTGCATTTATTGAATGTCCTGTTTATTATGGAGAAGGATGACTAACTTCTAGTACTTTACTGGTATGATAGATTAAACGACATGCTTCCTTCTGCATTTGAATGATCCTTATCCATTTGAATGATAGAGTTGCTCTGTATTTCACTTTTTCCCCCATCTGCAACAGTATTCAGCAAGGGACTTTATTATTCCTTGTAAAATAGAGTTAACAGAGGGATTATTTCTTTTTTGAGAATTTCCTCAAGAAGCCCTAACAAGAGCTCCGACGGTTCTTCAGGTGAAGGTAACAGTGTGCCAAAGCACACTCACAGAGCGAAAAAGTATCTTTAAGTGGTGATCCCATTCATCAATGGCTAAATCGTCGGAGACTGTATTTGACTCATGAGAGAAGCAGCAATTCATCTGTGGTTTAAACGCAGGCTGAAGAGCTGGTGGTTGGTCCCAGGGTCCAGTTTCATGGCACCATTTGTTTACTCTGTGATCTTGGGAAGCCACATTCTCTCCTATTCTCAGTTCTGTTCTAAGTAAATAGGGTATCTCCAGGGCTCAAATGTGCACACATACGCATAAGAACCTTACAAATGATAAAGCCCCATTCCCCAATTACTTAAAGAAATACAGAAAAAGCATCAAATGTATGTAGAGAAAAAGGTCCGAAAGATATTATTACCACCAAAAGCTATCATTAGTTATTTCTGGGTGAAAAGACTTTTTTTTACAAACTTCTCTGTCTTTTCTTCCCAATGTGTGTGTATTATTTGAAAACAGTAATAAAACCTTGTCTATTTTTTGGAAGATAAAACAATGAGTAGTTTTACAGACTTAAGCCCTCGTCTGCTTTCATGGCTTGAGACTGATTCAGTATGAATTAATATTCAAAAAATAAGTAACTCTTGTGTTCAGTGAGCAGACATCAATTTTTTTAGAAGACAGTTATGACACTGTTGCCCCAAATGAATACATATCAACAGGACAAAGTGGTGCGTTATTTCCCAGCCCAACATAAACACTTTCTAATTTTCCAAATGAACTATTACAGGTTGAACCTGAAAGTAATTTCGGTACAGTGTTCACGACATTTTACACTAGCTGTTTCATAAATTAAAAATAAGAAGGAGGTCATCTTAGAGAGTTTAGATAAACCTTAAGCGGAAATGCGTTATTCCCCTGCCTTCAGTAGCTCTGAGTCAAAACTCTCCCTAGGGCAGGGGAGAAACTGATCAACATTCTAGGGCTTCTGAGTTTCTTCTCGTACCTCTTGTAACAGACCAATCCTGAGTTGGATGCTGCTTGAACATGTCACCAGGCCAAAGGTAATGGAGGAATCGGCAGGAAAACAGTGTTACACGTATAGAACACAGGTGTGAAAAGGACATTACTTAATTTCAAATTCACCATTTAAAGTGATTTGGTCATTGCCCCTCTATTACATGCATACGGTCTTACCAAAACCTGCTGTGCCTCTCTGGGAATATTATAGTATTTCATGCATGCATTCTATACGAAGAGGCTGACCGGTGGCCACTTCTTGGCGGGCCTGCTCAGGCAGTTGTGGAAAAACAGGAGAAACACAAATGCCTTTAGCCAGATGACTTCACGGTCCGTAAGACCGAGGGTTTGATCAACAACAGCCTCACTTCAGTGTATCCAGTTAGGGTTTATGGATCTGAAAAAAACCACAGAAAACCCCTCAACGAAAACTACAGCTGGTCAAAGAGCCTCAAATATTGGGAAACTGTGATATGCTTAGTTTTTCAATATAAATTAAAAGAATGCCTGGCTGCCTGACCCTCTCTCTGGACTGTTCTTAAGAAAAAGCAATAAACTGTAGGCGTTTGAAGCTGTGATGGTGAGGACTGCATGAACAACGAAAGGAAATCCTTTGAGAATTTTCGATGTTTGTCATGGCTCTGTGTGTAAGCACCTGTCTGAGATGGTTACAAGGAATAAGACCCTGGGGAGAGAGAGTAAAGGGAGATGGGGAGAGAGAAAGGGCAAGATTTTAGGACTGTGTCATGATATGGCTTGTTACAGTCATGCATTTTTAAGGATATACTGTTTGAGCCATAGGGTGATTCTAAGACCAGCTGGTATAACCTCGCTGATAAGGTCCTGATTCTATAGGAAGGAAGGAAGGAAAGAAGGAAGGAAGGAAGAAGGAAGGAAGGGAGGGAGGGAGGGAGGAAGGAAGGAAGGAAGGAAAGAAGGAAGGAAGGAAGGGAGGGAGGGGAATTGAAGGGAGGGAAGGAAGGAAGGAAGGAAGGAAGGAAGGGAGGAAGGGAGGAAGGGAGGAAGGAAGGGAGGAAGGGAGGAAGGAAGGAAGGGAGGAAGGGAGGAAGGAAGGAAGGAAAGAAGGAAGGAAGGGAGGGAGAGGAAAAGAAGGGAGGGAGGGATGGAAGGAAGGAAGGGAGGGAGGGAGGGAGGGAAGAGACAGAAAGAAAGAAAGGAAAGGAAGCAAGCAAGCAAGAAAGAGCAAGCTACACTAAACATTTACTGTGTTGCAGAATCTTAGCTAAGAGCTTTCTCTGCCATCTCTTTTAATGCTCATACCCTATCTCTGAATTAGGAATTATTGTCACCTTTGTTTGACAGACCAGGAACTAGCCAGAGAGGCTCTCTAACTTGCCCACAACACACAGCAGCACTGGAATTTAAACTCTGATCCACACCATTCAGGAATGTGGGGTAGCTTCTATCCTGTGGGATGGTGGGGATGTGGGGCTGGTTTTGGTGGTCACCACGGCCACAGGGGAAGGGAGGACACTACTGGCTTCTAGCAGACGGGGACCAAGGATGCTAGACGCCGTGCACAGGGCAATCCCACACACACACAAAATAGCATCCTATACGATCTCCTAAATTCCTGCTGGACATTCCTTTATCTATGATTATGTGAGTCCAGAACCTAACTCAGTTGAAACACAAAGCATTTTTTGCACAGTTCTTACTGTAATCTGGATACCCTTAAGAGCTCACCATTGGGTAAGACGAGGAAAGACTGCTTTATTTAGCGCCTTCTCAGGAGTTATTTACGGTGTGGGAAAATCACCCACTGTTGCTCACAAAGCCTGAATCATGGAATCAGCCCTTGTATCAGTCTGCATTTGTATTTGTCACATCCATTCAGGACAAACACCTGATCATGCCATTATTTCCATTAGTAGTCAAGCCTCAATACTTACATGTTGAAATACTTATAAATTACACCTATTATATTGATTTCTCCTCTCCCCCCAAACATTGTCAGATCGGTTTTTTTAATTAATTAATTAATTAATTAATTATTTATTTGGTCAGCCCATTTTACGATTCATTGTTAAGAAGGCTTTTCAAAATGCGATAAAGGCAGTGTTGGGTCTGATAACAGTGAGAACAAGAACTCAAGCTCTGAGATCCTAAATATTATTGCCTTGTAACACTTTCATGTAAGATTGCACTATTTATCAGTAACAGATCTTTATTTAACAAGAGTATCAGCTCTTCTGATGAGGCTTGGGCAATGTAACAGCTGTGTCCTGCCTGTCAAGGATCCAGAGGCATTCAAGGACTGAGCCCAAGGGGGCATCTTGGCAACACCCAAGGGACCAGGGTGTGTGTATATGTGCAAAAGCAGAGACTGTCTCCTAGCACCAATGGCCACAGGCCACTCTCAGAGTCTACTTCTGAGCAGATGTGTTTAAACCCAAAATCTGTTGTTCCTAGTCTTCCAAAAACTGATCACTTTGGGGAAACCCAGTAGTGAATCTAATCTTCTTTCTCTGGATTATTTAGCAAGAGTTGCAGGGAGAATCACTACTTGGTTTCTAGCTTGGACCAAGGCTTCTTTCTTATTTGATTTGGGAGGATTGTCAAGGGGCAGAAGACCAGGCAAACAGTGGATATGCTGACAATGGCATCGAGGTTTGGATTGTAGGAAGTTGCTTCGGTAAAATAGTTCCTCTCTCTATTTCTATGCAAAAAGAACAACTGATATCCTTGCATTTTTCCCCCCTAAACAGAATGGGTCAGTTTGGCTACTGTTTAAAAACTTTAATATAAGCAGAGTGTTTAACAGAATGCATATAATTTTTAATGGAGGCCACATATATGCACATGAATACATACAAAGTCAAGATGAAATGCTTAGAGCGTATAAAGGCAGATTTATTTACCTGTTGGTATTATTTATACTACTAATATGATAAATGTAAAGTTAAATTTACCTCATTAAAGATACCGACAAAATATGATATTCATAGTAAGCAGTTAAGCTCTCAGTATCTGATTAAGTAAAAAGAAAAATCTGAAATTCAGGAAATGCAACACCTTCGAGAAAAATATACACTATTTGGCTCTTCTAGATTGTGCTATGTGGGACCAAGATCATTGCATTTCACTGTATTCGCTAAACTTGAAGGTTAACATAAACAGGGCTTGAGTGTCTTTTTCTCTGTTGTTAAACTTTGTACAGTCTACATTTGTAAAGGATTTACAACATTTAAGAGAAATACCAAGTATTACATCAAACGTACACAATAATTTCTGTAAATTAATTTTTACTCTGATATAGCTTCCTTTGGCTTTCTAAACCTCTTTCTATAAAGTTTACTGTAAATAAATTATAATTTCTAGTTTCTATTATTTGTGTGTGTGTGTGTGGCCATAAAAATTCGGGTAGGCTCTGAAATAGGCTTTATCCTACTTTTCCAAAATCAATAAGTAATGGAAAGTATTAAATGGGAACATTTTACTTATAGAAACTATATATTTGAAAGATGTGAAACGGTCTTAGATTATGAGAAACCAATTCGAAATTCTTTACAAATTATAATTTTAGAATCACTGCAGATGAAAAAATTCTCCAAAGCAGAGGGAATTTTTTAAGAAAAAAAAAGTCTAATTTATAGATTTAAATTTTTTCATAAAAAGCTAGGAGGTGAACATAAATGACAAACATTTAACATTATTTGGTATAAAGGGAATTAAGATTGTAATTTCCTACTCAAGGAAGTTCATCAGACTTCAGATGTGGTACCTATTTCTCCCTGAATTAAACAATTCAATGTTCTAAAGGAAAAGAGGAAACCTAGTGTGCATTCAATTTACAAATGAGACTGGACATTTTCTACAAAGAATTCTCATTAGTGACTGAATGATGAGGATTTTAAATGGCCAAAATGCATCCACCTATTAAAAAAAAAAATGGTATAACAAGCACTCTATTTTAATTTAATAAGGAAGTTAGCCTCATAACTAAAGTTTTTAAATTTTTGCAGAAGTCTTAATTTTTTTCCTCTATGTAAAAATTATTTTTATAACTGGTAAAGTCTTACTTTTATGTTATATAGAACATCGCTGTTTGGATCTGATATTATGAGTATAAGGTGCCCTTTTTCAAATTGAAACAAATTTGGAGTGATTTCTCATATGGAAATGGTCCAATATTTTCTGTAATGGTTCTTAAAAAAACCAAACTTTTGTAGTACACTGAAGGTCTACTATGGAATTCATATTTAGTCTGATGTGTATACTGATTGCGTTTCGAGATATCCATACTATAAATATTCGTATTACAAATATTACCACTATCCAAATTTGCTACTTTAACAAAGAAACTCACAGGGAAAATCTTGTGTTCTTAAAAAATATGCTATTAGTATTTAGAAATCAAGGTGTTCCTGTGTTTGAAATTTTATACTTCCCAACCTGTAAAAATGATCACGGAAGAGAACTAAAAGATACCCTCTCCTGAAGAGATATTTAGAAGTTTCTGCTAAGAAATCCCTGTGAAAGACAGTGCATCAGAAAGTACATCATCCAATGTGCAAATCTGTTGACAGAGAAAATCTCTGAGCTGTCACAGGAAAAAACCCGTACTAATTAATACGCATCCTAATTTTGACAGCGGTCTTAAATTTAACTTTCTAAACACAAAGTTATTTAAGTCTTGGGTAAAATTACATTTTATCTGCAGGTGATTTTTTACCTTTGTCTTTAACACTCAATGCAATCTGAAATTTGATGCATTAGAATAAATAATCAACAAAAACTACCTGGGTGCTTTTCAAGCCTCCATTTAAACAGGGCCCGCGAAAACGCTTCCTCATGGGGTGAACTGTGATTCACATCATTTCATCCTGTTTGCTCTGAATGGCCACTGCCTCATAAACATACACTGAATATTGTTCTTTTTTTAAATTTTTTTCCCCAGAGGCAACAGAATACCTCTCAGTGAGAAAGTACATTTTTCAACTTCATATAAGAAGTCACCACTCGAGAATATCAGAAAGATGTACCCATGCTAGAATGTTCTTGTTGTCTCCGGGGCCTCTTACCTTCGTTTTCTGTATTGGCCGGCACCGAGTCGACCCCGAAAGGATGCCAGGGCTGCAGATCGTCCAGGCTGAACTCCCCGTTCACGGGAAGAAGCTCCACGGTGGTTTTCGTCTCGGTCAAAGACGGCATGAGGGCATCGTTTCCGTAACTGATTCTTGGTTCGCTGATCATGTTGGCCAAGACGTCATCCGAGTAGTTTTGCTCTTTCTGAAGCAGCTCATCTAAACAAAACAAAGCCATGCCTTTGGTGGGTCCCAGTGACAGTGCAGCAGTGGCTCCCATTTTCTGTCTGCCAGACACGACTGTAACTGTTCTACACCCGTGAGCTCACGTGGAGCCATGAGGTGGGCACCGGCATCGTTTCCATCTTACAGATGTGAAAACTGAGGCCCGTGGGAGTTGAGCCACGTGGGCAAAATCATAGCAAGCTCAAGGCAGGACTGGAGCCCAGGGAGAATGGCTAACACCCAGGCTGATGCTCCGAATGACCCCACCGTTCCTCCCAGGGATGAATGACCTTGAGAGCTGTACCTCCACTTCCTCCTCTGACACGGATTCTAGGATCCTGTGATTGCAGAGGAATCAATAGTGTGCTGTGGTGAGGTGTCTGACGGGAAGCGGTGGCATCATATGAGGTACAGTTACTTTCACGCTGGAGGATATAATCTAGTGAATCCCTCCCTAGTCTTCCCTTGAACATGCGGGAGCCTAAATGACGGCAGCCTCCTCTATTCTCGAACAGTTCTCCTTGTTTTGCTTTGAATAGATCTGCCTTCCTCAAAGGCCCCCTCGGGGCCACATGATCTGTGTTCTGAGGCAACAGGGAAGCAGTCGCCTTGCCTTCCCGGCTGTGGCCTTATGGGCACAAAGTTCTGCTCCAGCCTCTTCCTTGGGTGAAACCTCCCTGACTCCCAGCACATCTCATGCCACCTCAGACCAGATTTCCCGCCTCTCCCCTCTGCTGCCTCTCTTTGCAAAAGACGCTATCGGGGGCGCCTGGGTGGCTCAGTCGGTTAAGTGGCCGAGTTCGGCTCAGGTCATGATCTCACGGTCTGTGGGTTCGAGCCCCGTGTCGGGCTCTGTGCTGACAGCTCAGAGCCTGGAGCCTGTTTCAGATTCTGTGTCTCCTTCTCCCTCTGACCCTCCCCTGTTCATGCTGTCTCTCCCTGTCTCAAAAATAAATAAAACGTTAAAAAAAAAAGATGCTATCAGTTACCCCCTTTTGTAAACAACGGAACTAAACTACATCAACTTTGAGGACCAGAACTGACTTATCTGAAGTCCTTGTGGGCTGGTGAAAATTCCTAAATTATACGTTTCATGATGGCAGTGCATTTTTACTAGAAAAGAGAGCTGGGAATATAACCCGGCACCAACTGTAATCGTTGCTTTAAATACAGGGTTATCATAAGATTAGTGAATCCCCTGTTATGCGGCCACAGTTCACCAGATTTTTCTGTGTGACGTATTTTTAAAAATGAGACACCCATGAATAGCATGGGCGCCATTAGAAATGATAGTCACCAGAGTATCTCATTTCCCAATCATGCCTCTGTCAAGAATTTACTGTACTAGATCTTTCAAACCAAGTGTTGGTTAGTATTACTGCTGCAAAAAATGCAGAAAATAAAATCAGGATTTAAATTTGACTTGTAACATTTTACTGTCATCCCTCACATTCTCTTTTAAGTGGAATTTTTTTTACTTGAAAAATTAAAATTCTGTTCAAATATATCTATTAAAACAATTTGATAGGATAGCATTAAAGCATGAGATTAATATCCTCCTATGGAGTCAGGTTTATTGCAAGATATTATTTTAAATGATGAAATCTCAAGCCAATCAGTCCTCCTGAAATCTAATTTGAGTTATAATGTATAGCTATTTTCTGCAGCACCATTCTAAATTCAGTATTTGATGCTTGTAATGACTTTCCTATGCAGATGAAAGGTCCCCATTAGATCTACTTCAACTTTTTCATGTCTCACAGAGTCATAGGTAATGGCTAATAACTTAGCCAATGTCTGCTTTAATGAATTTAATGGGCATTTCTTTTATATAAATCTCATGCTTGTGACTGTTAAGCACTTACAATACTGAAGAGATGATCTTTTGGAATAATTATTGGTGCTCACAAGTTCATCTTGGAAGGGAATAACCTTCACCAGCATGATCCACTCTCGGCCCCACCTGGGGCCATGTTGGTACCTTTGTGGCATTTACAGTCACTTAACCACCTCCCCTTCCATCTGGAAACGTTTTGTCTTTGTCTTGCATACTCAGTACCAAGCTGGTTCCCTGTGACTTCTCTGAATAACTCCTCTTGTTCCTTTTTTTAAAATCTCTTTGTCCATCTATTATCTTTTCGGATCTCCATCCATCTCTTTCTGCAAGTTTTCATCTGGAAATCCCTCCCACTCCTGAAACTCTACGGATGAATCTGAAATGTATTTTCCTAGCTTTCCCTTGTCCCTCCCACGCCTCCTACCCAGGCTCTTTGCATTTCTAAGTCCGCTGGGTCTGTTAGCTTATATCTCTCATGAACTTTCAGAGCTACGGGGTGAAACCTTCATAACTGTCTGCGGCTCTCTGTATTTCTTTGTGTCCCATACTCCTATTACTGACACCTCCCTTTAAAATTCCATTTCCGGATTCTCTCTTATTCATTTCTCACTCTCCCTTTCTACTGCCTACCTCCCTTGAACCATCGTTACTTTCTGCCTTGATCACTGTGATGGTCTCTTGTGGTCTCTGCTCTACCTTTCATCCCTCTCCGAAAGGCTCTGCCTCGTCTCGGTAACTCATTTCCTACTGAATGAATCCCAGACTACTTTGCCAGATGGTAAAGGCCCTCTGTGATCTGGGCTCACCTCATCTTTCTAACGATGAGGCTTTTAAACTTTCTGCTGTATATACCTATGCTACTGTGATTTATAGTAAGAAACATATATTTGGTCTCTGTAGGCAGAGAGCTCCTAAAACCCTTGAAATTTCATAGGTGATGGGAGGAATAAAGGTATTTTTCGTTATGTCATGAAGTGACTTTTGAAAAGCCTGTAGGTCACCTAAGGATGGGGGGCTGGTGCCCAGAGGAAGTGACCATGTGATCAGAGGGTTAGAAGTTTCAGTCCCAGGGGCGCCTGGGTGGCTCAGTCGGTTGAGCGGCCGACTTCGGCTCAGGTCATGATCTCATGGTCCATGAGTTCGAGCCCCGCATTGGGCTCTGTGCTGACAGCTCGGAGCCTGGAGCCTGTTTCAGACTCTGTGTCTCCCTCTCTATGACCCTCCCCCGTTCATGCTCTGTCTCTCTCTGTCTCAAAAATAAATACACGTTAAAAAAAATTAAAAAAAAAAAGAAGTTTCAGTCCCACACTCTGCGAAGGGAGAGGGGCTGGGGATTGAGCTCAATCACCAATGGCCAATAAATAAATCAGTCAAGTCTATGTAATGAAGCTTCTGTAAAAACCTGAAAGGACAGGGTTCTGGGAGCCTCAAGTTGATGAACACGTGCAGGTGTGTGTGGGTGGGGGGCAAACGTGCTGGAAGCTGTGAGCCCTTTTCCACAAACCTTACCCTACTTTTAACTTTTCCTGGGTTGTATCTGTTTATACTAAACTAGTAATCTAGTGAGTGAAATGTTTCCCTCTGTTCTATGAGCCGTTCTAGCAAATTAATAGAACCCAAGGAGAAGGAACTTCTGATGTACAATTGGTCATCAGCAGCACAGGTGACAATCTGGACTTTCGACTGGATGTTGGGGGTGGGGGAGGGGAGTCCGAGGACTGAGCCCATAACTCTTGTGGGATCTGCACTACCTCTGGGTAGATGGTGGCAGAATTGGGTTGAATGATTGAATTCTCCAGTTGATGTAGGAAAACTGCTTGGTGGTGTGGGGAAAAACCCACACATTGGAATTGGACCCACAGCTCTCTCAAGCTGAGTAGCTTGGATTATGCCCAGATGGGACCATGCATTCCCATCAGGGCACCTTTGCTCTCTGTTCCTGCTACACAGGAAGACCATTTCTGCTTATCTAAATTATATGAACTCGTTTTTTTAAACGTTTATTTATGAGAGAGAAGAGACTGAGTGCAAGCGGAGGAGGGGCAGAGAGACAGGGGGACACAGAATCCAAAGCAGGCTGCAGACTGTGAGCTGTCACCACAGAGCCCGACGCGGGGCTCGAACTCACAAACTGTGAGATCATGACCTGAGCTGAGGTTGGACGCTTAACCAACTGAGCCACCCAAGCGCCCCTAAATTATATGAACTCTTGAAAGCCCAGCTCAAACGCCCTCTCCTCTCTAACTCTGCTCTCAACAACTTTATGAGGGTTACAAGCATTATGACTTTTATGGGCCAGGAAACTGAGGCGAGGAGGGGTGGCTGAATCTCTTTAAGATCCCATGGTCAGTAAGCATCTGTGCTGAAGTGCAAGATCTGGGCTGCAGAAAACCAGCCTTCCTCCCGGCGACCCCCACCCATCTAGCCTCCACGGTACCAAAGGAGGGCTCACTCCTGGTCTCAGGTCTGCGCTGCTCATTTGCAGAGTGATTGTACGTCTGACTGTTCCAGAATGTTCTGCACATTTACAGGGCTGCAACCGGACTCAAATACCACCAGCCCCATGGAATGGCTATATTGCTTTTGCGCCTTCAAATAGGCAGTTTCCAGGCCCAGGAGCTGAAGGAAGTCCTGTCCCCATCTCGGCCCACGGCAGTAAAAAGGGTGAAGCAGGAAACAGTCACAGAGGAAAACCTTACATCTGTGCTTCATAAAATATCCAGGACACTTTGGCTTGCAGCAAATTGCGGTGCCTCTTTTTCTCTTTTATTTCTTTTATTGTTGGCAGAAAATTTCCTCCAAATGGCCACTAAAATGTTGAGCCCCATGGTGGTTAATTTGCCTGGTTTATTCATGTGCAGAAAATTAGAGAATGACACATTCAAGAAATGTTACATTTCTGGCAGAGTGAAAAGCACTTAGGCTTTTTTGGGGGAGTACAAGAGAGCAGAAGTAAGTGCTCTTACCTCAGTTTAACACGGGAGATTTAGAAACAACCACCTCTGGTTATCTCATTTGGAACAATGAGGTCTGTCTGTGGGGTTTTTAAGGGACAAAAAGCAGGTGGAAATGATGGATTATCGTTAGTTGGTGAAGGATTATTCCATTTTGTGATCATAAAATGTCGAAGGCAGCCAGCTACCTCTTGGTATTATTAAGGGCTCAGGATTTTACCAATGGCTAAGATAATCGGCACCAGGCTATTCTGCCTGTGATTAAAACACACACACACACACACACACACAAAGAGCCACGTATATAATTATTTCATTGCTCCTTCTAAGTGGGGCTTCATCTTCGAATTCTGTGGTAAGACTCATCACACAGAAACCACACATCTGGTATGCTGCTGGCCCTGATGGATTACCTGTTTATCGGACTTAATTTAATATTTTGTTACAATGCGCCCGATGCCATATATTGGCGATTTCCAAAGCTTTTAAACATCTACATTTGCCAGCTGCTATATTAAACTAAGACACTAGGTTCATTTCTCCCCCGAGACTCTCCTCTCCCCCCCTCCCCCCTTTGTAAAAGCTATTTGTTATTGCCCAGAGTTGCGGCAATTATCTCCGGAGTCAGATTTAGTCTCTTCTAGAATACTCAGCACGCACGAGCGCTGTAGTTAGAAGCGGGAATACTCACTCAACTGGGTTCAGTGATGGTAATTTTAACCTACAGCTTAAACCAAACAGAGATACTCAATTTCAAATATGAAACATATGGCAAACCTTGCCCTTTTGAAAAGTGTGCTGAGAACCTACACTAGGCATACTTAATAGTAAAGAGAAAAGGAAACAAAAAACGCCTCAGCACGTAGTTATCGGAGGAAATATTTAAAATATTTTGAGGTGATGGGGATTAAGGGGCACACTTGTGATGAGTACCAGGTGCTGTACGAAAGCTTGGAAATCACTATACTGGACTCCTGAAGCTAATGTTATACTGTCTGTTAAGGAACTGGAATTTAAATAAAAACCTAAAAAAATATTTTGAAGAAAGCAACATCAAGAGAGTCACCCAACAGTGATGCCATCTTCAAATGACTAAAATACTTTGTTTTTGTGGTGTGGAATAGACTTCCACCATAGTTTGAGAGAAATGGCCTCATGAAAGGATTGCTGAATGGGAAAACAGAGGAATTCTAGATCATTTGTTTCACATGCCTCTTCAAATGATTAATCTCCTCGCCAACCTCCTAAAGATTTAACTGCCATATTTTCGGTTTCAAGGAAATACAGTTTATAAACATTGAAGCAGTTCTCTTTCACAAGCTTCAGTTATAATCGATTAACTATCTCTTCTACCTTTTAAACACGCTTGGGGTGGGGGGAGGACAATCTCCTTCATGTAAAGGAAGTTCAGCCTCAGCCTTTTCCTCTGTAATACACACCTATTAAAGGTCT
Organism: Panthera onca; assembly: GCF_046562875.1. NCBI lineage: Eukaryota > Metazoa > Chordata > Mammalia > Carnivora > Felidae > Panthera > Panthera onca. Next base: position 18,701,054 of record NC_138347.1, on the reverse strand, counting down.
GATTTGGAGGGGCACCTGGGTGGCTCAGTCGGTTAAGCGTCCGACTTCAGCTCAGGTCACGATCTCGCGGTCCGTGAGTTCGAGCCCCGCGTCAGGCTCTGGGCTGATGGCTCAGAGCCTGGAGCCTGCTTCTGATTCTGTGTCTCCCTCTCTCTCTGCCCCTTCCCCGTTCATGCTCTGTCTCTCTCTGTCTCAAAAATAAATAAAACGTTAAAAAATAAAATAAAATAAAGGTCTGATTTGGAGACTGGCACCAACTGAGGTCCCCTAGGCTTGCTGGTTTTTCTACTTATAGGATTGAAACGGCATTGCTTTCATTATTATTATTTTTTTCTATTTTCTGATTCTTCTGGTTCCTCGTGGAAAATATGTATTTATCCATAGCCTCTCTCCAAAATGGAAATTTCCCTTCAACTCTAACAGGGGACTCTTATATGACCAATGCTTACCTCTTTTTTTTAAATAAATAAGAAAGCATAATTTATGTGTTTCTCTGCGGTGATCCGTCCATTTATGTTTTCACAATTCTTACCTGTTTCATAAATACTTACACATCTCAAAGGATTGAGGATTCCACCTCTGAACAATGCACCCCCCTCCCCCATGCCACCACAGCTGCATGGGAAGTATTTATGAAAGGGATGTCATTTTTCTCCTATCAAGAAGCTCTACTATAAATCTGCTGTCATCCATTCTAGGCATTTTGCCCACACCAGGACTAGATCAGATTTAATTTTCCAATCACAGTTCTGTGCATGAAACCCCCTAAGGCTTGCAATTCCTCACCCATCAAATTAGAGGAGGTTGGATGGATGGTCTTAGCAGTTCCTTCACTTTGAATTCTATTACCTATACTCTTGCTAGGTAGGTGTGCCCCTGCCCCTGCCAGAGCTAGGGAACCGGAATCTGCACCCCACTGTGGTCCCCAGGTGATTCTTTTTTTTTTTAATGTTCTATTTATTTTTGAGACGGGGGAAGGGACAGAGAGAGAGAGAGAGGGAGACACAGAATCCGAAGCAGGCTCCAGGCTCTGAGCTGTCAGCACAGAGCCTGACATGGGGCTCAAACCCACAAACCGTGAGAGATCGTGACCTGAGCTGAAATCGGACACTTAACTGAGCCACCCAGGCTCCCCCCACCCACATGATTCTTAGTCACATTACAGTCCAACCACTGCCACAAGTTGTAAAGAGGCATCACTACACAACTATCTCAGTTATCACTTCATAAAAGACAAAACAAGTCTTGGAAACAAGGTGTGAAAGACGAGCACGGTCAACAAAGAACACTGCCAGAAGAAACCTTACGTCTGAACACCTCCAAGTCATGTTCTCAGAACCCAACCCACTCTGTTGCCTTGAAACTATCATTCACGACAACGTTTCTGAGTCAGAAAGCCACGGGAAAAGGAAAGGCTAGTTAGGAATTTCCTTTTTTGCCAGAACATTTGTCAGGCAGGAAATTACACAGGAGCCAGAGCAGGGAAGTGCTCGGGAGACAGGTCAGCATTGTTCAGACTCTGAGAAAAAGAATATGAACTTAATACTTAAGTATTAAGAGTACTAGAAGGGGGGCGCCTGGGTGGCTCAGTCGGTTAAGTGGCCGACTTCAGCTCAGGTCACGATCTCGCGGTCCGTGAGTTCGAGCCCCGCGTCAGGCTCTGTGCTGATGGCTCAGAGCCTGGAGCCTGTTTCAGATTCTGTGTCTCCCTCTCTCTGACCCTCCCCCGTTCATGCTTTGTCTCTCGCTGTCTCAAAAATAAATAAACGTTAAAAAAAAAAAATTAAAAAAAAAAAAGAGTACTAGAGGACACACTTCATTGCTCTGCTTCCCTCTACTGAAGACCAGCCCTAGCTGGTGACTCTTTTACTTCTAAGCATAGTTCAATGGAGCAGAAGCTGTTTACAATGCTAATTGGTGGGATGCCTGGGTGGCTCAGTCAGTTAAGCGTCTGACTTTGGCTCGGGTCATGATCTCTCACACGGTTCGTGGGTTTGAGCCCCACGTCGGGCTCTGTGCTGACAGCACTGAGCCTGATTTGGATCCTCTGTCCTTTTCTCTCAATTAGCCCACCCCCACCCCACCCAATAAACAAACATTAAGAAAAATAAATAAAACGGTAATCTGGGGGAGAACCTATGTGGTCTTCAAGGGATTATTGTACATGGTCGGGACGTCTTGATCCACGTGTGACTTGTGGGACAGCCATACTGTGGCGGGACTGTGTTATGCTAGGGCATCTCGAAAGCAGGAGATCAACCCTACAGAGACACCTTCCACTTCAGTTGCCTTTTCATAACCATTAGCTCCTTTCATATCCACAACGGTCTGCATTGTGGGATGCTATCCCCACTGATGGCTGACCAAACTGTGACATCCCTCTTGAGAAAGCACAGTTATCAGGTGGCAGAATTGAGATCCGAACCCAAGTATCCTGATTCCGAGTCCAAATGTTTTCACTATTCCATGAAACATTCTATTTTACGGTTGACAAGGCTATTTGATTACTGACTAATATTATAGAAATACATACACATCTATCATCACATGTATCCTGTTTCTCGTAATCTTTTTTAAAGTTGGTTTATTAATTTTGAGAGACAGAGAGAGTGAGTGGGACAGAGGGAGAGACACAAAGACAGAATCCTAAGCAGGCTCTGCACTGTCAGCACAGAGACCGACGCGGGGCTTGAACTCAAAAACCTCAAGATCATGACCTGAGCTGAAGTCGGACACTTGAATGACTGAGCCACCCGGATGCCCCTCTCATAATTTTTGACAGATTTGGAAAGTGAAGAATTCAGTGGTATCTTTTTTTTTTTTTTTCTTCACACAAAGGAACCAAGATAAGAGATTTTTGCCATGGGCCAAGGTCATAGAGCTCTTCCATGATGAAGGAGCAGAGCTGAAAAGCCAGGTGGTTCCCAGCTGCACAGCCATCCACTGTTCCCTCCTCTAATTAAGGGAGCCATTTTGACAGCCCATCCCCTGTGGACACGTATCTCCCACTTCTTTAGATTTCCCTTTCTCTGGAAGACCGGCATAGCAGGGTAGCTATGTGAACTGTTATCAGGTATCATCAATTCGGAGTCAAATTTAAGATAATGTAGACACCTTTGGGTTTTGAGCCAAGTAAATGGTTGAACTCTGCATACTTATCCCAAATATCCCTTCTCATCAATGGTGCAGGGACTTGAACACTTCAGTGGTCAAGAGCCAAACGGCCTAAGAAGCACCTGGGTGGCTCAGTCAGTTAAGCCTGAGACTTCGGCTCAGGTCATGATCTCACGGTTCGTGAGTTTGAGCCCCACGTCGGGCTCTATGCTGACAGCTCAGAGCCTGGAGCCTGCTTCGGATTCTGCGTCTCCTTCTCTCTCTGCCCCTCTCCCACTCATGCTCTGTCTCTCTCTCCTTCAAAAATAAATAAACATTAAAAAAGAACTTAAAAAGAGCGAAACAGCCCTGTAGGATGCTGCATTTCCACCTTGGGCAAAAGATTATAGACATATTATCACAACGTAATGCTGTTCCACAAATCTAGTTTGTATTTCGACCTCCATAAAATTGGGTCAGTCCTCTTATTTTTAGCCACACTAGCAATCGAGAATCTCTCTGAATCTGGGTTTATTTTGCTTTAGTACTTTGTTGGACATAGATTTTTTTTTTTATAATTTTTTTTTTTTTTTTTAACGTTTATTTATTTTTGAGACAGAGAGAGACAGAGCATGAACAGGGGAGGGTCAGAGAGAGGGAGACACAGAATCTGAAACAGGCTCCAGGCTCTGAGCTGTCAGCACAGAGCCCGACGCGGGGCTCGAACTCACAGACTGCGAGATCATGACCTGAGCCGAAGTCGGCCGCCTAACCGACTGAGCCACCCAGGCGCCCCTGGACATAGATTTTAAACGAAGCATGCTTCGTCCACTTGTGGCAACAATCTGTCCCCGGAGGGGACACAAACACAGCTACACGTTACTTGTGAGAATATTTCCTACTGCCAAGTGACATTGCTTAAAAGTATCACTTGTCCAGCTTAAGGCTGAGGGTACGAAAGAAGTCCCTTTCTATTTAAGACAGATTTCCTTTTTTTGACTTTCAAACAACAGAGATCAAACAACTTTGATCTAACCAATGACATCAGTCAGAAATCAGGAGAAAAGTCAGTCCATCTCCCTGGCATCAAAAAACAGATTAAAGAGTTTCCTCTCCGTGCTTCTTTGTAGGATCTGTGCCAAAGTTGTGATCCTATTTCCAACTACCTTAGGAATCTTGGTCCTGCCTGCGTGGTTGGAAGTCTAAGCAATCCGGAGAGGAAAAACCTTCTCAAGTTTAGACAACAAACCAAGTTTACAGATTATAGAGAGACTCTTTGAAAGCAGGCTGTACTGAGGTTATAATTTGCATATACAAATAAGTGTCTTTGTTTTGAGGAAACACACGGTGAAGAACTTAGGGGTAAAGAGCCACTATGTCTTCAAGTCCCTCTCAAGAAATTTTATGGGACGCTTGGGTGGCTCAGTCGCTTAAGCCTCTGACTCGGTTTTTCAGCTCAGGTCATGATCTCACGGTTCGTGAGATGGAGTCCCGCGTTGGCCTCTGCACTGGCAGTGTGGAGCCTGCTTGGAATTCTCTAAGTCTGGAATTATATTAAAATGAAAAGTTCAGGACCGTGGCACTGAACTGTAGTACCGGCTTTAACCTGTATCTATCCGGATGTTTTCCTCCGGTCAATATATAGGGGAAACGCATACATGACCATTGGCATAAACAGATACAAATGACACGTCCTCTGCAAAGTAAAATAAAAATGGATGAACATTTTGATGAGTCATCCCCCTTAAACATAAGTCAATTATTTCATGTAATTTTCAAGCCAGGAAACACTGGTTTCTTCACGTGCTGGAGGAAAAGCTGTCCGTCTTGGGCTAGTTGAGAGATGTGTACTTTTACTGTTTCACTGAAGGGGTTTCAAAGTAATTATGATTGAGGAATTTCTCTTCAAATCTATCTTTAAAAAGAGCCTAACCCCAGCAGCACAAGCTAGGACTTCACTGTGATTCCGCTTTTATATAAAAACGTGGCATTTGAGGGGTGCCTTGGGTAGCTCAGTCTGTTAAGTGTCTGACTTTGGCTCAGGTCATAATATCATGGTTTGTGAGTTCGAGCCCTGCATCCGGCTCTGTGCTGATGGCTCAGAGCCTGGAGCCTGCTTCAGATCCTGTGTCTCCCTCTATCTCTGCCACTCCCCTGCTCATACTCTGTCTCTCTGTCTCTCAAAAATAAATAAACATTAAAAAAAATGTGGCATTGGTAGTAATTATAAGGATAACATAAATTTGGTGCAAAAAAACACAGAAAACAGAACAAAAAAATAACAATAATTCACTTGCAATCCCACCAGCAAGATAACCGAGATATTTTTTAAATATCATTTATTATCTTCAACCATTTTATTATCTAATTTTTATTACTGTGGTCAATGAGAATGGATTCTATGAGGTTCCTGAAGCAGGCGGGGAGGCCCTTGGAATCAGAACAATTAGGTCTGAGGACACAGACATGAAATCATGAAGGGAATTTTCCTCCAGTTTCATTCTTGAGTATGTATTTCTCGATTTTTCTGGTAGGCTGTTCTGCATAGTTGGTGCAGTTTTTTGTTTGTTTTTACTTCCAAATAAGTTATCAGATATGAAGCAAATTGGAAAACTAAAATAAACCCGAGGCTTGCTCTATCGAGGTTAGTATCACATTTCATTTTTTAAAAACTGCTAATGTCTTTAGTGAGTCCAAGTAAGTAAAATGGGAAAGGTTATTTAAACACAAAATACTGAAAAGACAATTTTACCGCTCTTGCAGTTTTATAAAGGCCAAGTCATTCTGGCAACTGCATACAATCTGGGCTCATATTCCCCTGGAGCCATCACTGCTCGTGTTGGGGTGCTCTGGGCATCCATCCATAATATCCCCGCCTTGCCCCCTGAGCTCTGAGCCAATTAAGAGGGAACAGGTAGAGATGAAAACATCATCTTTACCTGTGATAAAAGCCAGGCCCTTACTAACCCACACAATGCTTTCTTTGGGGAGTGAGTCACATGTAGGGCACATGGCTTGTCAAGCCATGTGCAGTGTAGACAAATTTCAGCTCCAACCTGAACCCTCAGCTGCACATGACAGAAGAGGGAGTCTGAGCGACACCCCTGTGTCCTGTCCAACCTGCACAAGGTAAGTGGTGATCCTGCCCGATCAGCACCCCTTCCCAGACTTGTGAGATTAGCCCTTCTTACCGGAGTAAGAAATACCTGGAAGGTGGGCCAAAGGAATGGCACACAGTGTGCCCCCTCAACAGTGAGCAATCTTTCTCTGCTATTCTCTGAAAAAAAGTGCATTCTAATGGACTCCTATCTGATAAGTGCTTCATTGGTGGAATTCTATATTTAGAATGATGGAAAGTACTGGTTAAGCAAGGCAGGTCAGGTCATGGGAGAAAGTAAGATTTCAACATTCATAAATAGTTAATTTCACTCAAAGAGCCTAAGGATTTATGCTGATAATTATAAGGGTAACAGGCAAGTATGGATAAGATCAGCACAAATCTATCTATCTATCTATCTATCTATCTATCTATCTATCTATCTATATCTATCCATCCATCCATCTCTATGTATTTATCTATGCAGATATAGATAGATATATATCTCATCACAGGGGAGGAAGAGATCTGTTCCTGTTGACAGCACATCATATTTATATACACGATAGCTCATTTGAAATGTATGTTTATGCAGATAAACAAAAAAGCCCATATCAATTCTGTATGGTCTTCTGACCATGAACATAGCTGTGTTTAACACAAAACTCGCTCCGTACTAAACATTTCTGGAACAGCAATGGCCCTTCCTCTTCTAATCAGCTGACTCATACAATCCTTCAACAACGCATAGGGACACCTAGCCTGGAGATGGAAAATGCTTGGAGACAGAAGGGAAGTGTCTGTCTTAAGCATGAACAGTGCAGGGGAGTGGAGAGACTGAAAGAACTCGCTGTAAGGAAAATAATCTGAAGCCAAGAAAAATAAAAACATCTTATCATCAATTAATGAGCTCATTCATTTATTTGTTCATTTATCTACCTGTTCAGCAATCCTATCATCTTCCAGGCCAGTGCAGGAACTAACTAAGGTAATTTCTTTTTACTCAGTGCTCACGGCCCAGAGGACAGATGAGCATAGAAGTAGTTCCATGCAAGTGCTATGGGAAGGGGTATGGACCGAGCGAGAAAGAAATGAGCTTGGATTTTCCAGCTGGAGACAGTGGATGATGCTGTTACGGAAGAGAGACTGCCAAGGTATAGAGAGTGGGCTGCCCAAAGGCTGGGACTTTTCTGGCACGAGGGAAGTAAAAAGGAAGCAGCTCAGAAGCCAGGAGCTCTAGAGCGTGGAACCCAGAGGGGAGAGGAACACGCTGACCTACACTAGGTGTATGCCATTCACAAATTCTATGGGTTCTGTTGGTACCTGCAGCTCATGAATAGGCCAACTGTACAGAAAGGCAGGGGATACTTGAGAGACATGTCAACATTAAAAAACTGGGGAAGGGAGTGGGCAAGGTGTATACTACACTGATCAAACCAGAAACACGTTTAAGGAAGTGATAGGAGGAAGAACGGTGCTATTTTGATGGTGGTGGGGGTGGGGGAGGTTGTGACCGGGACAGGGGAGCCGTTAATATTTTTCAGTCTTGACTGGAGTTGTGTCTATCGGAAGAGCAAAGATGGGGGAGAAAGACAACTTCTCCTCCGACATGTTTGTGATACTCCAGCACATCGTGATGGCGATGTCCTGCAGCCCCTGGAAATACGGGCCCGGAGAGCTCATGGCCATGTTGAAACAGCCCAAGGGGAAGCACAGATGCGAAAATGGAAAGTTTCCCAGATTTTAGCACAATCCTGCAAGTGTTCTGGGGGGAGAAGCCCATACTCGATTCCCGAAGAGGGGTTTATCAGGAATTGAATTCTGTTAGATAATACGACACGGCACCACCCAGAACGAAGTGTCTCATTCCAGCTGAAGATTCTTTCGAGTGTCAACCTGTAGTGCTTGCCAATAATGTCAAATTAGTAGTTATGGTTAAGAACTACAAGGAGCAAGCGATTTCTTATCCCAATAGAGGGTTATGGGTCTTTTGTTTTTTCTCCAATCACCTCATTGTCAATATCCATGAGATGTTAAAAAGAAAAAAAAATCAACCTTATTTTTTTTACTCTGCAAAGCACAAAGAGAAAATTGTGTGGGAGGTGAAAAATAAAGTAGACCCAACCTTTCTGCTAATTTAACTTTGGAGACGCTCTCCTCTTAGACAATGATCAAGTCAAATGGGACTGGTTACCACTGAGTCTGGCTGTGCTTTAAAGTTACCAAGTGAACCATGAATCCTGGTGCCAGAAGGTATATTCTGAGCATGTTGGGAAATTACCCTAGGGGGCCACTTTCTTAGTGAGAACGGATAGCCCTTTTCACTGCCAGAGACAACCGCCTTCCATGACGTACAGCTTCTAGCCCCATGTGGGAGACCTTGCCCCGCTATTTCCTTTTTAAAGGGCTTCTAATCTCCACATTTCCGGGTCTCTGCACTAGACCTCAGCCAAGTCCCCGATGCTTTTCCTGTTGAAAATTTACACGGAATTCTAGTAGTTTCTTCAAAAAAATTGCTTGTGTTATTCTCATCTCAGCACAGTTCAATCTGGTCTGTCCTCTACCCTGCTCTGAAAAAGTCTCGACTTAGAAATAAAAAAAACAAAAACAAAAAGCAGACTTCACCTCAAATTATGACACATTTTATGAAAAGTTATCAGTTGGGTCTGAGATTTCTACTATTTCCTTTTTACGTAATCAGCCTTAAAAATGTAACTACCGGGGCACCTGGGTGGCTCAGTCGGTTAAGCGGCCGACTTCGGCTCAGGTCATGATCTCGCGGTCCGTGAGTTTGAGCCCCGCGTCGGGCTCTGTGCTGACAGCTCAGAGCCTGGAGCCTGTTTCAGATTCTGTGTCTCCCTCTCTCTGACCCTCCCCCATTCATGTTCTGTCTCAAAAATAAATGTTGAAAAAAAAAATTAAAAAAAAAATGTAACTACCATTCTCTGAATACATAATACTAAAACATGATCATCTTCGATAATACGTAATTTACTTTAAAATTATTTCTAACATTTATGTTTGAGAGAGAGACAAGAGTGTGCATGGGACACAGGCAGAGAGACAGGGAGACACAGAATCCAAAGCAGGCTCCAGGCTCTGAGCTGTCAGAGCAGAACCTGATGAGCAGCTTGAACTCACGAACTGTGAGATTAAGACCCGAGCTGAAGTTGGATGCTTAACCTACTGAGCTACCCAGGTGCCCCCATAATTAATTCGCTTTAAAATTCAGAGTCCTCTATACTAATTCTCATAGTGCTCCAACAGCTTTTTGAAATTTTTGATGTGATGTAAGCAAATCTTTATTTGAATATATTTCAAGCTTCAACAACAAATTAAAAAATGATTCACATTATGGTGCATTTATACATGTCTTTTCATCTTCCAAGCGCAGTAAACATTAATTAACCCTGGCTAATTAAAACAACCATGGTTTACAAATTTACCCATTAATCAGCCTCAAGCAAATGCAAAGCATTTAAAGCCTTTCATAATTTGAACCAATTTTACACAGAACTTATTTTTCTTTAAAAGAAGAGGTCATAAATTCAAGACATGCAGCCCTTTGACTTAAATTTGACAGTGTTTTAGAAGGAAACGTGGACAATTTTTCAGATTCGTGAAAGTCAAGGGAAAGGAAAAAATATAGCTGCATGATATGGGTCAAGTTATGTCTCCCTAAAAGATATGTTCAAGTCCTCATGCCCACTACCTATGAAAATGACCTTATATGGAAAGAGGGTCTTTGTAGATGTAATCAGGTGAAGATGAGATCATACTGGAATAAGACAGGCCCTCATCCAATATGGAGTAGGGTAGACCCCACTGGAGTTAAGGTGGGCTCTTGATCATTCTGGAGAAGAGGGGAGAACACTATGTGAAGGCAGAGACTGGAGTATCTACAAGCCAAAGTATGTCCGGGATTGTCACCAGCACCAGAAACAAGAGAAAGAAATGGAAGAGATTCTCCCCTAGAGCCTTCAGAGGGAGCATGACCCTGAGGACATCTTGATTTTGGACTCCTGGTCTCCAGAATGATGAGAAAAGAGATTTCTGTTGTTTCAGGGCACCCGATTTGTTGTAGTTAGTTCTAGCCACCCTAAGAAACTAAAATACCACCCATACAGGTGAATATGAACCATCTGCAAATAAGACAACCATTTCTGGCTATAATAATCACCTGGGAATAGAATGTGGTTTCTTCCTGAGCCCTTTACTCCAGGTTGGAATAGGTAGACTGGGGAGAAGAGTAAAGAGCTCTGCCGTTAGTACAGAAATGTTTTCCCCTGAACACCAGCAAGTGTTTTGGGGAGACTAAATGGTCCCTTCATTTCAGCAACTCTCTCCCATCTAGAGAGAATACCATCCACTTCCCTTTCTTGGCCATCAATGACTGCATGCCTTATCCCGATAAGGCCAAAGGAATTTGGGACACCAGTGTCAACTCTTAAGCTCAGCAAGGAAGTGAAAAGGCTTCGGTTTCAAATACCTTGTAAGCACAAAGGTCCTGCCATATCCTCTCTAAGAAGCCAGAAGCTGAGCCCTCCCTGGCAGCACACCGTGTGGCAAATGCCTGGCAGGTTTCAGGCTTTACTAACTCCAGGGTGATGAAAACACCACCATCACTAATGCCAGAACCGAGTTTGCTACCATACCTGCGTTCAGCAACTACACTGAGGGAAGTTGGAACAGCCTGGAGTCAATCTATAGCATTGAGCTCATCAGTGGCAATTTAAAATTCACATTCGACAAGTCAGATCTTGAAAAAAAATACTCTGTAGCCTACAAGTTTTTCTTTATACTTTCTTTAAAAAAATTTTTTTGAAATATTTATATTTGAGAGAGAGAGAGTGAGTGTGAGTGGAGGGAGAGAGGGAGAGGGAGACACAGAATCTGAAGCAGGCTCCAGGCTCTGAGCTGTCAGCAGAGAGCCCGACGTGGGGCTTGAACCCATGAGCCGCAAGATCATGACCTGAGCCAAAGTCAGATGCTTGACCGACTGAGCCACCCAGGTGCCCCAAGTTTTTCTTTATTCTTGTATGGCACACAGATGATTGGAATAGAATACTTTTATAAAGTAGAGTGTTTAATAGCAACTTCTGGGTTATTTGTGACCCTTTGGCTCAAGAGAGGAGGAAAATATGGCTACCAATGCCAGGTTACAGGCCATATCGTGTTACATATTTCGTTACACTGTCTGGTCTGTCCTTCCACATTCCTACTGGGAATGCTTGGCTTTAGTTACTCAAAAAAAACCAAAAAAACCAAACAAGGGGCACCTGGGTGGCTCAGTCAGTTGGGCGTCCGGCTTCGGCTCAGGTCATGATCTCACAGCTCGTGAGTTCCAGCCCCGCATCGGGCTCTGTGCTAACAGCTCAGAGCCTGGAGCCCGCTTCGGATTCTGTGTCTCCCTCTCTCTCTGCCCCTCCCTAGCTCGCACTCTCTCTCTCTCTCAAAAATAAATAAATATTTAAAAAACAAACAAACAAACAAAAAACCCCATAAGAGTGTGTGGATAAATTAGTGAGAAACAAATTATAAAAACCCACCAAATCTCTCTCCACGTCAAATGTATGCTTATATATATAAGACCTTTTTTATCAACAAGGTCTTATATTAAGTTCATAAAGGCAGAGTGTAGGCTGCCAAAGGGAAACCCAGTTCCAATGATTTAGGGAGAATATCTTCCATGGTCACCACTTTCTTGTTTTTTTCAAGTATATTTATTTGAGAGAGAGCAGGCAATCGCATGAGTCGGGGAGGGGGAGAGAGAGAAAGAGAAAGAGAAAGAGAGAGAGAGAGAGAGAGAGAGAGAGAGGGAATCCCAAGCAGGCTCTGCACTGTCATTGGAGAGCCTGACACAGGGCTTGAACTCACGAACCGTGAGATTGTGACTTGAGCAGAAATCAAGAGTCGGACGCTTAACTGACTGAGCCACCCAGGCGCCCTCCCCTGACTTTCTTAACATGAACCCGTGTGCACTACAAAGATGAAAGTTAAGGACTGTTGAAGAGAGAGGGGTACGGTACACTGGATATATACAAATGCACGTTTAGTCAAATTTTACAGACTCAACCATGTTTTCATGTTTTCCCCCCAAAATGGTATGTTGAAGCCTTAACCTTCAATGTGACTACATTTGGAGACAGGGCCTTTAAGGAGGTAATTCAGGTTAAATGAGGTCATCAGGGAGGGGCCCTCTTCCGATAGGATTGGTGTCCTTCATAAAAGGAAGAGACAGCAAGCATCTCTGTCACTCTGTGAGAGAAAAGGCCGTGTCAAGGCACGAAGGCACAAAGCACGAAGGCAGCCACCCACAAGCCACGGAGAGAGACTTCAGGAGTCAACCAAACTAGTTGAGACCTTGATCTTAGATTTCCAGCTTCCAGAATTTGGGGGTTGGGGGGAGCCCATTTCTGATGCTTCAGCCACCTGGTGTGTGGAGTTTTGTTATGGCAGCTTGAAGTCACTAAGACACTCACTTTGTCATACCCAGGTCAAAGAAGAAGCAAAGGTCAGAGCAGCTTTCTCTGCAGCATTTTGTTTCTTTCTTCTGTGTGTGTGTGTGTTTGAAGAAAGACAACAGCTAAAGATGAGAAAAGTAGTATACGTGATCAAGAGGTCACCAGGGAATCTCTTGTACTGCACCTTTCATGGAAATGACAAGGAAGTGATTTATTTCCGGTGTCACTCAGTTCGGGGTTTGGAAGTGCACCTGACCTTTGGGGTTTTTCAGTTTTCTTTATTTTTCATGGCCATTCGCCAAGAAGTTCTCAAGTGCTCCCCTCTGCTGCCTTCTTCCTTCACTACAGGTGGCAGGGAAAAGTCCAAATGACAACTTCCCTACGTGTCTGGGACATTTCTAGTTATGTTGTCTATTTGCTTTGGGGGAAACGAGGAGATGGTACGTGTTTTCCATACCAAGTCACCACACAAGATAGTTTAAGAAGCAAAGGAATATAGTTTGCTTTCCCGTATAACCTGCAAAATACGTATGCCGTTGCTTAACAGAGTGAGTTGTTTCTCAGGTTGGGCACCTGGAGGTGGTTCAGAGCACGCCTTTTCTTGGTAATTTTTTTGTCAATTCCCTGAGAACACACGTTAAATTCTCTGACAACCTGAGGTAGCACTAAGCTCTCTGACAATCCTCTAAGAATAAGCTTTTACTGTTTGCCATGTACAACGCTGACAACTCCAAGTGTATTTTGTCAATTTCCCCTCTCACTTCTTATTAAAAGAAGATCACTCTGAATTTGAAGAGAGCCTAAATGGGTAATTTCTGCAAGTAAAATGTCAGTATCTATAATAAAAAATGAAGAATCTAAAGAGGGAAGAGAAGACAGAGTAGTAGATTCACAGTTTCTGGAAGAGCACATGAAAAAGTAAATGGGGAAAACGTTATGAAAGATGGCATTTTCCGACCGAAGACTGCTCTCTGCTTGTACTATTTAGTCCTTTTAGATACAGTTAATCAACACTGATAAGCACTTTATGCTAATCCTTTTTCATAGTTAATAAGAAGTCTTAACTTGGATAAATAAAACCATCAACTCTGTCGCACCTAAAACCAATTCCCAACGAATCTGAACCTCAAGGTTAATAATGCTTCACTTTCATATTTCATACAAGTCACAGCATTGGAAACAAGCGACCACTAGAAATCCACATGGCCTAATTACCAGGATATATGAATTCTCAATGACAACAATGGCTATTCTATTTCAAGACTAATCTAACTGTAATCTAAGGCTGTAAGAATTCTTAACTTTTTGCTATTTCATATAAGACTTCTGAATATTTTTAAAAAATGTTTATTTTTGAGAGAGAGAGAGCGAGCGCTCACGTGAGCAAGTGGGAGAGGGGCAGAGAGATGGGGACAGAGGAACTGAAGTGGGCTCTGTGCTGACAGCAGGGAGCCAGATGTGGGGCTCAAACTCACTCATGAATCATGAGATCATGACCTGAGCCAAAGTCAGACGCTTAACTGAGTAAGCCACTCAGGTGTCCCAAGACTTCTGAGTATTTAAGAATCAACTGAGGGGGTAAGAGAAATGCAGTTTTCTGTAGCTCAGAGGTGGGGCCCAGGAACGTGTTTTTTTTTTTTTTTTTAATGTTTTTATTTATTTATTTTTTTGAGACAGAGACAGAGCATGAGCAGGGGAGGGGCAGAGAGAGAGAAGGAGACACAGAATCCGAAGCAGGCTCCAGGCTCCGAGCTGTCAGCACAGAGCCGGACACGGGGCTTTAACTCACAGACTGTGAGATCATGACCTGAGCTGAAGTCAGACACTTAACCGACTGAGCCACCCAGGCGTCCTAGGAACGTGTATTTGTAACAAGGGTTCCTCCATGTTATTGTGCTTTGACTGGCCCCAAGAACACATTAAGAAACAATGGCTACCAGAATAACAATTTCCACAGGGTGTGTGTTAGATGAACTCTGAGATGCCTTTCAGGTCCAAGGGCTTAGAGCAACCAGACTGAAGACATCAGTGAATGCCAGATAGTCTGTATCCACCGGCTGATGGCACAAAGGTGTAGCAACCACACGAAACAGTGAGGAAAGCTCAAGTTATGTGCTATGGATCAATCAGCTCATTATACTAGCCTGCTCGATTAGTGGGTTGTTCCAAGGGCTTGAAGCCCAGATGAACAAGGCTGTATGTAAAACCAGAACACTCAGACCCAATCGCCCACACAGGCGAACATTCTGTTCCAATGTGAATATTTTTTCGAAAACACATCGTATTTGTCCACACCCAAGTATGTGAAGACCTGCTTTGATTTCTGAAGGGCTATGGCAAGACATATGGAACCTCTTGGCCTTTGGCTGTTTTTATAGCACATTCACAAGTCTCTGATTTTGATCAAGCCTCTAAATCAGCCAGAATCCTTAATCTGAACAACGAAAGGTCTGATTCCACTTTTCTGCTCCTTCGAAGAGGTACAGGCAGCAGAGTGGATACAGGTCCATACTGAATGTAGGAAGGGACCTACCTCTTCATTTTACATCAAGGCGTTCTAGAAAGCAAGGTCTCTTTCATATTTTCATACTACATCTGACTTACATCGACTGCATGATAATCGATAGGCTCTCTAGGACCCCCCCCCCCCTTTTTGATAACTGTGTTTTAGTAAACTCATAGATAGTGTCACCTTAATTTCTCTTATACCTAAAGGAAATACTTCAGGTACAGGAAGACTTCCTCCTTAAAGAGGAAAAGGAGGCAAGACAACTGATGGAGGGACTCATCCTATAAATTCTAAACACGTTCCGGCATGGCCTAAATGCTGGATTAAAGAGATGCCTCCCAATATTCTCATCTATCCCTCCTTTTCTTGAAGCAGTTTCTTTTTTCTCTTCCTCATGATAATGGGCATTTGCTAACAGCAGTTTGGAAACTATTCAATTTGATTCTTAGCAGAAAATTGAGGGGCTGTTCCTATTGCTGTTACTATCCTCAAAACACTTTAATTTGGTTAGTTTGCTCCAACTGTTTGCTCTTAGTATTGAAAAAAAAAAGTTGCTGGGGTGCTTGGGTGGCTCAGTCGGCTAAGCATCTGACTCTCGGTTCAGGCTCAGGTCATGATCTCACGGTTTCGTGAATTCGAGCCCTGCACTGGGCTCTGTGATGACAGCATGGAGACTGCTTGGGATTCTCGCTCTCCTCTCTCTCTGCCCCTCCCTGGCTCATGTTGTCTCTCTCTCTAAATAAATAAACTTAAAAAATTATTTAAAAAAAGACAAAAGAAAATTGCTAAGAACTTCTAGAACTCACTTTGACTGACATCAACTACCCTAATAAATAGAAAGGATAGCAATCGTGTAGTAGGAAGTATTTCATTCCTTTTCACCAGAATTACAGAAAAACTGAGAGCTTTGTGGGTGACCATGGAATTTAAATAAAATCCTGGGAGAAGAAAACAGAGATGCTCTAATGCTTTCACTGGTTATTTAAATTGGTGGCTTAGACTATTTTGTTTCTTGGAACATTGCATTTCAAGCCAACATCACATACTGCAGTTCCCCTATAATTTTAGAGGCACTGAACCCCAAAATGAGAGAAAGATAAACTAAAGAGGTGTCTGAGAAGGGGAAAGTGAGTCTTGTCTATCATTCATCCTTTTCTAATAGTCACTTTAAAGGTGGTAATGCTTATCAAAAAAGTATATGCAGTACTGAGGGGCATGAAAATTATAAGCAGCAGCGTCTCCACAAGTGTCCCAGTGTATCCGCAGGCATCTGGTGCGAAATTAGAAAAGACGGCACGTTTTATATTTGTTAGGGAGAGTCAAATGGTCCTGCAGGTTACACCCTTATACTGGGCTGTAGCTTAGGTAAGTGACTTTCCAGTTACCCTTGTCGTGACAGCAGTAGGACAAGATTTTTAAAATGACTAATTTGAAAAAATTATGTTTTGATTTGTACTATTTAATCATGAGAGTTGTGCATCGTCTATGACTGCTCAGTAATTATTTATCTTTTCCTGGGAACTAGAGCTGCTGTAGTCTATGAATTAAGCAGATACAATAATTCACTCAGGTTTTCTTCTTAAGCATTTTTGTTGTGGCATGCAGTTTTTGTCATGTGGATTTACGTGATGAAACGGGCTCCCTGGGGTGCTAGGACAGATCCTTACTGTTTATTCACTTTTCGCAAGTTAAATACATTCTAGATCAGTCGTTCACAAAGTTTAGCATGCATCAGGGTCAGCTGGACAGCTTGCTAAAAGATCGCTGATCCTCACCCCGGTGTTGCTGGTTCAGAAGGTCAGGGGTGGGACCAGAGAATGTGCATTTTTTTTTTTAAAGTTTATTTAAGTAATCTTTCCACCCAACATGGGGCTTGAACTCACGACCCCCAGATCAAGAGTTGCTTACTCTACTGATTGAGCCAGCCAGGCGCCCCGGGGAATGTGCATTTCTAACAAGTTTGCCGGGGATGCTGATAGTGCCAGTCCTAGAATGGTTCTAACTGAAGAATTCCTTGGAGACAGGCATCTGTAATTACTTATATTGAAAATCTGCTTCAGGAGAGACAAATGCATGAGATTTGATTCATACCCTCCAAGAGCTTTTACTTAGGATGCGGCAATTAGTTGACTATGCACACATCAAAACAATAGTGGACACGTAATATATAAAATATATGATCAGAGGACAGATGTTTTGTGTTAATCAAAGGTTTAAAAAGGGAGATAACATGAGAGGTGGGGTTTTAAAAGCTGATTGGGCATGGGTGCTGCAGACAAACAGAACAGCATCAATAAATGTATCCAGGCCAGGACTGTAGGGATATTATCAGCTCTCCTGGAAAGTCAGGTTCATGCAGAACAAAAGGAATAAGTATCTGCCCTGCCTGTCCATGGTTATTTTAAGGACCAAGTGAGTCTTTATGAAAAGAAAGCAAAAAAGAAAATAAGATAAACTCACAAAAAATATCCATAAAATCTTCCATTAAATTCTTTTTCGTTCTTCCTCTATTCCTTTTTCTAAATACATTTGAGTGGCACCAAATGAACTACGCCCGCACAGTCGTGAAAATGGTTCCCTGTCCTGGCTTGGGAGACTGCCTAACGCTGTGTATGATTTGAAGGTCTTCAGACACCGACATTCACAGAGCTAAAACCTTTATGTCGGATCCCTTACAAGCGATTAAGCCCTGGCTAGCGATTATTACCTTACGCTTTCAGAGAAATCTGTGCTTGTCCTGCATAGAAAAATCTAGTGGCAATTATGGACGAGAAGGCATGGTAGTTGTCAATTTCCGTGTGTTGATAAATGACTTTTAAGCAAATACAGAATACAAATGTGACAAAAAATCCTGCAAAAGGTACAACGTAGCCGATTTTTATGTCCTTTCTAAACACCTTAGCATTGACTTAAGTATTCAAGGGTGTTGAGTCTTTGAACTTCGGAAGCCATCTCTCCTGAGTCATATCTGCTGAAAGAGGGGACACTTTCAAAGAAAAGTTGTTGAGGCTGAATAAGTAGCTCTCCAAACCCAGTTTTGTTTAGCTAGGTGTCACTAGTGAGGTAGAACAAATACCAGGGGATACAAAGACATCAGAACGGAATGGGTCTTCAGGTCTTACTAAGCAGATGTATGATGCTGGGCACATCACCGTTTCTCTGAGCTTATGAAACGATGTAGTTGAGCCAGCTGAAAACTAAGGTTCCCTCCTCTAATAATCTTCAGCAAGTAAGGAAGGAATGGCTGTCAGATGTTACTACCTAATACCAAGAGACATGGCAATCGACATCCCTCAGCTTAATGAGCGAAGTCTCCTTCCCGACTATCTTTACCCAAAGTCTCCCCAGGCAGATTCTAAGTAGGAAAGATTGTGCTCTACACCTGCAATATATCTACCAATGAGCATGGAATCTGGAATATGGTAGGCATTTAATAAATACTTATGGAAGACCCAACATCCTTGATTCTTGGATTCCCTTGCTGCTTACCACAGCAAATGAT
Source organism: Panthera onca (assembly GCF_046562875.1). Taxonomy (NCBI): domain Eukaryota; kingdom Metazoa; phylum Chordata; class Mammalia; order Carnivora; family Felidae; genus Panthera; species Panthera onca. The sequence continues at coordinate 18,682,389 of NC_138347.1, read as the reverse complement.
ATAATAAATGTGTATGTACTTTTATTATGGCAAAACGTACATAACACGAACCTTACTATTTTAACCATTTGCACGTGTACAGTTCATTGGCATTAAATACAGCCAGTGTCGTGAAATCATCGCCACCATCTTTCTCCAGAACTTTTTTATCTTCCTAAACTGAAACTCTGCACCATTAAACCCTAACTCTCCATTTCCTCCTTCCCCCAGGACCTGACAATGACTATTCAACTTTCAGTCTCTGAATTTATTACTCCAGATACCTCTAGTTATACTCTAGATATAAGTGAGATAAAAAAAAAAAATATGGGACACTCCAGAAATTTGCATCTCATACTCGCGTTGGAGCCGTGTTAATCTTTTCTTTAGTGTTCCAATTTTAGCAGGTGTGCTACTGAAGTAAGCCCCACGGAGATACTTCTGAAACCTTCTAGTACTGCTTACAAATTCTGTGAGTGGTTACTGAGAACTACAGCGTTTGTTAGTGATAGGTCAGTGGCAAAGGTAACGTTAGTTTTCTTTTTATTTAATAAAATCTGTTTGATAACAGAAAACTGTAACAATTTAAAAACTGTAACTATTAGCTGTAACTACGAACAAAGTTTCATAAGTGAAAATTTTAGAAAATGACTTACTGGTATCATTGGAGACTTATAAACAGCAAGAAGTGTATGTTGTTTGGTCATAGTCATTAAGTAAAGAAAAGTTCTCCTTTTTTAATGTTTATTTTTGAGAGAGAGGAGAGAGAGAGAGAGAGAGAGAGAGAGAGAGAGAGAGAGAGAGACTGAGAGCAGGGAGGGGCAGAGAAGGGGAGAGAGAGAATCCCAAGCAGGCTCTGTGCCTTTCAGCACAGAGCCCAAAGTGGGGCTTGAACTCACGAACTGTGAGATCACGACCTGAGCCGAAATCAAGAGCCAGACATTTAACCGACTGAGCCACCAGGTGCCTGGGTAAAGAAAACAGTTTTAATGTAATAAAGAAAGGTCACGTTATGAATGATTAATGAATGACTAATGCCTTCATATCCAGCTACATACACACTACTTTTCTTATGGTGTATGTCATATCAAAAAGAGCATATTGGCACCTCTCCTTTTTATCACATAAACCGACTACCATTTGAGAGAAAACCCATTTTAATTCTTTTGAGTCTTAGTACTCAACAAAATGAAGGTACGTTTTTTTCACAAAAGAGTGACTAATTTAAAATTGTGAACAGCAATCTTTCAACCTCCCAAAAAACCCCCCGCCCTAAACCCAGAATGTGAAATTCGGTTTGCTTCTAGAGTTTCCTAAATGAAAACAGTACAAAGTGCTAGTAAGTACAGCCATATTAACATGATATGCTCCCTCTTGCACTCTCAGCCCTCCACTGCTCATGTCCCAGGAAGTTCCTCCATAACTTTGCAAAGCTTCAGAAGCAGCTGGCTATGGCTTCGCGGCCACACCTCACTGTTACAGCCTCTGGAAGAGAAGACACGACTAGTTTGCCAAGGCCAAACTGGCTCAGGCTACTGCTTCCGAGAGGCGTGAATCTGGTAGCTGCCCCTTTTTCCTTCCTGGAGATGATAATATCTCTGGTCTCCATGGGTCTTTGGACCAGCTTTACCAAGTTCATTGTTAAAGAGGAAGCTGAACACATGGTTCTTCCATCTGCTCTGAGGAGATGGGCAGACTCCTCTAAGTGCCACCTAAACCAAAAGCAAAGACAGAGCCGTACACGATATAGGGCGTCACCATTACCATTTACTGTGTCCAAGATGCAGTAAGATATAACTCATGTTTTTATTTTTTGAGAGAGAGAGAGAGAGAGAGAGAGAGAGAGAGAGAGAGAGAGAGAATGAGTGGGGGAGGAGCACAGGGAGAGAGAATCCCAAGCAGGCTCCATGCACAGTACAGAGCCTGACCCGGGGCTCAATCCCATGACCCTGGGATCATGACCTGAGCCGAAATCAAGAGTTGGACACTTAACCAACTGAGCCAACCAGGTGCCCTTAACTCATGTTTCCACGAACATAGGTAAATAAATAATATTCATAAAAAATTAAACATACTAAATAGGCTATTTTAAACCCACTGTTTTAGGTCAATAAATCTGTGAATAATAGTTGAAATTAAGTAGTACCCCTGTCCTGGGCCTCTGACCACTTGGTTTCTGACTCTCAGTCCAAAAGATTCTTTCTGAATAGTATTTTGATTCATACCCAGTCAACACTCCTTTGCACAAGTGCCTCATAATTTGAAACAGGTTAATGGGTTTTTCTCTTATTCTCGATCAGAAATGGTTCCCCACTGTCCATGACTGACTTTCTCAAGCAGCCCACAGTATATATGACAGGAGAACAGTTAACCAAAAGTAATGGGGCTAACTAGGGGAATACACTGTCAAATGTGTTTCTGAGTTAAACAGCAAGAGGCAAATTAACATTCCTTCCATACCTTGCCTCACATGCAAACACATTCATCTCATTCCTGGTGAGTCTTTGTGGAAATATATTTCAAAATTAATCTCAATTTCAATGCATCTCTATATCCAGGGTGGCAGAAATACTGCCATTTTTTTCTCCTTTTTTAAAAATATGGACCTTGACGGCAGCTGCTTGCAAAAAACCAAATCACCAGCTTTCTTCCAGTCTAAAAATCACTGGTTGTTCCCAAGACTCGATAAAAAAAAAAAAAAAAAAAAAAAATTCAGGACACATCTGCTGTAAGGTTCTATGCCAAGAAGTAGCCTAGCAGCCACCACTGTGGTCAAACTTTACTCCTCAATCATTTTTAGTTGCTAAGGATTTCTTTTTGGAATTTGATTCAAATTATAGGGCCATACGTAAGAGCTGATGAGTTAATAGAAAACTCCAGAGCTGCGCTGGACCATCAGAGGAATTGGTAGAGCTTAGTGTGGAAGGCACTGCCTCAGCTTTACCCACGTGGTCAGGGTGCGCGCACACGCGCGCGCACACACACACACACACACACACACACACGAGATACGGCACGAGAACAGACAAAAACTACTGATGTGTACTGCTCATCGTAATTAAAGAAAAAGCAAAATTTGGAGTAAAAGGTGACAGTTTGCTAAATTAATTTTCCTCCTACTTCTAGACAGTTAGTTACCCTCATAAATGGGTCAGAGTGGAATCATCTCATAATGGATACCTCTTCAAGGAGCGATGGTGCTTTAAAAACAACAGCAGTACCACCCAGATTGATCTATAGATCCAATGCCATCCCTTTTAAAATTGCCACTCTCTTTTTCGCACAGATGGGGGAAAAAAAAGTTCCCTAAAATCCATATGAAAAGCAAGGGGCCCCACACGGTCAAAACAACCTTAAAAAAAGAACAAAGGTGGCAGACTCATACCTCTCAATTTCAAAACTTACTACATATTGTAATCAAAACCATGTCATATTGTAAGAAGACAGACATACAGAGCAAAGGAATGGAATTGAGAGTCAAGAAACAAACCCGGGGGTGCCTGTGTGGCTCAGTCGGTTGAGCATTTGACTTTCGGTTTCGGCTCAGGTCATGATTCCAGGGTTGTGGAGTCCTGAGTTGGGCTCCACGCTGAGCGTACAGCCTGCTTGGGATTCTCTCTGCCCCTCCCCCTCCTCGTGTACACTCTCTCTAAAATAAATAAAATAAAATAAAATAAATATAAAATCTACCTAATTGAGAAGTCATTCGTTATGAAAAATGAAGAGTATGAGTCGAATAAGTTGATAGCTCTCTCTCTCTCTCTCTCTCACTTTCTCTTATGATTTATTTTCTCCTTGATTCCTTTCCTTGACTAACAGTTATACATATAAGGATACTTAAAATTCTCGGTACAAATGAATGTCCCATTCTGTTGGTTTGGCAAGTGCTATAAATATTCTATTTTAAACTTAGACTACTTTGGATTCATTAAATCCCAAAATCAATAGGTTTGTTAGGGGCAGAGAATGGAAACACTGTCTTTGAAATAAACATGCTGAATTTTTCCCAAAGAGTAGAACATTTTATCAAGAGGGCACAGTAAAATTGTAATAATAAATTAGAAGCATTCTTTCATTAGCACTAGTTTCTTGGTCTCCTGCCACATATTTCAATCCTACCCCATTCACTGTGGATTTATTCAGCCAGAGATCCTTCCAACATCTGTTTTATAATAATACGTGTTTTTATTAATTTGGAATGCTAAAAGGAAAAAAAACAATCCCAGGGTATGAAACAATTATGCCTTCCTTTCCCCTTTCCTTCCTACTGCCTTTCTCATAAATTGGTTATCACCGCGTTCTGTGATACAGCCATCTCTCAGTTGTGAGCACCAATAGTTTTAGCCTTGAGGTAGCTGCAAAAGGAAGCACGTTTGATAAATAACCTCAGAGCTGATAGAAAATGTAGAAAAGAATCCTTTTAGCACAGACTTAAGGAAGATTACAAAGGGCAAAAAAACCCAAGCATTCTGAGATAGCAGTTTGCCAACGTGAAGGTTGAGCTGAACAGCAGAGGTGAAGGGACTCTGCCTTTTGGAAGGGTTAAAAGACAATTAAAACTGAATGTGGACACTCAAGAGGGTGCATATTTTCATTAAAATATGGATTCTATCATTTGCCGAATGAAAAGCAAAGTCCTAAACAGCTATTTTAAATGAATGAGGGGATTTTTTTCCCGTCTACAATGTCTTAAGCCTTTTTTTTTTTTGCAATAAAACTTCATAATTTGCATGCAAATGACTTTTTTTAAAGGGAAAACATTAAGTAATATATGGCTGTGCCTGGGAACTTGCACATAATAATTCAAACCGAACTGAAAAATTGTTATAAAATAATAAGAAAAGAAGCTTTTATAAAACTAAGAGGGCCATTTTGATAATCCTACTTACTGGGGAAGCAAATCAAATAAGTAGCCTCAGACTCTGATCGACAGGAGAGTCAAACCAGACAACATACTTAGTTAAGTCGAGTGTCAAAGTATGTGAGTTGGACAGATAACCAAAGAGCAGAAGGTCATGGAAATTATATCAAATTGCTTTGATACCTTTGCCAACTGCACCCAGTTTGTTGGCTTGATCATTTACAGCCACAGAGGATGCTGTAGCCAAGGAAAGAGATTTGTTTGGTGCAACATTGTTAGACGCTAAGGAAGGAGCTCAGGGTGGGTCTTTGGGGTTATGAAGGAGCCCATCTGATCAACCTAAGTGAAGGAGCATCTATCTTGCAGCCTGGGGATTTGCTTCAACCTTGTCTACAATTACTAATACCTATAAACACCAGGTCCTCTGCTAGATCCTAAGGATGTAAAGAAGACCAAGACGTGTCTGGGAAGAGGATGTGGGGTGGGTAGACATGTAAACAAAGAATTAAATACCAAGTAGAGTGTTAGAGGTGGATACATGGTGCTTTAGACGCTGTGGTTAAGTAGAAGAAAATTCTACGTGAGAGAGGAGAACGGGTAGCAGAGAAAGCATGAATGTTGGACTTGGGTAGACCTTGGGTCCAACGTCACCATCACCACTACAATCTGTAAGGACGAGTTAGCAACCTCTCTCTAAGGTTCGGTTGGTTTTTGCAACTGCAGACAGCGGATGCTATCATTGAATTCATCAGTGTTGTCGCTAGCTCCCATGCTGCATTTGGGTGAATTACAAGAAAGCTCTGCTTCTTCAAGTGGACATGGCCCAACATCAGAGGGCTTGGCTCTGTGAGTGGGATGCAGAATGTCAGCTGTACTCTTCACTTAAACCACCTGCCGCATCTGTATGTGGCGGCCCTGGACCTCAAGGGTGAATGTTCACAAACAACTTGGACTGTCAACATCATCCTAACACATACACATTAGTTTGCTACATGGCTGTCACTCAACTACCAGCCCTTCTCTCTTGCTCCCTATACACTAGTCAAGGTTTTATAGGAGCATGGACATTTCAGTTCAGTATTGAAGGATGCCATTTTTGAAACAAGGAAGAACCATTTACAGGTCTTGAGAATGGTAAGAAATCATGGCTGCAGGAGAGGAAGGTGTCATGGATAAATACAGGTCAACTGGGAGAACCCATAATGGAGACTGTAGTATGAATCAATTTCAAGAGAAATACAGTGATTTCTTCCTTATACACACTGGCTGAAGTGTGAGAAATGTGTGGGATATTCTGATAGTCTGGGATATGTTACTGGGATTTAGTGGACAGGCTGTTGCTAGACCTAGGGATTTGGAATTTCCTGGGGTTAACAGTGAAATAGCACAGACAGAGCAGATTCCTCAGGAAAGCAAAATGGCGAACAAGGCCAGAGCCGAATTCACTGGCATGATGAATGCTACGGTCCAGTCAGTCACTTTACCGTTAGTACAAATTTCATGCCAATCCATGCCCTTCCCTTCTTTCTACTATGGCTAGTTTCTTCCTCATTTTTGTTCCTATCAGAGAATTCTACTCTAATGGGAACATAAATTTAGTGAAACAGATACAGCTGTGTCACTAAAGCTTCCAGCAGTTCCTGAGACTGGCAAAAACCCTTCAAGAGCACCTGTTTTCCTTATTTAATAAAACGACTGTGTTTTTTCTCTAGATATTTTACTGCATTAAACATGTCCTAATTGCCCACATTCATAAGCACAAACTTTTATACAGGCATGCATTCATAGGTACTTCCAATCTTGCTTTGCCAGTGGATCTAAATTTTAGTATCCTTATTTGCACAGAACTGGCTCTAAATCTAAAATTTGACTATATAGGGGCTCCTGGGTGGCTTGGTCAGTTAAGCATCCAACTCTTGGATTTGGCTCAGGTCACAATCTCATGGTTCATGGGTTTGAACCCTGAGTCAGGCTCTGTGCTGACAGTGTGGAGCTTGCTTGGAATTCTCTCTCTCTCTCTCTCTCTCTCTCTGCCCCTCCCCTGCTTGCTCTCTCTCTCTCTCTCTCTCTCTCTCAAAAAATAAATAAACATTTAAAGTTTGATAATATTAAAAATGCAAGTCAGACTAAAGACAAAGACTATCCGAAATTATTAGAAAGAGTACAAGAAGTAAGCCGGAAGAAATCTATGAAGATCCTATTTAGAAAGTAGGCTAAAAACCAAACAAAAACCAACCCCAACAACTTCTACCGTGGAAAATTTAAAACTTTTACAAAAGGAAAGAGAATACTATGAAGGGATCCCACTCTGCTTAAACAGATTAGCACTGTTGCCGACCTTCTTTCATGTAGATTCGTCCTTTAAAGGTGAGTTATTATTTTTTGTTAATTTTTTAACGCTTATTTATTATCGAGAGACAGAGGGACACAGAGAGTGAGCAGGGGAGGGGCAGAGAGAGGGGGAGACACAGAATCCGAAGCAGGCTCCAGGCTCTGAGCTGTCAGTACAGAGCCTGACGCGGGGCTTGAACCCACGAACTGTGAGATCATGACCTGAGCTGAAGTCAGTTGCCCAACCAACTGAGCCACCAAGGCGCCCCAAAAAGTGAGTTATTTTTAAATGTTCCTTCAAATGAAGAAGATAACTAAGCTCAATCCAGAAAAGGCATTCTCCCCAGGGTGCTCTCTTCCATAGCTTTGATACTGGGAGTTCTAATCAGAGGTAAATAGGTCTAGTTCATGGACATTCATTAAGGCAAATGCCTTGTTCTACAGAAAACAGCCATTTAAAAATGGAAGCAAGAAGGATTTTTTATTAAAAGATTATTTTAGGATTTGATATCTAGTACATTTAGAAGGACAATTTTTTTTTTTTTTAAACAACATGCTCATAATCCAACTTCAGAGTTGAGGCTTGTTTTTTTGTAAGAAAAAAAAAAAAGTCCCACGATTCTGAATTATGTGAATATCCTCCCTGTCAACTGAGATCTGAAGTTCACTGTATTGTCCTATTCTTGGGCATTTTGCAACACTCAAGATAGCTGAATCACCATCTGTTCTGTGGAAGTGGAACTCATGAGTAGCCACTGTTTTCAGCAGCATTTTGCTGAATAAAAAGCTCTGATAATTTAGTGAGAAAGAGTCCACCATAATTACTGGGTGAGGTCATTAACTTTCTAATCCTTTGCAATAGCTTATTCCCCTATAGTTTGGTATTACTAACAGCATCTCAGTTGAAGACACATAAGAAAATAAGCTTATTAAGACAGGTATAAGGCAAAAATGCATTCATCCAGAAGATCTGAACTCCACTTCATTAAGAGTGATGATTTCTTTGATTTTGTCCCTTCTACAACTTATTGGAGGACTTTCTTTTTTATGTTTATTTTTTTAATGTTTATTTTTGAGAGAGAGAGAGAGAGAGAGAGAGAGAGCGAGCTAGTGAGCTGGGGAGGGGCAGAAAGAGGGAGACACAGAAACCAAAGCAGGCTCCAGGCTCCAAGCTGTCAGCACAGAGCCTGATGAGGTGCTCGAACCCATGAACCGTGAGATCCAGTCAGACGCTGAGCCACCCAGGCATCCCTGGAGGACTTTCTTTTCTCTCTCTCTCTCTCTCTCTCTCTCTCTCTCTTTTCTTTCCTTCCAGGCATCCCTGGAGGACTTTCTTTTCTCTCTCTCTTTCTTTCTTTCTTTCTTTCTTTCTTTCTTTCTTTCTTTCTTTCTTTTCTTTTCTTTTCTCTCTTTTCTCTTTCTTTCTTTCTTTCTTTCTTTCTTTCTTTCTTTCTTTCTTTCTAAACGTGTTTAATTTTGAGAGAAAGAGACAGAGCACGAGTGGGGAAGGGACAGAGAGAGAGGGAAACACAGAATCCAAAGCAGGCTCCAGGCCCTGAGCTGTCAGTACAGAGCCTGATGTAGGGCCTGAACCTACAAACTGAGAGATCATGACCTGAGCTGCTTAACCAACGGAGCCAACCACGCGACCCTGGAGGACTTTCTTATACTTCTTTAACACACAATATTTAAAGGTTCCTTCCAATTTTCTATCCCCAAATACATCTAACAAGAATACTCATTTCTTTTAGAAATATAATAGCACGAAAGATTAATTGGAAAGCCTGTCTTCAATCCATGGTCTACATTAAAAACTCTCCGGACTGTCCTCTTAAGATCTTGGTCAACATTGACTTGAGAAGAAGTTTAGAGAACACTATCATGAAGTCTCTTTTTTAACCATGTAGCCTGAAGGATACTTGAACCCATCTGTTAACACACAGTATGAGCAGACTGCCAACACCTGATACATGCCGAATACTTGAGAGCAATACTCACAATATTTACAAGGCAGGACTGAGCTAGAAAAGAAAGAGTACAATAGGATTGGCACGAAATGTAACAAAGCAAGCCAAGTGGTGTTTCAGGCACTTTTACAGGAGGAATTCCTGTAATGGGTGTACCCATCTACAATGTCCTGGGTGTTCTGATTTCAGACAACCTACCTCTATTTCCAACCCAATTAACAAAGGGCAGGTTTATTATGGACAGGGATATATTGCTTATTTCCTGACAGTTTATGGACCAATCTCCAGGACACATACATTTCCTTTAGATTGAAAGATTCATTAACATAACTGCCATCTATGGGCTTTTGCCTGGTAAAGCCAAACAAATATGGGCATTCGGCGGGGGCAGGGGGCGGGTTGTGGAGAATGGTATTACGTGATACTTCACTCCCTTTCTAAGAAAAACAAAAATGTGAAAACGCACTGATTTGAAATATTAAATATGACGTTAGGAAAACTAGGGACATAAAAGACGGTGGACACACAACGCCAATTTCCTGGTTTTGATGATATATCATAGTTCTGTAAGATGTTACTGTTGAGGAAGGGGGGTGATGTGTATACTGGACCTCTCTGTATTAGTGTTCCATGAGTGTGTGATTATGTCAAAATAAAGGCTTAATTAAAGATGAGAGGCACATATTTACTGAAGTTTAAACAACAACACGGTTCAGAGAACACACATGGCCATTGGGGGCGGGGCATCAGAAAGAACGGTTACTGAACTTCCATGTCAGAAGACACGGTTTTGTGCTCTTGCTCTACTACGGAGGACATGTGACACAGGCAAGTAAGTTTCTTAAATTCTAGGTTTGAGCTCTTTCACCCATAAAATGGAAATATCATGCCCACGTATAAGGTTATGATTAGTTCTTTCCCCCCTCCCCCCCCCGCCCTGCCCCGTGAGATCTTTCACTGTGAAAGGGAAGTCTGCTCTTTTTCCTTCCATAGATCAGAGCACTGGGGATGCCTGCTGCAGACGAACTCAGTTACCTGATCTTCTCCTACAGGAGAGAACTATGTTTAAAGGTTCGGCATGAAAAGAACAGCTGACTTACCAACTTCATCCTGAATCTCCTCGGCCACGGCAGGCACATTGTAGAGCAGGGACAGAGACTGGTTCATGCGCTCGTAAATCACACGCAGATGTGTCATAACCTGCGATAAAGGGAAAAGTTTTTTCCTCACCGAGCACCACAGATAGATACAAATTTCCAAAATAAAACTGACAAAATGCTGGAACTTGTGACCTAAAAGGGCATTCTTATTTTTCTTGTTCTTCCATTTTTTTATTCTCTAACTTCAGAGCTGTTTTCAAGTTCCTATTGTATTGTATGCTTGGAGCCATAAATTACAAGGCCAACTGAAAAGAGCATTTCTGCCCAACACTGATTCCTAATATTTAGACTCCCTAAATAACCCCTAGTGCTCTAATTATATTTCTGCACAAATTTTCCAAAAGATCGGAACACATTTCAATTTGACTGGATCTTTCTCTTCCCCCCTTCCTTCCTTTCCTTCCTCCCTCTTTTTCTATCGATCGATTGATCGACCTACCCACCTACCTACCTGTTTAAAATTCTTCTATTTCAGGAAATGTAAAATTTCAGATTGCCAGAGGTAGATTTCATCTGTCAACCATTGGGAATGTGAATAAAACACATTATTACAAGGGCTTCACCTAGGCTCCCATTATATCCAAGCACTGTGGTAGCAGTGGAATTTATGATTGCCCGTCACAATCTAATTGAACCAATTTTAGAGGTTTCGGTTAATACAACTTTGGTTTTCTTCACTTTAGTCATCAGAGTTTTAAATGGATCCTTAAGAATCGGCAGCATGGACACTCAGGATTTTTATATTCCTTATTATTTTCATAAATCAGGAAATGTCAAAGCACATGTTGGTGTAAGACAAGCCTGTAGAATTTACCAGGTGTTAAAGAACTTTTGCTACAGAGGTCAAGCACCCACAAGTACTCAGGGAATACCTTGCAAGGCCACTGTGCTATCAAGGTTGCACATGATGACCACACTCAGTGCTCACCTGGGACCGGATCTGAGCAGCTTTCTTTGGGTCCACCATGCGTACGTGTTCAAAATGCTTCAGGGTGTGTTGCCTGTCCTTCTGTTCAGCGCGGACATACTTCTTTAGCATGTTGAACACATGACGAGGCTGTTGTGGAAAAAAAAAAAACCCACACCTTTCAGGTCTGTGCAAAATACTGCTTCTTCCAGGGGCTCTGGGTCAGAGGTCCCACGAACTCATCCCATCATGTGAAAGGATTATGAGTCATCTTTTTGCAATTTTCCCACTACTTTCTTAATGGGTAATTACTTAGTTGATTGGCCATTTTTCATTTTGACAAGAGCATTTAGCATTCGGCATACAGGATGACTGTCCTTAATCAACATTTTCTTTTTAAATGGCAGTATACTGCTACAGAAAGAGATGATTTTTATTTTTAAGAGAGAGAGAGAGAGAGTATGTGCAAGGGGGGGAGAGGGGCAGAGGGAGAGAGAAAGAGAATCTTAAGCAGGCTACACGCTCAGCGCAGAGCCTGATGCGGGGCTCGATCCACAACCCTGGGATCGTGACCTGAGCCAAAATCAAGAGTCGGACGCTCAACCAACTGAGCCAGCCAGGTGCCCCAAAGAGATGGTTTTGGAGCTGTAATATTTACGTTAGGTCCCTCCCCTCTCCCCAACCAAATATATAGGGGCATATGTAAGACTACATTTCTACATGTGTAGTCTTAGTGGTTATCTCCATAGTAACACTGCACAAATAACCCCATCACCAGTAGCATATAAAATACAATAATCAAGATGAGAAAAATAATAGACAACTTAACCACTACTAATTTGTAGGCCAAGGAATAACTCACAAGCTTTCAGGCACGTTAGTTTCCCAGGAGAAAGGCCAATGTGAAACTGTAGTTATTTTACTTTGAAATGTAATTAAATTCTTTCTATGCCATCAGATTCTAATTCTTTCAGCAACAATTAAGTTTCTTAGGTGCTTTTTTTTTTTCCTGATTGGTTGTATTTCATTTTTACTCTAGAGTTACTTGAAAACATTCATCCTAATTAAAAAAAGGACAAAGGCTCCTTTGCCTTCAATGATTCCACTGCTATGTGTATTCTACTAAAGCATCCTACTATGTGATTTTGTGAAGTGATTTCCAAAGATACACATTTCTCCTTCATTAAAACAAACAAACAAACAAACAAACAAGCAAACGAACCCTATGAAAGTTCATGTCAGGAATAGAATTTGCGCCATTTGGGCAAACCCAGTTATTACTAACCAGGCCATGGGCATCTTGAAAACTAGCTGGAAGGTATAGAATTTATTTCCAGAGATGGTATATTGGGAGTAGGGTGAAGGCTGTAGTATTTTATGGGATGTTCCTGCTCTTCTCCTTTGGCTGAGTTAGCGGTCACCTCCCCGATATCCCGGGGAGAAGTGGTATCCTTTTTTTATACCCCATGAAATGCTACATATATCTCCATTATTGCATTTAACCACAGTCTATTAAATTATTTCTCTTGTATTTTCTTTTTAAAGTTTACTTATTTTGAGAGACAGAGAGAGAGAGGAAAAGAGAGAGAGAAACCCAAGAAGGTTCCGCGCTCTGCTCTCAGCACAGGGCCTGACGTGGGGCTGGATCCAACAAACCATGAGATCATGACCTGAGCCAAGATCAAAAACCGGATGCTTAACTGACTGAGCCACCTGGGCAGCCTCAATTACTTATGTTTCTGACTGCTTTCTTGAACTGTTGACATCTTTAAGGGCCAGATTTGGTGTTTCTTTATCAGGGATCACACAGTACCCAGTGCCTGATGCAGAGAGGGTACCCTGTACTTGCTTGCTTTAGCTGTCTGCAGGCCACCTTCCTACACTTAAGAAAGGAAACAAATACAATAAAAACAAAATAAGCCTGTGCTCATCTGCCTTATTTCTTCCATCCTACAAGAAACTTATTTCTCCATAATTCCAAAAAAAGGCAGACATCACAGCTAGCAACATAGCTTTTGGCAATGCATCATTATAATTCTCATTTGTACTCTGAAGTCTAGTTGAGTCTACAAATCAGAGAATGATCTTTTAAACCCCAGAGAAGAAAAGTAATAAAAGAGATAACAACTGACCAGCTACATTGATTATATATATGTATGTGTGTATGTGTGTGTGTGTGTGTGTGTGTATGTATATATTTAAAAGACGATTCATTTAACGGCAGGATATTATTGAATGTAATGGATACTTTATATGCAGGATTGTGCAGTCAGGATATTACAAACCCTTGATCCCCTTGCTTGTTATTTAACACCAAGGCCTTTAAAAAACTCCCTCTAGGAGGGAGGCAAACCATAAGAGACTCTTAAATACTAAGAACAAACTGAGGGTTGATGGGGGGTGGGGGAGAGGGGAAAGTGGGTGATGGGCATTCAGGAGGGCAACTGTTGGGATGAGCACTGGGTGTTGTATGGAAACCAATTTGACAGTAAATTATATTTAATATAAAAAAAATAAATAATTCCCTCTATTTCTATCACGATGATCCCTCCAAGGCTGGAGACAGAAAGCATCTAATTGCATCTATTCACAATGTCCCTGCCCCTGATGTGTGCAAGCTGACTGACTGCATGTGCTTTCTTAGCTCTATTTCATTATTTTCTCTTGAAAAGGCTTCATTGTTTTGAGGAAAATGGAAATTTTTTTTCTTTTAAAGAGTTCACATAAGAAAAAATACTTCAATTAAACATAAGGATTGCTTTCTTATAACCTTCTTTCCTTCTTATTTATTTTGCAGCCAGTCACCTATGAATGTTTCTATAAGGCATTTTTGTCTTGAAATGCCGGTCACCAAAGAGCGTGTGCACCAGAATATAAAGGCGCCACACTGGCCTTGTCATTACTGCATTAAAGCCGAATCTCAAATTGGACGATGGAGGGGTAACTTCTGACAACTAACACTTGGGTCTCCCCTTTTTCTTCCACTATCGCCCAAAACAGCACACATTCCCACTTGCAAATTATTACTGTTAACATGAATTTTAAAATGAATTTGAGAGTCCCCCATATTATCCAGGCCTCAAATTTTTCTTTTGTGCAATTCAGATAAGAGTATCTTTCATACAGAGTACACTGAGTATTAACCACGTTCTGTGTTAGCTGTCGAGGGTAATGCTTAGTTCACAGCAGGTGCACAGTACACATCTATTTCTTCCACTCAGTCCTTGCCTCCAATGCCCAGCCCCTTTTCTTTCCTCTAAGCAGTAACAGCTCAACACTTATTGGCTATTTATATGAATGAGTGAGACCATGTGCTTTATGCATAGTAACTCACCAACTCTTCCTATCAACCCTATGGCTGGGGTTTTATCATAGATAAAACACAGCACAAAGAAGGTACAGGTTTATATGGCTGGTTACACAGCTAGTTACAGAGCTAGTCTGTGGTATAGTGAGAACAGAGAGTCTGGCTCTGGCTCTTAACCCTGTTCTCCCGATCTGCTATGTGATCATGCCTTTCAAGGAAACTCTAACATGGGTCAAGCTAAAAATAATTCCAAAAGCAACTTGCATAGTTGAATACAGAGAGAAATAATTGAGTGGTTAGAAATGAGTCTGTTCTAGGAGTCCTCGCCTAAATCTCTAGTGCTTATAAGCTCAGATGATATTCTTTGGGGACATGATCACACCCGCTCTTATCATTGTGCAGAAGACCATCCAGATTTAGCTTATTCAGTCTCTCAACTGCTGTTCCTGCTTTCTGGCACTCCATTTTCAGCTACTGTGTCAGATGTAGGGAGGTGAAATGGCAAGACAGGAATGTCCTTTGTCAATTTGTTTAGGATTACTAGAAAACGATTAAAGGTATTAGTTAAAAGTTAGCCTTTTATGACACGCACAGATTCTAGTTCTCAATCCATCCTTCCTTACTTATCGCCTATTAAGATGGAAAATTAAATGGTCATTGTGTTCACATGTTTAAAATTGCTTATCTTATTTAACACCAACATTTCTTCATTTCAGAAATATATTTCTAACTTCCCCCAACAAATCCCTAGAGCTTGACAATGAACCAGAAGCACACCAGGATCTCATGATTCCCCAAGGCCTCAGCATGGCTTGCCCTCACTTTACCAGGAAACAAAGCTCCAGCAAGAATAATGAGCCCTAAGAGCCCATTGTAAGCTATGACCTCATCATTGTTTATATGAGCTCAGACACACATTGTGTGTGTGTGTCTAATATAAACATAAGCCTTTTTCTTCCTAATGCCTACGCCTCGGGACATGAGATAATTCAGGAAGACATTACCATGCCCCTCAATAAATGAATTACATGGTTCTGCTCAGTTGATGCATCCATGCAAACACATTTCTAAGAATCGTGCTTAGAAATGAAAAAAAAAAAAAATCAGATTAGCTCTTATGTTGGAACAGGCAGATATATCACACCAAATAAAATGGTGGTTATGTCTGCACCTGAGAAACAAATATCATTCTTAGGTAACAAAGGAAAACATTAACATTTCTCTATGCTTTTATATCTTTCATTTGCTTTAAGTTAAAAAAAAAAAAAAAGCCAAAAAGGGCGTTGCCTTTGGTATATGATTCACTGCATATTTTAATCAAAGAAGTAATTGCTTTTACCACTTTTAGCCAGACTACAGAATTACCAAGGATTAAAACTAGTTATTTCTAGAGATGTACCACCCATGCATTTCATCCATACATTTCAGGATAAAAGGGAATCTCTTGGGGGTTTATTTCATTATGCTAAGACAAAGATAAGTTTCTTAAAATTGTAATTAAAAACACAGTAATATACAAAAATAAGAGAAAAAAAACATCTCTACAGAAATGTATTCTCTTAAATGATTCTACTATTGTCACAATAGTTACATTTATGACAAGATTGTTCGTATGATTAGAAATACGAGCATAAGAATTCAGTGGTTCAAACATAGTCACAGGAAACAGTGTAAGGAACCTGTGTTTAACCTCTATGCATTTACTTCCCATCATTCTCAAGTCTTTAAATCTTCCGTAACTAGTAAATCACGTTTTTTTTCCTGACAAATTTCCTTTATTTCACAATTTACATATTGTACATATAAATACTACAATCTGATTACATTGGCATAGGATGGCTGATCTTATTATTAAAATTTATAGCAAAGAGCAGAGAAAATAAAAGGAAAAGATCTGCCCCGGGGGGACTAATTACATCCAATCCATTTTTAGCGTCACTATTGTTTCTGGGTGTTTAGCCCATAACAACAAAATGCCTATTTGCATCTGATGTGACACTTTTCAGTTTGCACTAAATTCACTTCACTATCACAATGCATTTTCAAAAATCATTTCAAAAAGAATTTCTTAACGGATTGAGACTGGGCATTACTAAAATGGATTAGATTTAACCTAAAACAGAAGATTTATCTTTTGGAACGTTAACCATTTTCTTTTCTTGGAACAAGAGCATAACTCTGGCTGCCGGCACAGATCCTGGCACAATTTGGTTGCTAAAAATGTTTGTTAATTAAATTATTGAATAACCTAGACCTAATTGTAATTTCACGCGTGGTTCCAGTAACAAAATCTATCCTTCATGGTATCTGAGTTGATAATAAGCATCTCTCCACTAAGACGCACTCCCGATTTTCATGAGACATACTGATTTTTCAACCCCACTTGACCTATCTATCCAGTATGCTGGAGTCCTTTAGAACGTTGTTTTAACGAGGAACACTTCCCAGAAAATATTTCATGCACTCCATGGCACGTTCAAACTAATATCAACAAGAATTCATCTCATTAATTTCAAAAGATGACATAGCTCGTCTTATGGTTTGGGTTTTGATGCCAGGTTGATGTAAATAATTTTGAAAGAAAGTTCATGGGCCTCCTCTATAAAATTTAACATTAAAAAAAAAAAGATTTCCCCTCTTCTCAACTGTATTGCCTTTTCACTGGGTTTTTATGCAATTTCATACATTTCGTGTTGCTGGACTTGGGGTCAATCACACACGTCTAACTGATTCCATGCAATCATGTCTGGATGTGTAGTTCATGTGGGAGGCATATTAAAACATGGCCAACTGATCCCATTTTACTCCATGCTTTATGCTTGATTTGGAAATCTGGTATCTTATCACAATACACTTGTGTCTTAAGCCATTTTCTCGAGGAGAGGGAATGATAGGTCAAGAGTCTTTAAAGGCACTGGGTGTAATCTCACCAGGGAGGAGGAAATAAATGGGTCACTTTATGAGGAGCACCCAAAACTTTCCAGGTGGCTAGGGACTTATTCAGAAAGCCGCCTCCTGGAGCATTAAATTGCATCCCACTGGTTTCTAACCATGTAACCAGGAAACTTAATTGCCTATCAAGAAAACACAAGTCTCTCCTGTTTTCACAAACAGGCTAAGGCCATTATTTTCATCTTGGATTTCAAGAAATCTTAAGCATCTAAGTGTAAAATGTATACAATTTCTGTGCAGGTTTTAAAAAAACACCCTTAGAGTTAAACCTTTCTCTGCTTGAGATGGTCTCAGTTAAGTTTTTTTCGATACTTTGGCCCTCAGAATTTCAGCATTTCACAAGTACCTTCACTGTTGCAAGAAAAATCTGGGGGATAAAAGAGACAGGGAAGTGTCCACGGGAACCTTTGGATCACAGCTGTGTTTGTCTTTAAAGCTAGGAGTTGAACTAAAATTTTAAAGTTCACTGCAAAATTCATCAACATTCCTTTCTTCAGAAGAGCACATACACGATTTCTGTAGTTTAAAATGAGTTTACGAAGGCAAATGACAATTCTATGCCAAGTTGAACACTGAAGGAAGTCTTGAGGAAGCGGCCGGGGAAATGGCACCAGATTCTTGGGCCTGCCTCCATTCAGTATTTCTCAAGGTTGGAGAACGGGGAGGCATTAGATATCCTCCCCTCCTGGCCTATCCAGTAACGGCTCTTGGCCTTGTGCTGTTAACGGAAGACGGTGGCCCCCAGGAGAACAGAAAGTCATCTTCTACCCCTTCCCTTCTCCACAGGGAAGTGGACTTCCTAACAGGGACTTGGCAACAAAGCCTCCCTTTCTGGTGTTTTTACAGTATATTCTAGCCTTTCTCTTCTCGGGGAGGAGACGAGTATATTCTAGCCTTTCTCTTCTCCCTACTTCACAATCTCAGCCCAACCTCTGATTAATCCTTTTGTTTTTCTAATATGGCTAAGAAAGCTAGAACGAGGCTAATTGTAAAAGATAACAATTAACCCCATTTTGCAAACGAAGGAGGAAGAATCCTTTCCATTAAGTCATCTGTTCCAAGTTACAGGTTTTATGGATGGCAAACCTGGGAATTAAAGACAGGTGTTGACATCTATAAAATTTAGAAAATAAGAGTGGTTTTAATCTAGTTGTCAGAAATAATTTATTCTGGGTACAGTGACATCATAAGGAAATCTATTATTTGGTCTCTTTCCCTAGTCTTTGACACAGAGCTCCTAAAACTCTAGTAATTTCCTGAGTGACAGGGGTGACAGGAGCATCTTTTTTCAGAATATTCAGTCTGAGCCTCTGGTTCCCGCCACAGGAGCTTCTAGGACCCCTGAAGCGATAAAGTGTTGTCTTTGGTACACTCTCCCAGTGACTCTTGGAGGATGGTTCAAACCCAGTGATTAGAGGTTTGGAATTTTTAGTTCCACCCTCCTGAGAGGGGAGAGGGACTGGAGATTGAGTTCAGTCACCAAAGGCCGGGGATTTAATCCGTTGTGCCTACCGAATGGAACCTCCACAAAAAAAATGCTCACAGTGGGGTTCAGACAGGTTCCTGGTTGGGGAACACAGTGGGGTGCCAGGAGAGCACAGGCAGAGCGGACATCCCAGTGCCCCATCCCTTCCCCTACGCCTTGCCCCATGTGTCACTGCCATCTGGCTATTCCTGGGTTATATCCCTTAGAATATGTTGCTAACAGTAAGTAAAGCACTGATTTGAATTCTGTGCGTTGTTCCAGTAAATTATCAAACCCAAGAAGGGGGTCGTGGGAACCTCTGATGCATGGCTGGTTCGTCAGAAGGAAAAAAATGTGACTGAAAATCTGAGGCTCGGGATGGGTGGCTGAAATGGGGGGGGCAGTCTGGTAGGACGGAGCCCTCAATCTGCAGGGCTTATGCTAATGATGGGGAGTGTCATAATTATCAAACGTGAGGGGGAAAAAAAAATCCTCACATTTGGTGTCAGAATATTGAGAGTAGAGTCACACAGACCACAGCTATAAATCAGCGAAGGCAGCATACAGAACTGAAATTCAGCACCTGATCCAAACCCAGGATCAATGCTTTTGGATCAACTGTAGCATCCACTGGATGCGGAGCTTAGATCAACCAAGCTGAGAGCCAAGAAGGGCCAGAAATTCTCTGGAGCTGCAGGTACTCAATTCTTATTTAGGCAAGCAGTGAAACACGCTGAAGCTCTTCATGACGAGTTGGATTATTAATACAACCCCAAAGGCAAAGCCTACGGAGTTAACGGAAGAAACCATAAACGAAGCACGTTCGAAAGGATACCACAGAACTTTGCAAAGATTTGCCACGTGGTCTGATCACCCCACAAATGCCAACTGTGACATAATCTTGACTTTTTAGAAGAGAGGTGAAATAGTATGTTTCCATTTTGCATCTCCATACTTGCATTTTGGCATTTTTGCTTCCCACATCCTCCAACTGGCTGCACCATGCTCAAAGACACGTACGTTCATATCTCTTTTAATTTCCCCCTCTCCTCATACTCCAGCTAACCACAGCGCCTTGACCTACTGGCAACATTAATGCGAGGAAACCCAAAACAACGCTTATAAAAACCCAAATGCAATTAAATTGATCAGTGGATGAACATCATGTGCGTGCATGTTTCTTTTTTTTTTTTGTGCGTGCATGTTTCTAAGGGGAAGACCCGGGCTACTATCTGCCCCCACAGGGTAGACGTCTGTGAGGCCAGAAAGGTAAGTAACCCCTGCGTCGTTAAATAATGTGCTATTATGCATTTGTCTGAAAAACAAAACATTTACGTGTTCGTGATGGGTTTTGATTTTCAAGGATGAAATGAAAACAGATATCATCATATAAATGCGTACATGCAACCTATCCCGGAAAGAAACAGGACATCCCAGTGCTGTAGGTTTTGACAGTATCCGATGAAGAGCCCTTCCGACTTTGAAGGCAGTCCCGAAGCAGGGCTCTGCGGTGGAGGGAATCCGGGGGATGAATGTGGATTCAGGGGCACAGGACAGCTTTCAAGCTAACGCCTTTACTACATATTTCGTAATTTTCTGTTTAACTTAATTCAATTAAAAACAGAAAGCACTAGCGTCTCTGGTTCCGTATCGCCTGCTGGTCTTTAGATCCGTCTATCAAGATGGGTACAGATTCAAAGCAAGGTAAGGGGGTCATATTAAGAGGTTTTATGGAAATAGTGTGCAAATCAGTCAGCAGAGTCTGTAGGATTTTGTCCAATGAATGCTAATTCTCCTGTTTTCCTTTCCATCTGTTTGTTACTGGGTCTGTCCTTAAAAGCTCTTAAGTTAGGGGCGCCTGGGTGGCTCAGTCGGTTAAGCATCTGACTCTTGGTTTCGGCTCAGGACATGATCTCATGCTTTCGTGAGTCTGAGCCCCACCTTGGGCTCTGTGCTGGCAGTGTGGAGCCTGCTTGGGATTCTCTCTCTCTCTCTCTCTCTCCCTCCCTCCCTCCCTCCCTCCTTCCCTCCTCCACTTGCATTATCTCTGTCTCTCTCAGGATAAATAAATAAAATTAAAAAAAAAATTAAAAAAAAAAAGCTCTCAAGTTAACGAGCCTCCTTGTGCCCACCAATTTTACAAATTGCAACTAAAAATAAATGAATGATGAATGGATGAATAGTAAATATGTAAGGTTTAAGATAATTACTTCTATATCTCAAAGGTGATTTTCAACCTAGCAGTCTTTTAACTTTTAAGTACATTCATATCAGCTTTACAAAGTTTGTATTATATTGAAAGCTTGAGGATAGAATGCCTCAAACACCTTGGGACTCTTCTGTCTCAGGTCCTTCACATATGAAGAACTAGGCAAATGGTTTTTAACTTATTTCCTGTCCCTTATATTGAGGTGCAGATGTACCAGATTCACCTTGGCATGTGGATGCGTGCTGTCTGCATATATTCTATAAATGCTCATATGTCTTTTTGGACCCGAAGCGATTAGCAGAAAATGAAGAGTTGTAGGGAGAAGGGCAGTTTGCAAGGTTACAGGAAAACTTTTTAAAATGGCCAAGTTAAACGCCTTTGTTTCGCACTCATGAATTTCTGTCCTTGATTTTCTCCAATGATTTTGCTGCTTCTTATTGGATATTTATTTCCCTGCTGTTAGAATTCACTAAACAGCACTGAGCAAAATCTCCACCTAGGGACAAGACCATGTTCCTTGATGATAAATCTCACAAGTCGTTACATTAATGTCCTACCAAGGAATTCTATGAGGCAGTTTTCCGGAATCTCAGGAAATTTAACATTTGGCTGAACTAATCAGAAATGAGAAAGGAAAGAGTGTTGGTGCCAAAGGAACTTCTTCCCCCTCAGCTGAATGTTGGAAGTCTGAATGTGAATGTGAGGCATCCGATATAAGCATGAAATTAATTTTAGCGCACAGAAGATGACTGCAATTGGGAGACACTGGAAAACACCACCACCACCACCACAAACACACAACACCAGGGGCACACAGACAAGACAAGATCTACACGAAAACATTTCCTCATTCTCACTTCCATGTAGAAAATGCTTCAAAGTCCTCTGTGGTCAAGATGATAATTAGAACGCTGTCTAATGGAAGATTTGGAATAAATATCTGTAAAGACACCGAGAATCTCTGAATTATAAAGAAAGCTTTTGTTATTTGGCTCCCATGTTTAACACATTTCCATTCTTACTAATTAGGAACTCCTAAGTTTTTTCAGACCTCAGCCTACCATGTTTATTTTAAACAGAAATTCTGATCTAGCCTAGCCTTTAGTTTAACTGTACGGGAGCCTGCTAAAGGCTAACTGGTCTGCATATTGAAGAGAATGATGGACAGTAAGGCAAGAGCTTCGTCTTCTCTCCGTCTGTGAAGTGGAATCCTGACAGTTACAAAAAGGAAGGCTCAGATCACATTCAGCTCATCATTCATGAGGCCGTAAGGTGACTGAATATGAGCTCTGATAAAGTAAGAAGTGAGAAGCATAGGTAGAGAGATCTGGTGGTCAAATGATAATTTAGTTTTAAGTTGTACTTAAGTTTGGTAGTGATCGAAGAGTGGCGGAAGGCTGACCATGTGTGATGCAACTCTGGAGAGGAATTTAACAATTCTAGGGGAAAGAGAAAGGGTGCAACTCCTTGATTTTCCAAGGAAACTTTAAGAAAAGAGTTAAAATGAAAGGGGCTGGTCCTTAGAAGAGTCACTCGCCCTCTACAGATTAAGAGTTTATCCTGAGTGCAAAGACCAAACTATTCCTGAGGAAATACAACTGTTTTATCTCCTGTGATGTTGGAAGTATTTGGACATGGCAAAATTCTAAGTATAATTCCAATGCACTTTTAGATTAGCCATTTACGGTATTGGCCAGCAGGCACATAATTAATTAAAAAGGAAATTTTAGAACATAAAGCACACACAGCCATGGGGACTCACAAATGAAATTCATAGTACGGCAAGGAATCCTAGCTGCATGAAAACATCATCAAAACATCATCACATAACACTTCCAAGCTTGGGTTCAAAATTATAGATAAAAATACAGATTAAATATGAGCCTCAAAGTTGAAAACAATCCACGTTGTTTCAGATTCCCATGTGGCAAAGGCCGGGACCGGCACAGTATGGTCAGGGTTAAGGGGATAATTATTTTGAAGGTGCTATCAGCTATAGAATCCACAGAAAAAACACTGACTAATTCATTTCCTATATTCAACTAACATTTACTGAATACCTCATCTTTTCCAGGCACTGTGTTAAGCATGAGGGAGATCTCAGAAAAATGTATTTATGGCTCCAATATAAGATGCCACCTTCCTTGGACAGTAACCGGCATGCTCCTGATTTGTCTTTTAACAGGAATTCAGAAAAGTCCTTAAAAGGGGACTTAGAATTTTCTTGCATTTTTCTGAAGTGCAGAGCCAGGTCCAGCTATATGTTCAAATAAACACGTGAAATAAAATTTAAATAAGATGCTCATTAACTTAAACATGGCAGGTGATGGGGGTGCCTGGGTGGCTCAGTCTGTTCAGTGTCTGACTTTGGCTCAGGTCATGTTCTCACAGTTAGTAGGTTTCAGCCCTGCATTGGGATCTGTGCTGACAGCTCAGAGCCCGGTGCTTGCTTTGTATTATGTGTCTCCCTCTCTCTCTGCCCCTCCCTGACTCATGCTGTCTCTCAAAAATAAATAAATGTTAAAAAATTTTTTATTTTTATTTTTAATTTAAATTTTAAATTTTAATTTAAATTTAATTTTTAATTAAAATTTTCTTTAGTGTTTATTTATTACTGACAGAGGAGAGAGAGAGAGAGAGAGAGAGAGAGAGAGAGAGAGAGAGAGAAGGTGGGGAGGGACAGAGAGAGAGAGGGAGACACAGAATCCGAAGCAGGCTCCAGGCTCTGAGCTGTCAGCACAGAGCCTGATGTGGGGCTCAAACTCACGAGCCATGAGCTCATGACCTGAGCTGAAGTCAGACACCAACCTACTGAGCCACCCAGGCGCCCCTAAAAAAGAATTTTTTTTTAAATGGCAGGTGATAGCAAGATTGCAGCCCCATGACTATCCAGCCCCAGTTTTTATTACATGGGAGAGTTTTATGCATTTCTAGGGAAGAATTCAATAGACTTCTTGGATCAATCAACAACAATCTGATTTTTTTGACAGTAAAATAGCCCCTAATCCAGTCTTTAATTTTTATTTCAAATTAACATGATGTTTAATTCTGCATGAAGAGACCAACAGGCCCAGAATGAATACGATTGTGACCAGTCTGAAAGTATCCCCTTTGGTAATACAGGAAGCTTTGGCAAATACTCTTCTCATCACCATCTTTCCTGTGATGGCAGATGGGACAGAACTGAAAATTCTGAAATGTGCTTTGGTTCAGGACTCCATTCAGTCCCCATCTTATTTTTAGCTCCATCAATGACCACACTGCAAAGACCCTTCTACTTCAGAGACTAGACTTTCAGCTGGAACATTCCAGTAAACTGTCAGTGATTGAGATTCTGGTCTCAACACCCACACCCAGCCCTGCTCTGGCGAACGATCCTAACGGCCCTGACTCCAAAATCGAGTACTCTAGAAAAAGAGAGTAACCAAGGAACTTCTTCTCCAAACGCATGTAAACAGGATTTTACCGAACAGGGCTAGAACAGAGACTGTTTTTCTGAATAGAACATGAAAATGCTAATGTGATATTCTTTTTCAAAAGCCTTTTGTTCAGAGAGGAAGTGTGGTCTAGTAAGAAGGCACTTCAGTGGTCGGCTGTGACAGCTCCACCCTGTCCATGAACCAGTGTGGTGGTGTCACCCCGGACCAGACACTCAATCTCAGTGATGTCACTGGTAGAACAAGGTCAATTCAATCTCACTATCTATACAAGAGTACTGGAAGCTCTTCTATGGTTCCTCAGAGCTTTCTGGGCTGTAACTTTAGCATCAAAGGAAAAATCAAAATGAGGAGAATCAGTGTAAGTGGGAGACTTTTTGGTTTAGTCACATCATACATGCCAACTGCTGCTTTCAGCCAAGATGGGAGTAATGAGAACCAGATTTACCCGACCGCCTGTAACAACCAAAATATGGACAAAATATACAGAACTATGCTTCTAAAAGACATCTGACGTCAGGTGAAGGACAGTGAACACTGAGAAAGGGGACATGAAGGAGGTGAGCTCTAGAACTGCAGGAGTGCTAGGGAGGACTGAGTTGCTCAGAGAACCCAGATTTGCATATAATGTCCCTATGCAAAAAGTAGCTGACTCATGATCAAAGCATACAAGTGAAAGAATCCAGCTGAGACCATGGGGGGAAAAAACACCCAAAAAAGATCAGCGGCAACAGCGCCTGGTGTTCACACAGGGTCAGGGATAGCACCTGTTCCCACCATCCAGATGGGAAAACTCAGTGTTCACAGTAGATTACTCAGAAGAATCTTACCTCTGTATTGCTGAATGAGCCATAAGCTGATAACTTGCCCTGAACCCACCTAACAAGTCTTAAAAGCAAAACCCAAAAGGATCAAACTGTTTCTGAGTACTTTAACATTACAGAACAAAGCTCAAGAACAGAGGTATACAGGGGCACCTGGGTGGCTTAGTCGGTTAAGTGTCTGACTTCATCTCAGGTCACGATCTCGTGGTTTGTGAGTTTGAGCACCATGTCGGGCTCTGTGCTTGACAGCTCAGAGCCCGGGGCCTGCTTCAGATCCTGTGTCTCCCCCTCTCTCTACCACTCCCCGGCTTGCACTCTGTCTCCCTTTTTTTCCAAAAATGAATAAACATTAAAAAATATATATAAAAAAAAATAGAGGTGTACAAAAGTACCCAGCACTCAACAAAGTCAAGTTCACGATGTCTGACAGCCAATAAAAAACTACTAGGTATGAAATGATGAAGGAAAATACTACATATAATGAAAACAATCAACAAAATCAATCAAAATTGACCCAAAGCTGATATTAGAGGTAGCAACCAAAGATATTAAAAGTAACTATAAATGCATTCCAAAAGTTTAAAAACTTAGGTGAAGAAATGAGAGATATGAAAATAACAAACAAAAGCCAGACTAAACTTCTAGATGTGAAAGCTACAATGTAGGAGACAAAAAACAGCCATATGGGATAAATAGCTGACTGAAATACACATGGCACATCATAATCAAATTGCTCAAAACTGGTGATAAAGAGAAAATCCTCAGAGTGGCCAGATTAAAAAAAAAAAGATATATTATTTACAGAGATAAAGAAAAGGGTATTAGCATTCTTGTTGGAAACCATGCAAATAAGACAATGGAACATCATCATTAAAGTAGCTGCAGAAAACTTCTACCTATAATTCTATACCCAGCAAAAATGTCTTTCAAAAACAAAAGTGAAATAGAGATCTTTCCAGATATACCCAAGCAAAAGAATTCTTCACCAATCTACATGCATTAAAAGAAACTTTCAAGGAAGTCCTCTGACTAGAACGAAGATAATTCCAGATGGATCTATATAAGGATTAAGGAGCACCAGAAATGGTAACTATCTAGATAACTATTTTTCTTATTATGTAACTCTTTAAAAGATAATTCATTGTTTAAAAGAAAACTAACAATAATGTAGTATGGAAAAAGTATGGCAACAACAGACCAAAGATTGGGAAAGGGGAAATGGAAGAATTTGATGAGGTTCTTGTAATGTACATGAAGTGGCATAGTATCACTTGTGCTGGTATAATATTGGGAAGTGTTAGAAACATTTTCTAAAACTCTGAGGCAAACGCTAAAATAACGAAAGAAAGAGTTACAGTTCTAAAAACCCTACAACGGGCATATAAGAAAACCATAAAAAAAATATCTTATTAGTCCAAAAGTTGGCAGAAAAAAGAAGAGAAAGGGAACAAAGAATAGATGAAACAAATAGGAGATGCAGCAAGACGACAGATTTAGGCATAACTGTATCAATAACTTCATTACATGGTGTTCGCAATTTTAAAAGGCAAGATTCAACTGTATGCTGCCTATAAGAAATGCACTTCAACTGTAAAGACAGGTTAAATAAAAGCACGAGGATGGAAAAATGATATGCTATGATAACATTGATCAGAAGAAAGCTGAAATACCTTTAATATCAGACACAGTAACTTCACAGCAAAACATAGTACCAGGGATAAAGAGGTCATGTCATAATGATAATGGGGGGGGGGGGTGGCGTGAAGGAGGACGTAAGAGCTCTGGATGTTTCTGCACCTAAAAACAAAGCCTCAAAAATACAAAAAGCAGAAGCTGATAGCATCACATGAGAAAATAGCAGAGATTTTAATGTCGCTCACTCAGTAACGGATAAACTAACGGACATAGTACACACACACTCCTGCTCAGAATGTTCCTTATGTCCAAAGTAAACTCTCCCATGAAGCCTCACTGAGGAGATCCGCTTGCATTGCTCAGGAAGCCTTTCTGGGCATTTATTGCTGAAAACCTCAAACAAGGCCTCTTCTCTGTGGACACCATGACTGATGAGGGCTTCCCACCAGAGAATATGACTGCTTTCCTCAGCAGGAAACTTGAGTTCTAGTTCCTCAAAATCCCGACAGAAATCCTTACAGCCCGACCACGCCCCGACTTTTCTTAACCCTCGGTTATTTGTCATTAGATGGTTACACAGAAAGTCCTGTCAGCTTTTGCGGTTTCCTGACTTCGGCTGTCACTGACACGTTTCCTGACACGTCACTGTCCCAGGCACATTAACTGGGGTCAGGTCTTGCGCGTCGAGTCCCTGGGAAGCCTGCCTGACGGCTCTGTTGCACTGAGATGACCCTGTGCAGGCGGCTCCCCTGTGACCCCATAACCTTCAAGACAAGGGAACCGAGGCCAAACCTGTACCTAACGGTGCTCGTAACAGTTCCCAGATTTCCTTCCGGTGGCCTTCAGCACCCCCCGTGCCCCCACGCCTCCTGTTTGTGTTGGGCCCCGAAGCGAGTTGTAAAAGGAGGCCTCGCCAGACCTACCCGAGGGGGCACAGCCTGCAGGGCAGTGATGTAATTCTCCAGAGCCAGGCGACGGCGGTCATTGAGCATGGCTTCCACTCGGGCCATGTGCGTCTCCACCAGCTGCTGCCTCTCGTTGGCTGCTTCCTGCTCCAGGGACTCCACTTTCTCCTGGAAATGCTGCCGTTGCAAACACGTGCACACATCAACACGGGACTGGACGTGCAGCATGGGGCTTCCCAAGGGGGTATCCTACTCCATTTGACTCCAAGATTTACAGTCCTTCCAACATTTTGACTAATTCGGCATGCTCTATGGGTTGCCTCCCTTTCCTGCACCCCATCCTCAATCCTGATTTCTCACTGTAAATCGTTCTTCTCTATGGCCCCCGAAGACTGACTGGACGAGCCGTAGCACAGGCTAAATTTCTGTTACTTTTAAAACTCGAAATTACATTGCAAACAAACAAAAAAACCAACCAAAACAACTCCGCTCTTCCTCAACGTATTTTAATAGGAAAGTGACCACGAGGATCTTACAATTTGCTTAAGGCAGCTGTGAGAGGAGTTCCTGTCGCAAAAGTCTAATCATGGTGTGTGATTTGTGCCAGGGGAAGAGGTAAAGGAAGAATTTGGCAACCAAAAGCAGAATGCAAGGAACAATAGGGGATGAATGAATTAAACCTTGAGCTCTGAATGGCAATGAATTAAAACTTGAGCTAATTAAGAGCAAATACAAGGAAGAGCTGAAGAAACTGAATTCCTGGACAATGATGAACAATAGTCCAAATTAGTGGGAATGTGAACAATCACCCTGGGGGTTCTAGAGGTGCTAGCCCATGCTGCCCGGTGGAGAACCCGCCTGGGTTTTACCTGGATGACTGCCTTCTTGTCCGCTTTAGGCAAGTTCTTTGCTTGCCTTTCTGCCTCTTCCCATTCTCGCATGACCTACAAGATGAGAAAACATTTCAATTTAAAACCATCGGTTCTTTTCTCAAAGATCTATTCTTTCTGTATTTGACACTGTAAACATTAAGAAAATTATCGCATTCCAGTCCTATCTCCAAACTGTTTGACCTCCCGCTAAGAAGTGTATCATTTCGCATAGCAGTATATTACACAGCAATGTTCACGTTCATCGAAGGAACATGGCCCTTTGAAACAAAGGTAGTCTTTTTTTATTTTCCTGAGAAGTGGCTGCAAGTCATTTTGTTTGATGTGCACAAATGTCAACGATCCATAAAGGGCATATAGATATGTAGTTTTTTTTTTCTTGCAGGCTCTGCACTGTCAGCACAGAGCCTGACGTGGGACTCTATCTCTCGAACTGTGAAATCATGACCTGAGCCGAGATTAAGAGTTAAGATGCTTAAACGACTGAGCCACCCAGACGCCCCTATATATATTTCTTGAACAAGGATTTCCAACATTAAATTGAATACTTTAGTTTTTTGTGAAAGCGAGTTACAAAATTTCCAACTGTGTATTTTTCAACAGTAAATGGGGTCGGGGGTGGGGGAGTGGGGAAGGCATGAATATTTAACGGATGTGTATACATGCCATGAACACACTCCCCAAAAGAAGTACATAATGGAGGAAGAAAAAGAAGACTTCTATTGTCAGAAAGCCTCAGGTCCGCCCCACTGATGGGTAAGGGGGGGCCTTTGCTCGCCAAACCCCATCATGAACAGCAAAGAAGACCCTATATACCTCCAGAAATTCCAAGAGAGTACACATTATAATGTTCTGAATGTAGCAAAACGTATTCTTAGCAAGTACTGCTAATTTAGTAACCAGGCTAATCTGCTCTGTAGGAAAAGAACACTTGCTCTTCTCATCCTCGAAGTCCACCCAGGGTTACGCTGAGAGAGGTTCATTCATTGGCCTGAACGCCAAGAAGTCTGCAGCTGCGTGCATGTTGTTGAAATGGAATGAAACTAGATTCTTACCACCTATGGCTGCCTTTCCTTTCCCAGTGTACTATACTCTGTCAGGCAGAGCTTTTGTAAGTGCAACTCATACCGGAACTAGGTAGAATAAAGAATAGAAAGATCAAGTAAGCAAAATAATGGTCTGTTGACAGATATGTACTTACATACTTTGTAGATATACAAAGCACAAAAGAACCTAATATCTGTACTATCAAAGCCTGTTATTTATAGGTATTTATCCCTAAAGAACTGATTTTTTTTCTGACATCCTTCAAGATCAGAAAAAGAGAGAGAGAGAGAGAGAGACTTAGAATAAAAAACTATTGACAGAGAACTTTTATGAGATAATACCATATCAAATCACCATGTAGGTTTTTATTTAGATATTTTATTTTTTTTTTTAACATTATTTATTTATTTATTTATTTTTTTGAGACAGGGAGAGACAGAGCATGAACAGGGGAGGGTCAGAGAGAGGGAGACACAGAATCTGAAACAGGCTCCAGGCTCTGAGCTGTCAGCACAGAGCCCGGCACGGGGCTCGAACTCACGGACTGCGAGATCATGACCTGAGCTGAAGTCGGCCGCCTAACCCACTGAGCCACCCAGGCGCTCCTTATTTAGATATTTTATTAGCTACTAGCATTAATTTGTTATATAGGATACAAGACTAGCTTCCTTGTGTTGTTTTTATGAAATTATGGAGAAAACAGAATGGAGTGAATTTTCTATTATACTTGAAGAACATGTAAAAAATAACCTAAACAGGTCACAACAAAATTGGAACCAATGTCCTACTGTTATGAATAAGAACAGAACACAAAAGAACACGTGGTCCCAGATGCTTTGGTGTCTCTAAGAGTTAATAAAGGGCACCTGTAGGGAGGGGGCTACAAAGACCACCTCTGCTTTATGGATGAGATACGGCTTGCAATAAAAAATATTTCAATTTCTGCTTTGAGAATGTTCACGGTGGCGGTGCTCTACCATGAACTCTTACGGCAAGGAATCTCAAAATTCGTCTGAGAGAGAAGCCAAGTGGCTTATTGGAATGTGAAGACTGATTTCCTGTATTACCTTTACATTTCTGCCATCTCACCTAGTACATTCCGAACCTGGCCTGTAAACTTTAAGCTTGGGAAATACATGGAATAATTAAAGAGACTGATTTGGCTGATGCATTGAAAATAAATACTACTACAAAATGAAATTGAATTTTGACTTTCAGAGCAATTTAACCATACCCTATACCCTCCCAAAGAAAACAATTCACTCATACCATCACCCTAGGCCTATTTAATGCAAGATAAACACACACCACAGGCTCAATCTCTCTCCTGGAACAGTGGCTTCCACTGCAGTGCTCCAATGACAAACATTACTGTACATTTGCTACATGGCAGACCTTGTATTAAGAGCTTCATAAAGTCTATCTTGCTTAACTGACGACTTAAGCAGTCCATGAGATGAGTCATGGCGATCTCCATTTTATGGACCAGGTTAAGCTACCTGCTCGAGGTTACGGAGGAAAAAAAAATGGAGAAGGAAGGACATACACCAAGATCATTGTAGCTCTAAAGACCATGCTTTTATCTTCCATGGCCCAATGTGCCATTAAAAAATACAAAAATTACATATACATTATATATATATGTATATATATATAACTTATATAAATTATGTGTTTATATATCCACATAAATAATATATGTTATACATGTATATTTATAAATATACATAAATATATATAAAATATATAATATTTATATAATAACATAAAACAAAGGCAAATTCAATAGGTGAGCTAAGTTTCTTTTTATTTGGTGACAGGAAAAGGATTGTTCCTAAGATGTTGATGCTTATCTTAAAAATAATAAATTTAGAGAAATGTCAACTTTCATTTTGAAAAACTTCATTTTAATGATATAGTAAAACTACTAAGTAAGTAACATATATAATTATTACATGATATATATATATATATATATATATATATATATATAGAATAAAAAGCATTCATAGACTATTCAGAATCTTAGATTTGCTAGACCCTATTCAACAGCAATCTATATGTTTAGTTATCATGAGCCCCAGCAACCAAATACCAAAAAAAAAAAACCCTCCAAAATGTCTGTTTTCATAAGAAAACAAATAGTTAACAAAAATTACAATAAAAATCAATTAGAAGTCTCAGGTTCTTCCATATAGTCTTATGAAGCAATTTTCCACTGGATGAACAAAAGTTATCAGTTATCATTGGATTTATGGATCTTCAAAGACTTAGTTATTTTATGTAGAAAAAATGACAACTAGTACATAGATAGAGATTTAAGAGGCAGGCAAGTTCAAAGTCAAACAGTCCCCAGAATTCAGGACCACAGATTATGAAGATAAATGTTAATCTCAGGCATCTCACTTTCCTACGACCACTGGAATTAGCAGACCAATGCACTCTCTGCTCTAGCATAACATCTCTTATATCTTATATAACATCTTATATATATATATATATATATATATATATACATATATATATATATATGTATATATATATATATATGTATATATATCTCATATCTTATATAACATCTCATATCTCAGATATAACTAATAACTAAGAGATGAGGAAACTCTGTAAAGATTTATATGGACTAAGTCATGGGTTAAATAGATTTGCTAAAATAAAATTAAGTTGCTATTCTAGGAGACATCTGGAGTATCTGAAACTGACATATGTATCAAAAAAATCACTAATAAATCACTCAGTACTGGAAAAGCCAAGCCAAGCTTTCAGTGTTTATTTTTGTTATTATTCTTTTTTGGACTTCGTTGTGCCTGAAATGATTTTGAGACCAGCAAGAAGGCTCTGAAAGCTTCAGAAGCAAAATGTGAGACAGGATTTAAGCTTAAAAGGTGTTATTTCAGAGGTAATAAATACAACTCCAAGTCATCCTATACTTTCTTAACAGTGATTATATACCAGCCTGCGTTTTTTCCTAATGAAAAGTCCTGTTTTTCAGAGGGACTGCCTTCGGGTGAAACCTCAGTATTCCATTCTACCTAGCTTTCTAGTTCAACTTGCTTTTATGTTTTCATCATGGCCAACAACTACAATTGCACGTTACATTCCAGATTCAAAGAATTTTAACTCTCCCCCCACTTGTTATTATTCCAAAATGGATCCAAGTATTATGGTCATTCCTCTTAAAAACAAAACAAAACAAAACAAACAAAAAACCCCAACTAATTGTGTTGTGTCTTCTAGATCCATTAGCAGTTCTGTTTTAAAATGTAGGGGTTTTTTTTTTTTGGTTGGGATGAGCACTGGGTGTTGTATGGAAACCAATTTGACAATAAATTTCATAAAAAATAAAATTAAATTAAATTAAAAATATAGGTTTTTTTTTTTTTTTTTTTTTTTTAAATATTCAAGTATGGTGAGGTCAACAGATCAGGAGAAAAATGCCATTGAAAAAAGACTGTTACTCACACACACTTCCCAAGAGGAGGCGACATGGCATGTCATTGAGGGGAGGAGGGCGGGGAAGCACCAGGGTGGATCAGGAGGTAGAGGGCATGAGGGAAAATGTAGCCAGGAGTCTGGGTTCCTTGAGAAGGAATGGGTGAGTCAGGGTAAGCAGGCTTAGATTCGGCTAGTTTGAACAGTTTTTATAGGTTCTGGGGTACAGGGGCTCTCCCTAGATGTCTGGTACCTAGACTTGGGGTGAGGAGGTAGATAGTGGGTCAGAGTGTAAGAGTCTGAAGAAGGTAGTTGGGGGATATAGGCTTTGAAGTGGTTGGTTTGACATCATGGAAGGTGTGCCCAAAGGCTAGTCATTTGCTACCTCTAGAACTGGCTAACTCTTGGAGGGGGAGGTCTCCCTACAGTTAGTAAGGCCCCACATGTCAAAACACCATGATTAATGCTGTTACTAAAGACTTACTGTGGTCTTAGAAAACATACAGCAGACTCATGAATCCTATTTAATGTCTATTATGAAAACTTACAAGTATTTCTGCTAAACAGTACAAGAATTAGTAATACCTTCCTATATTTACCACAGAATGTTAACACCAAATAAGGGAATGGTTGACTTTAACCTGAGAGCTTTCCTCATTTACTCACTTATGGTTCCTTAAATCTGACTCTTTGTATGTTTTTTTCACACTCTACATTGTGGACACAAGTTGGCCAGTGATTGGCAAGTAAGTGCTGATACATATTTGTTGAATAAATGAATGAATGAATGAATGAATGAATGAACGAAGAATCTGAGAAAGGGCTAAAATTAATATTATCTATCTCTAATATATACAACATCCAGCACCTGGTATAGGCATCATAAATTGATATTATTATACATAAATCAGTTTTTGAACAAATTATTTTTTAATTTGTTTCATAAAGAATCTGCCAAAAAAAAAAAAAACCCGAACAAACAAAGAAACAAACAAAACCAGTGTTTGCCGCACAGTGTACTGAAAAGAGCACTATATCAGGAGCAAGAAAGGCTCCAGTTCCAAATGCCTGTCTCTCGCGTTACTTATATTGCGTTCTTCTAGAGTGCGAAGTCACACTCTTGAACCACACTGCATTATCTATCATTGATGAAACAAGATGGTATGACCGTTATGGTTCACTTTGCTTTTACGTTCCTGTGGTTCTATGAATTCGCTTTGTAAGACATGTTAGGTTCAAAGTTATAATAATTTGGCAACTAATAAAAAAATACTCATCTTTACTACAGATCATTCTAAGGGAGTTTAATGGACAACACCATAGTTATGGGTCCGCATACACCCGGGTAATAAAACCAGAGGGAATGTTGTAGACGTAACCGAATTTGTGCTTACAAAATCCTGCTATCCTTAGTGTCAATGGATCTCTCCTAGGTGGCATGCTCAAGGAAGATTCTAAAAACCCCAAACAGGTACCCTCCGAGCAAACATTTAAAACTAAGACTTTACGCCTTTAAAGAGCTGGATAAAATTAAAGACCCCTCCCATTCCTAGGCATTCATCAGCCATAGGGTCCCTGGGGAGACTCTGAGGCAGAGGCAAGTCCAGACTTCCCCTTTGTTGTAGACTACAGGACGGAAAAGTCACATTACCTGGGACATTCTCTCGCGGTGCTTGGCCTCCAGCCTCTCTTTGGCTTTCTGGAAATGGGCATGTTCATTCTCATCTCCGGGTGTCTCAAGATATTTGTCCACGGCATCAGGTGTGCTGGCTGCTGTTGTAGGAACTAGAAGGCAGAAAGAAGGAGGTTTGAGAAGGGAAACGGTATCCAATCATTTCAAAGAAAGCCATTTTTTTTCCGTTTACTCCAAAACAAAGACTTTAGTAGAGAAGCACAGACAAGAAGTTAATGCTGTTTAAGAGAACACCATGAGACACTTCCCAGCACAGGACACCTTTCAAGGACAGGGTGAAGGAAAATCTATAAAACAGTCCATTTTGCAAGTGTAGCGTTATATTTAAATTTCTTTGCAAAACAAGCGTGCGTAGAGTGAAACCAGTTGGTGTTTAACGCATTTTGTCCCAAATCCCGATGTCTTGCAAAATTAACTTTTGTAGTCTTGACAGTAAGATACGTTATCAATATCACAGCTTAGGATTCCTACAGAAACTGAACAAATCTCCAAGTCTATTGCAGAATAACGGCACCATAGAGTAAAAAGGTAAATTCTACGGCATTTTCAGATAGCTTGATTTCAAAGCCATCTTTTGGTGAGAGTGTTTGAAACACTACCCCAAACCCCACAAACGTCAATAAATGCATTTTCGAAATCACAAAGGGACCTTTCTGCCTTCGCAAAATTTGACAAGAGCCGACCAATTCATTAGAGTTGTCACAAAGAAAGAAAGTGATTTCTACTTTGAATTCAACTAAAACTGCTAAGCAATATTACTGAGTTGCAACATATACCGCTAAATTATGTGGAAACATAAATACCCATAAAATTGAAGAGTATGATAAAACAAAACTATTTTAACTCATGAGCTGAGTGAATTGTAATGCCTAAACAAGCAATTTTCCAAAAGATTAGCAATGATTAGTGGGAATTCAGAGCACTTATGAGCATACTTAAAAAAAAAAAAAAAAAAAGAGGGGAGCCTGGGTGGCTCAGTCGGTTGGGTGTCCGACTTGGCTCAGGTCATGATCTCGCGGTCCGTGGGTTCGAGCCCTGCGTCGAGGTCTGTGCTGACAGCTCAGAGCCTAGAACCTGCTTCGGATTCTGTCTCCCTCTCTCTCTGCCCCTGCCCTGCTTGTGCTCCGTCTCTCTCAAAAATAAACATTAAAAAATAATTTAAAAAAGAAACAAAGGAAAAAAAAATGACTTTGATTTAAAGAATAGAGTATGTTCAACCAAAACAGTGAAATTAGGTGTTTTCACTATGTTTTTGGGTCAAATCAACTCAAGTGTTTTATTCAAAAGATTATTAAAATATCACCCATGTTCTAGGTACTACTCTTCACTGATTTTATCTAGTTGTTGACTTCTACATTTGAGATATAATATCCCAAAGAGTTAAATGAGAAGTATTTATGGCTAAATCATTTGGCAACTAAATTCTGAGATAAATGTCTTTTATACATGCTTTGAGAAAAAACGCCTGGAATCTCCACAACCCAAAGGCTTCAAGATTTGAACCAAAACCAGAAGGCTTTTTTTGTTACATAATCAAACAATATCTTTAATTTTAAAGAGAAAATATCTGTTCAGATTTCTTCCCCTTTTTCTTTAATCAAGGTTTAAGAATTATTATTATTAACAACAACAAAAAAAAGAGCAGTTTAGGTGTCTACATAGATGGCTGCTTTCAAGTGGAAGGAAGGGAAGTGGGGCATATTCCTGGAATTATTTTTCAAAACACTTTGTGTTCCCTCTTCGGCTGCCACCAGGGGATTCTGAGTCAATAGGTCTGGGACTGGCACAGGACGTACATATTAAAAAGCATCTGGTCCCATCTTCTGTGTGGTAGGTGAGCGAGAACGTGTTTCGGCAGCGAACAGGGAAAGCGTTGGAATTAGGCACACCTTGATGCTCGTGTTTCTTAGACTGGCTGTGACCCAGGGCAGGTAACGTGAGTCATCTATGTACCAGTTTCTTTATCTGTCAGCCAGCATGCTAGGTGCACTGAGAAAATGAGATGCCACCCCATGTGTGTTACACAGCCTGCACCCAGGGTGGCACCCAGGGTCCTTCACGTCAGTGCCCTCAGTCTCTTCCCTGGCATCACACATAATCCAAATCTTGGAGCGTAAACAAACCATAGAAAAAATGAGCTTTTATTTCACACACAGGACCACCACCCAAAGGAAAAGCAGTAGGTATTTTTCTAAAAGATCTTCGGGGGGGCGCCTGGGTGGCTCAGTCGGTTAAGCGTCCGACTTCGACTCAGGTCACGATCTCGCGGTCCGTGAGTTCGAGCCCCGCGTCCGGCTCTGGGCTGATGGTTCAGAGCCTGGAGCCTGCTTCGGATTCTGTGTCTCCCTCTCTCTCTGACCCTCCCCCGTTCATGTTCTGTCTCTCTCTGTCTCAAAAATAAATAAACGTTAAAAAAAATTAAAAAAAAAAAAGATCTTCGGTATAACCCACATAAAAGGCCCACAGATTATTGAAAATGAGTCCTTAATTTTTAACACTGAAAATCATTTTCAATTTAAAATCTTTTTTTAAAAGAAAATCAAAGGCAAGTATTTTTCTGCATAAATTCAAGCAAATCAATATGCAAGTATATTTTACTTCATCATTTTCCCCACTTGAAATGGAAGTGATGTTTAGCATGTTAAATTTGCTTCCCATGGTGTTAATCATTTTTTCATCTTTAAACTGGTATGGCTCAAGCGAGAACGAGTTAAGTTCTTTTCAGCACAGTGCAATCTGGCAGAATGACAAAATTAGGCAAACAGTACTTTTCATTTTGAACACATGAAAATGTATAAATGTTTGAGGCTATTTTCACTGATCGAGATAGCCATCCGTTAAGTGTCAGAACCATAACTGGGGCACCTGGATGGCTCAGTCGGTTGAAAGTCCGACTCCGGCTCAGCTCACCATCTTATGGTTTGTGGGTTCAAGCCCCACGTCGGGCTCTGTGCTGACAGCTCAGAGCCCGGAGCAGGTTTCGGATTCTGTGTCTCCCTCTCTCTCTGACCCTCCTCCACTCATGCTCTGTCTCTCTCTCTCTCTGTCAAAAATAAATAAACATTAAAAAAAGAAAAAAAAAAAAAAAAAGAACCATAACAGCATCCTCTTCGAAAACTGGAATTATAAAAGTTACTACATAAGTAGGGGAAGTTCTCCATCCAATTTTTATGGTTGGCAAATTTTATGGTTTTCTCCAAGTCTTATGATTTGCAAATATTGTCTACTGTTTTATGGAAAGGAGATCAACACGAAAATCCGAGTCAGTATAATCGCATTATAGCCTATGTTAAAATGTAGCTTTGCAATATTAAGAATAAAAGAATCATAAAGAAATGAGCATGCAAGGTATATTTAATAGGATTAAGAATATTTCAAGTGTTAAACCTTCTTTTTAGGCACATGGAAATAAATACAAATACTGTATTACTGATTTATTCCATTGAACCCAGTATTTCCCTTCGAGTAAATCCTTGTAAGCGGCTCTTGTTATTTCCTTTAGTTAAGGACTTTAAAGGAAGCAGTCTCTCTTTTAATCTTTAAATCAAACATTGTAGCCATTCACACTAACCTTCCATTTCAATTAGTGTGAGTGAAACATTCCTGTATTCATACCAATGAGCAAACCAGATCACTGTACAGGCAAGGACAGAAGAATGATGGTACATCTTGATATGTGCAAATGAATTTACTATTTCATTATCACTACCCTGCAGCTGGTAGGGAGGAAGGGAAGAATGTTTTTAAGGAGGGGTTTGTACAGAGAGCTCGGCTTCTATTTCTCTAATATTCCCATGTCCTAAAGACATGGTCACATGAGGAACAGCTGATGGTTTGTGATAAAGTCCACGGTAGGCCAGACACAGGATAACGAGGACCGTGTGGGCAGGGGCAGGAACCCTGTGCCCTTTCAAAAACGTGCTTCCTTTGGGAAAAGAGAGGTTCGAGGAACGACAGGGTATGTTACAGGCCACAAAGGAACGGGAAGCTGTATATCACGGGTCACTTAAAACATAGGTCATTAAAAAATATCTTTTAAGTTTATGTATTGTTAAAAGTTTTTTTAATGTTTATTCTTGAGAGAGAGAGAGAGAGAGAGAGAGAGAGAGAGGGAGAGAGAGAGAGACGCACAGTGTGAGCAGGGGAGGGGCAGAGAGAGAGGGAGACAGGAATTGGAAGCAGGCTCCAGGCTCTGAACTGTCAGCACAGAGCTGGATGCGGGGCTTGAACTCACAAACTGTGAGATGATGACCTGTGCCGAAGTTGGACGTTCAACTGACTGAGCCAGCCAGGCGCATCTATTTATTTATTTTTTGAGAGGGAGACAGAAATAGCATGAGAAGGGGCAGAGAGAGACAGGGAGAGAGAGAATCCCAAGCAGGCTCCATGCTGTCAGCACAGAGCCCGATGTGGGGCTTGATCTCATGAAACTGCGAAATCACGACCTGAGTTGAAACCAAGAGTTGGATGCTTAACCGACTGAGCCACCCAGGCACGCCAAAACATAGGTCATTTCAACAACGAAGAAAGTAGAAGCAAACTGGACTTAGGACATTTACTTTTGTTGTGGTTTTATAAGCTAACATACAGCAGTCTGCCCTGTCCAGAGACCTCTGAGGCTCCTTAAAAATTGAGACACAGGCTCAGATTTCCAAGTTGGCCAAATAATAATAGCCCACGTTCATTTGCTTCTACCACGCTAGGTGCTTTCCAGGTGTCCCCATTTAATACGTGGGGAGAATCAAGAATTACCCCATTGCATTTATTGTGCATTTAACACAGCTCCTCATATCCCCGACCCACAAACAGGTCTGAGTTGAAGATTAGGTAAACCATGAAAAGGCTTATAAAGTGAACTGTTAGAGCAGAAGAGGGTTAATCCCATCGATACGTCCAGGGCACTGGAAAGTATTTGCTTTTGTTATTGAACGACAATTGGCGAAAAATATGCTCTGCTAAGTTACCTGCAGACCCGTTTTCTAGCAAACAGCCGTTCCTGCCCTGAATGTTATCTGGCAAATGACCTCCAACCAACGTTGAGCAGAAGTAGGGTTATGAGACTGGGGCCAGGCGTGTGAAGCTGGATGATCTTTTAGCCTTCGGCCCCTGCTCTGTCGTGCTCATTCATGCCTTCTGCAAGCAAGCTCGCTGGGTATATTCCCCTTCCGCGGAAAACTGGACTTAAAATTCAGGGTCAAACGCCTTTAGCTCTGGGTTTTGACCTCTAGCCGCCAAATCATTAGCGGCACATGACACCGTCCTATGCGTGGGCTTCTAAACTGTCAAATGACCTTCGTCTTGATTTTCTTCGTGTCTCAAAACAGCCTTATAAACCATGGTAGGACATACACCTTTTCATACTAAGAATGGGTGTCTGAATGGAATACCAAATTAAAAAAAAAAAACAAAAACGCTACAGGAAAGCAGTTCTACTTCACAGCACTTTACCGCCTCAAGGTGAACATTCTGCTTCCCCAAATCCAGTGCATTCTGGATGACTAATGCTTTCAATATGAACCTCATCCTGGCTTGTTTGCTACTCTGGGAGGTCAGAGGTATCTGAAAAGCCGAGACGGCGGCTCGGATGTAGACTGTGCCGCCTCGAGTGTGCCCGTTCATTCCTTTATCCCTCTGTTTCACAAAAATTACACCCCACACTAATGTGAGACGCACGGGACAAACCAATGAAGACAACAGAGACCTCTGTTCTTGGGGAATCATATTCTAGAGAGAGAAACCACCGCTTCAGGAGAAAAAAAAAAAGACAAAATTAAGACACGTTGTTAGAATGCAATTTCTATCATGGAGAAAAAAGAAAACTATAGCAGGGCTGGCAAGAATCAGGGGGTGCAGGGGAAGGGAGCTGGGGGTGGGTGAGAGACCACAGCAGGAAGGAGGTGGCCAGGCCGGGTCTAATCGAGGTGATGTTTAGACAAAGAATTGAAGCCCCACCTCCCTGTCAGCAGCTGCAAGAACATAGCAGGCAGATGCAGAAACTAGCACAAAGGCCCTAAGAGGTGAGAGTGTCTGGAAAATTCCTGGACAAGCTAGGTCAGTGTGGCCAGAGCTGAAGAAGCAAGGGAGACAGTAAGTAGCGAAGAGGCAGAGAGGAAACGCTGGTCACATCAGGCGAAGCCTGCTACCCACCATAAGGATGGCGAGGAGCCAATGGGAGTTGTTTTGAGAACGGGAAATATGTGATATGATGCTTTAAAAGGGCCACTCTAAGGGTGCCTGGGTGGCTCAGTCGGTTAAGCGGCTGACTTCAGTCAGGTCATGATCTCGCGGTTTGTGGGTTCGAGCCCCGCGTCGGGTTCTGTGCCAACAGCTCAGAGCCCGGAGCCTGCTATGGATTCTATGTCTCCCTCTCTCTCAAAAATAAATAAACATTAAAAAAGAAAAAAAAAAAAGGTCACTCTGTCTTTGCCAAGGGGCAAAGAAGAGGAAGGAGGTCTCTCAAGGGTAAAAGATAAAAATGAGGGTGGGTTGGAAAAGCAGCAGGAGACAGTGAGGCGTTCTCTTGGAAGGCTCTCCACCCCTCCTCCCAGACATAAGACGAATCACAGATTTGCTTTCTCATCACCTAAACCACAGGTAACCAGATACTAAGGGAGAAATTCTTTTCATGTGTATGTGTGTGTGTGTGTGTGTGTGTGCGCGCGTTCATTTCAGTTTTAATAATTTTGTACCAATGGGTGTCACAATATTCTCACTTCACGTTGATTGTAAACTCTCTTGGCACCTGTCGGAGCCTTTTTTTTTTTGGTGGATGGAGTCTGGCACACATCTGCTTTCAGTTTATTAGTGACACCTGGTGCTGCACCCTATGTTCCTGTAACAAAATACATCACCATCACTGGGGACACGATGCCAATGAAACGCTTCCATTGCAGCATTTCCCCTGAGAAAAGGTTACAATTTTTAGGAAACTCACTTCCAAACGAGGGGAAAACTGGTATTATTTTTAGGATGTGGTAAAAGTCCCTCCCCTTGCCCGTTAGGAAGAAGCTCTGTATCAGGGACACGATCAAATTCAGCTAATAAATCAAAGTTGATGCTAAATTTTTAGTTCATTTTCGTTCTGACTATATAATCACTACGATGTACTCCATTTCATACCCAAGACGGCAAGAATGTAGAGTCAAAACACTGCAGACATCATGAAAAACTGCCTCCATCATTTTGACATTCACTTGTTTCCTCAATCTCTAGGAGACACATAATATAAAAAAAAATTTTTTTTAACGTTTATTTATTTTTGGGAGACAGACCGAGTGCGAGCAGGAGGGGGGCAGAGAGAGAGGGAGACACAGAATCCGAAGCAGGCTCCGGGCTCTGAGCCATCAGCACAGAGCCCGACACGGGGCTCGAACCCACAAACTGTGAGATCATGACCTGAGCCGAAGTCAGACGCTTAACCGACTGAACCACCCAGGTGCCCCGTAGGGGATACATAGTTCTAGAGTCAAGAAGGGCTCAGGATGTAGAAGGAGGAATGACCCCACCTTCAAACAGTAACAACTCTGACGACCTACAAGCCAGAAGGCAGAATGTTTCCCCAAACAGAGGCCCGTGAATGGCATTTGGTCAATATACCAGTGTTAGATTCTAACAAGAAAGTCTGGTTAGTCTCCTTTCATCAGGAGAAAGGCAATTTATCTCCACAGCACTGACAACAGAAGATGAAAGTCAATAAAGACCTATTCCAGTCACTGCTTTATCACTGAAAATGCTCTTTGATCCAGTGCTGGCAACAGTGGGAGTAGAAATGGCAGTGCTTCCTATGAGAGGTGGCAGTAAGGGTCCTTCACATACAGGTGAAACATGAACCTGAAAATTTAACCCCAAAACAAGGCAGAGCATGCAGATTGCCACCCTGACTTGAATGAAAAGAAAAAGAAGGAAAAGTCCATTTCTCTCATTCCAAAATGACTTACTTAAATCCCAAACACATCCTAAACTCAAATATTTATCACACCCGTGAGGTCCAGGTGAGAGGGGCCGCTTGTGATGCGAAAACAGCTTGTGCGACCCTTAAATATCGTTTCAGACTTTTCTAAAAATGAAAAAGAAGAAAGGAACAAAGGCCCTTTCCCCGGCACGCCCCGGCTCCACACTTGTTTTATAGGCAGTGCGATCATAGCTGGCCGACCCTGCATCGTACCGACAGAAGGTAATAAAAATGTAATCTATGCCGTGTTTACTCTAGTCAAGCTACATTTCTTTTTTATGTCTTATGGACACGTACTGATGTGGGAATTGCGTCGATCTGTGAAAGGAGCGTGGAGGCATGAAGGCTGGCATTGTTTTTATTAATATCACAGTGCACCACAAAATTGGAGAGCAACCTCGAGTCTGCATCTGAAAACCACATGTGCAGCCACAGCCGTAGTAACTGGCATCTAGGCTGCCTTAACCTCCGGTTATTGTTTTCTGTCCATGTGTCGGAAGCCATTCTCAACTTCATTAATGGTGGATCATAAAGAGATTACCTGTCACACTCAACACTCCACAGATGAGTTCAAAGAGTCAAAATCTGCAATATTATCTACTTTCAAAGGAACTGTAGCAGTAAAAGGCAGATGGAGCTGTTAACCTCTACGGAGGTCTTAAGGATAAAACCAATTTCATTTTCCTCAGGCCGTCCACACCAGTCCTTCTCTACACTTGTATGTTTTAACGTTATATTGTTATTTAATCCTATCACACACCGAGGTCTCATCTCATCAATAAAACTGTCAAGTTATTGGAAGCAGGGAACTTGGTTTACTTTGTTGGTGTCCCTCAAAATACCCAGCTTAGCACCAGCACATCCTGAGCTCAGAAGTTAACGGCTTTATTAAATCAAAGGTTGGCATGCTGGTCTTTTTTTTTTTTTTTTTTTTTTTTTGTAAATAATGTGTTACTGGAACACAGTTGTTATCTATTTGTTTACCTATTGTCTGTGGCTGTTTTCACAGCTGTAACTGCCAAGTTGAGTATGTATAACAGAGACCATATGGCCTGCAAAACCTCAAATATTGACTCTCTGGTCTTTTGTGGAAAAATTTTTGCCAAAACTTTTA
Source organism: Panthera onca (assembly GCF_046562875.1). NCBI lineage: Eukaryota > Metazoa > Chordata > Mammalia > Carnivora > Felidae > Panthera > Panthera onca. Next base: position 18,638,305 of record NC_138347.1, on the reverse strand, counting down.
TTAAACTATCTACTTACTCTTCTTTGGAAATAGCTGGAGAATAGAGCATATATATATATATATATATATATATATATATATATATATGGTGGGCATTTTTTAGTGTTCTGAGTAGATGAGTTTTTTGTTTTTTGTTTTTTTTTTAAATGCCAGTTTGCTGAGCAAATCAATTCCTGTCAATCTCAGGATCTCTCCCTCTGATAGCTTGGAGGAAAAAGCCATTTTTTATTCTGGTTATTTCTCAATACCAAAGATGTGGCTTCTCATGTGTCAATCTAATAGATTTTACTGCCACTGATGTTTTAATGGTTTTAATTGTTGTTAATAGTGCTTGGTAGTTTTAGAAAAATATCACAGTTCCATTAGTATTCGAGAATGTGCTAATGAGGACTAATATTTGCTTGTTGCCATCAGAAGAACATGTACAGTGTGATTAAGAACAATGGTTCAAGTCTGGCCAAACACCGAATGCCTGGGTGTTAGGACAGGATACGACAAATCGGCGGCGAAGGAGGCACATTCCATTCAAAGGGTGCACAGTGAGTTATCTGTGGTTTGCAAATTGTGAGCCACTGCGGCAGCTTTAGAACTTGGGGTGGTGATCTGGCCTGATTTGACATCCTCATTATTTTTTTTTGAAGTTTGTTTATTTATTTAGAGAGAACATGTGTGTGTGAGCAGGGAAGGGGCAGAGAGAGAGAGAGGGAGAGAGAATCCCATTTATTTATTTAGGGAGAACATGCGTGTGTGAGCAGGGAAGGGGCAGAGAGGGAGGGAGACAGAATTCCAAGCGGGCTCTGCGCTGTCAGTGCAAAGCTGAAGCGGGGCTCAAACTCATGAACCGTGAGATCATGACCTGCGCTAAAACCAAGAGTCAGATGCTTAGCAGAGGGAGCCACCCAGGCACCCTTGTCCTTGTTATTTTTATACACTCTGGCAGTGTATTAGTCTATTCTATGGTATCTTGGCCATTTTGATGTGAGGACAAAAATAATGTTTTTCCTTTCTGGATCCTGCATGAGGCCAGATCCAGCCTTTGCACAGACCCTAAGGCCATAAACACGATCCCGAAGAGCATCCTAGATGCCAAGTCATCTGTGTGGCAAGGCTGTGCGGCATCATGACAGATGGCTGTTCTCTAGCATATGCTGGGATTCTGTGAAACGAAGATGAAACACACAGAGGAGGAGGGGGTGGCGCAGGGGTTCGCTGGCCTGTTCTCTGCCTCCCCAGCAGCACTCGCGTCAGAGTAGAAAAACTGAGACCTCTAACTAAGACTACAGTCAGGGCAGCAACAGCGACTTCTACCCCAACTTGTTTGTACATACGGAGAGCAGGGATGCGGGTCTAACAGATTCAATTTTCACAAACGTCAACCGAGAATCGGAGGCTTCTGACCGACAACGCAGCAACATGCCCTCAGAGTTCATGCAAAGTGTGACTGTTTGCACCAGCCTGGTTGTATCTTTCCGTCAGCTGTGGGCTCACCGTTAGTCTAGATCAGGGGCTCTCAACTGGGGGTGACTTTGCCCGTCCCTGCTTCAGGGTACAATCTGGCAAAGTCTGGAGACAGTTTAAGTTCACACAGTTGGGATGCCGTTACTGGCAGCCAGCGGGTAGAGGGTGGGGATACTGCTAAACGTCCTCCATGCACAGGACAGCATCCGCAAGAATGAATTATCTAGCCCCAAATGCCAACAGTGTCAAGGTTGAGAGACTTGGGTTTATTTATTGTCTGTGCCACAACTCACTGCAAGAAAAGAGGAAAAGATGGGTCATTTGTCATTCTCTTTGGCCAGACCCTTTTGTGCAATCAGCTGACTAAATACGGGCACGATGCTCTGTGTGACATCAAATGCCATTAAGGAGTCATTCTGTTTGCCTTTTGAGATGCAATCTGATGGGAAGAACACTAGAAAAAAAATGATTCTCTCATTTGAAACAGAAACTAATCAATAGATATTTATATAGTACTTTCACTGTTGTTAGCAAACATTGCACTGGGCAGAATGAATGTGAACCTTCTGTGTTGTTCTAAACCCAAATGGGCAGACACAAAATAATGTCAGAAACAACTCAGGTCTCACCAGATACTTTTTTCAAACAGGAAAGGATTTTTTTTTTAAAGGACTCAAATCCACAAGTTTATGAATAAAATGAAAGCTCTTAACCTCATCTCTCTCTCTACCTGTGGTTTAGTCTTATCTTCTATGAACAAAATAATAATAATAATAATAATAATAAATCAGTATTCCTTAAAATTGCAATGCTCAGAAGTGGTTTTTATGACAAAGATTTAACCTGATCATAACCCGCTTTGAAGAGGAAAAATATTGTACGTGTAATGTAGACCATCACACATCTTCTCCTTGTGTGCAATGTTTTTTTTTTTTTTAAATTTTTTTTTTTTTTTAACATTTATTTATTTTTGAGACAGAGAGACAGAGCATGAACGGGGGAGGGGCAGAGAGAGAGGGAGACACAGAATCGGAAGCAGGCTCCAGGCTCTGAGCCATCAGCCCAGAGCCCGACGCGGGGCTCGAACTCACGGACCGTGAGATCATGACCTGAGCTGAAGTCGGACGCTTTAACCGACTGAGCCACCCAGGCGCCCCTCCTTGTGTGCAATGTTACATCAGTTTGACGGAGAAGCTTTTCCTATCTCCTTTCATATTTCTTATTTGGCTAGAAGCAACTCAAACTGAGAAACCCATCAAACAAACCACTCTGGGGAAAAGAGAGATCCTCCAGTAAAGCCTAGACTGGTGGAGAAGCCAAGTGCAAGCCCATCTTGCTAAATCCTATGGGCTTGCTCACCTTCTTTTTGGGCTCTTTTCCTCCGACTACATCCTGCCATCTGCATTTGACCTCCAGATGACCGTGAATCCTTTAAATCAGATGTGTAACTTTGCTATAAATAAGGAAGCATAGCTGCGCAGGCTATGAATAACTGGAAATTATATGCTTTCTCTAGTCTGTTTGTACCAGCACTGCAGATCACTTCACTCCCTGTGATGAATAGTCTCTGCAGGTAGACGAGAAAATATAGCTGCCAAAATCACTTCCCCTCCCAGAAAGGAAAGGTGTCATGATCCCAAATACACTGCAAGTAGTCGGAGAAAATTACTGGGAAAGAGAAAATTGCGAGAGATCTTCAACGTCTGTTTGGAAAATCTGAGGACACAGGTACTTCATGAAAATAAATTTATCAAGTCATGTTCATTTCTGTTAATTACTAAAAATGGAAAAATACAATTGTATGCTAACATGCTATGAAATGAAATATTTTTTATAAAAGGGGGGAAGATACTTCATTTATTGATACATGTTTTATTTAATGCATTTAGAAAAAATGTTTTTAATATTCTTCCTCTTTCTGTTATTTTCTGTATTCTTAAAATGCATTTTGAACTCCAAATACTAATTTTTCTAACGTAAAAAACAGAGCCCAATACTTGACCGTATGGAGTGTAAGTGCAGAGCCACGATACCATTTAGGTTTCAAAGCTGGTCCTGCCACGTTTGATGGCTCTCACAGCCATCATTTTCTCGTATGTATAAAGGAAATGAGGAAAATGCCCACAAAGTGTTCCTGAGAAAAATAAATGATCCATGAAAACACCGGGTAAATTGCAACCTGCCACAAAGATCAATATAGTATCAATCCTACAGTGTAATATCCAGTTTTCTCCAGTCCTGTGTGTCTACTCACTTGTAATACTTTCAATGTTGTTAGAAAAAAATGCTTTGTCACAATCACAAAAATATGTGGACTATACTAGTGAAACTCCCACATCTTTCAAAAGTTATATATCAAGTGAATGAATGTGAATCTCATGGTGGCCATTAAAAAACCTTAATGGTCTATGATGAAATTGTAAGTTACATAATTCTCCAACTGTTATTTATCCCTTTTTTTAAAGGTAATTGGTTTCATCAATTTGGAGACCAGGTTTTTTAAGGATAATATAAATATATGCTCATTTTCATTATATATGAACACGAGCTGAAATCGGGTCTCTTTTTCTAGCAACTATAAGCATCAATAATGTGTGTGTGTGTGCACATGTATCATCCTTAACCTAAAGAAGGATAAATTTATTTATGGATATAATCCACATTTTAATATAAGTACTTGTGGGGGCTCCTGGGTGGCTCAGTCAGTTTAGCGTCTGACTTCAGCTTAGGTCATGATCTCACGGCTCATGAGATCGAGCCCCATGTCGGGCTCTGTGCTGATAGCTCGGAACCTGGAGCCTGCTTCAGATTCTGTGCCTCCCTCTCTCTGTCCCTCCCCTCCTCACGCTCTGTCTCTCTCTCAAAAATAAACATTAAAAAAATAATAATAAATACCTGTGTGTTAACATTTTAAAACCAAGGTAGTCAGATACACCAAGTGAAATCAATCACAAAACACAGACATTCTAAGGTTGGATGATGATTTCTTTGGGAGAATCTTTCCACAACCTAATGATAAAACCTGAGGTCGGGCACTTTTGCCCTAGTAAGGTGCATTCAGGGAGAGGAGGAAGAGGTGGTTAGGGAATCTAAAGGTAGTCTTTCACTTCCTAAGGCTTAACATCTGCCTTACAACACATAAGTGAAGCCCGTGCATACACACTGGTCCGTGGAGTCAGCACCACGCATGTATATGATGTATTTTTCTGGGAAACGAGTCACTTATATTCATGGCCTCTTGTAAAGCTATGGCATCTTGACAGCTTTAGGAAATAGAATAGTGATGCCAAATAAAACACAGTAATGTTATACGTACGGTATGTAGCAGAATGACATGAAGCTGAAAAAAAATTTTTCATCAGAAATAGAAGTTGAGTCAATCCTTGTAGCCTGGCATCTGAAGTTGTCTGGCAAAACTGGACACAGTTACGAGCAAAGCAATGGAAATACACATCTTATGGAAAGACAGGTGTTCAAGAAACACAGAACCATGCAAAGAAAGTGATGATGCTGGAGTTATACATCCATGCACTGTACTATCTCCTCCTTCCCCCCAACCCCCTCCAGCGAACGACAACATACGTTTAACAGCATCTTGGGGAAGAGGTTCCTGGGTAGTCTTGAGTAAGCTTTGGGACACTATGGAGAAAATAAGAGAACATAACTAAAAACAAAAAATAGAAACATGGGAATGGTGGCTGAAACTTACATGATTCCACTGACCAAAGGGAAAAACAAAAACAAAAACATTGGATTAAAAACTAAAACAAAACTGCACAAACACCTTCAGGCTTGGCCCCAGCTCAGGACCAAAGTAAACATAAATATATTTGCCCGATAATATCTCAGCGTGCTGGGTATTTTGTCTCCAATACCACTTGTAAGTAACATCCCGAGGATTTCCTGCTCCCATTCTCCCTCCTTAGTGTCAACCATCACCAAGGTCCCAAGGATCCACTCCTTTCACCCATTCGTAGGGCAGCCTCCAGCTCTCATCTCGGGCCACATGTTGAGGCTTCACTGTCCCCTCAGGTCTGTCCACCCTTCTGACTGACCTTAAGCCTCTCACATTTGCTTTCTTGATAAACTATTCTATAACCTCCTTACCCTGGAACTAAATACGGACTGCTTGGCTTATCCATTACACATTTGTTGGGAATCTCCGCCTTTTGCAAATCTTTCAGCAAAAGGTGTACCATCCAGGGCACCTCCAGAGGCTCCAAATGACCTGTGTTGCCCACTGTTCGCTCCCAGCCTGAGTCAAATCAGACTGATCAAATGGAGACTGTGTGCGTATAGGCCGCTGTCGTGTTTTGGTGGGGGGATCATTTCCAACTCGAGGCAAATTCCTCACTGCCGATAATTTTCAAAAACCCTTTCTTATTACATGCGCGCGCGCACACACATACAATTTATATTCCAAAAAATAAATCCACCTCAGGGAAATAGAGGAAAACAGTTTGGAAATGTGCCAAGAAATCTCCCTCAGCAGCTAAGCCAGTTAGAATCTCTGTAACAAAAGTTCTTTGTTCAAGAGGCTGCAGGCAACAGAATCCCCCATTGTGTTCCCGGTTACCTGACCTAATTAACTTCTTTGTTTGAAACTGAAGAAAGGAGTCCTTGCCGCAAGAAGCCACAATCATCCAATGGCGGCCAGGAAAGAGGCCCTTGGGGTTACCAATTCCTACACCTGTTCTCACACATGACAGAAATGGAGTCATCCCTCATACAGGAGACCAGTGGGAACTTTTCCATTAGGTTCCACTTAGATGCTCGGCTTCACAATAGAAGGTCTTAATGGTGAGGTCCTTTTGTTGTTTAGCTTAAGCCTAGGATCGCAGTGGAAAACAATGTATACTATCCCTAGGAATCCCAGGCAGGAAGTGGGAGCTATCGCCTGCCTAAGCACAAGGGAGAAAAGGCAGGAGTCTCTTAAAGAAATGCACAATTAATGAATTTAATCTTTAGTTTATCAAGGTGAGCAAATCTCCCTTGAGTACTTCAAATGTCCTACTCACGAACAATAGTAAATAAATAAAATTATTTTAACTTTAACTTGGGACTTTAACTTGGGAGGCTGTTCACAGGAACAGAAGTCCCCTATGTCTGGCTCACTCCCTCCTGAGTATCACCTCTGTGGACAGAGTTTCATCTCGTATTTGAGTCATTATCACTCCGCGTCTCTCTCCCCCAGCGTTATGAAAAACTGAAAGTTCAAGAGAAAAGGCTGTGAAAATTATATTCCCTGAGTCTTTTGTCCTTCAAGGTTTCTAATGTTAAGTGAAGAGTTTTCTTCGATTTCCAAGAGAGGGCACGAAACATTGATACTGCAAGCGTCCGTGTGTGAGCTCAGAGGCCCCTGGGGCCCTTTCTGTCTTCTGGATTCGACGTGCGTATGCTCCATTCAAGCACATTCTCTGCGGCCGCAATAAAAGTCACACGTTACAAAACAGCTTAAAGGTGCTCATCACAGCAGTGCGCCTTTTGCCAGTGCAAACGAAGCCGCACCCGCCAGGCTTCCGGCGGGAAACCTTACTTGCACATGTACTGCACATGCATAGACCTGAACACGCATGTGCACAGACAAACACACAAGTATCCGTTTGCACAGACAGTCGAGAAGACAACACAGTGACTCCGGCGTGGCTTCAAGAGGGGCACTCGAGAGAAGTCCCTAGAGACCGCAAGACGGAGGCACCACAGCTGGGAAGGGAACACACCCGCGGCCATGCTTTATTAGAGAAAGACGGAGATGGGTGCTCGGGATCGAACATACGGGAGGAGACGCCGGGCAATTAGAGAAGGGGACAGAAACGTGGTTAGTGGCAGCGACAGACCCACTCCCAAGAGCCAGGAAAACCAATCTGTTACGAAGAGCAGAGTCAGTGGCGAGAAAAGACGAGAGGTGGCCAGGCTCGGGGAAGGTCCACTTACTGACGCTGCCGCACACGGCCATGCAGTACTCCTCTGTGTCAAAGTTGTTTCGGTTCCCGCCACATCCGCCGTAAAAGAACGGGGCGCACTTGCCTTCGGTCACATCAAAGTACCAGCGGGAGATCATTGCGCGGCATGGCCCCGTCTCGGCTTGTTCAGAGCACACCTCTAATCAGAGGAGACGTGGGGAACCACATTTAGCATGAAAAGGCACCTGCTCGCTGTTCCCGTGCATGTTTACTTTTCTTACACCTTATTCATTCCCCACCCCCACCCCCCGGGGGGGGGTCACCGGGGCTGGGATTATTGGGCGGCCTCTGCCAAACATGTACCGAGGACTTTAATCTCCAGCCAGGAGGTTAGAATTCCCTCCGAAACAAAGCAGTGCATTCTCATCTGGTTTAATGAGTGGCTCAGTAGGAATGAAAGGATTCCTGCTAGAACGTGAGCACATCTGGTAGCTGCTTTTAGATTGATAGCAAGTGCCCCAAAGGGTCTGCACGCGGAAACATTTCTTCCCGGTAAGAAACAAATTTCTCAAGGAACCTCCAGTCAGCTTTAAAGGTAAAAGGGTTGTGTCTGTTTACGATGCAAAGAACGTTGTCTTCTCACGAACATCTGACTGTTTTCCTTCACGAAGAACAGCCTTGACTCAAAGTATAAAATAATTATAAAGTATAAAATAAATATTAAATTTCATTAAAAAATTATAAAGTATAAAATAAATATACTTCGAATGTGATCCAGTTTCCAGAGAACCAGCCTGTCCACTGACCATATTTGAAAACGTATGTCAACATCTGTAAATGGGATTGACAGCCAGTTATATTAACTCTAGTAAAATATAATTTTTGATTTTTCATTAATCCGTCCCTTGGACAATAATGCCCCAAACAACAAAACAAAGTCAATCAATTCTGATTTGTTAACACACACCACGTATGCTCTTACATGAAAATATATCTTACCTGTCAGCATGCTTGGCCACCCTCCCCAAGATCAATTTCATGATCCTTGATTGATACAAGCGCAATAACTTATCTGATTCCATTTGTAAAGTTATCGTGAGTAGAATAGGAACCTTACCTCCCACGTATATTCCATTTTTTTAAAGGGAAAACAGTTCTCCCTCTGAGTTTATGTCTTGCCCTAGCTAGGCTTCTAGAGAGCCTGCTGATGCCTTAGCACACACAGATGTCTTGATTATTAATTTTACTGTCATACCAAGGAAAAGCATCCTTCTAAAAGATAAAAGTCATGCAGAGTTCAGAGCTTCCAAAGTAGGAATATTTAACAGACTGACTAATCATTCACTCAAAGATAAAGATCGACAAGGTCTATGTAAAAGAGAACTACTATTTAACTTGCTTATACACACCACTTAAAGCTCTTTCCTATTGAGACAAAGAGGTGATAGCAAAACCAGAAGTTACCACCATCATGATGACGTCAACAGAGTAGGGAAGGACGGTCAGCACTGAGCTCAGAAGGTGGAGGTCAAACACTGTGCAGGAGAAACACCAGCGTAACAGATGTCTAAGGTGCTTCTGGCTCTCTTTAGGTGGTTTTCGGATGGAAATATCTGGCTCTGGGAGCATCAAGCTCCATGGCACGTCACTAAGGTCTTCCCATTCAACTGCTGCTTTAAAAGTCCATCCTTGTCAAGCCATGATGTGTTTTCAATTTGATTTCTGCACAGAGCTCTCCTGTCTGATGAAAATCTGCCAATCCATTCACACAAGTTTCCCACCCCCTTGGCAATCTGATTTATCCCCCACAAATTAAAGAACTGGTATTCATACTTATAAAGGGTCAGACAGTTTTGGGAGGGGAGAGAGTCTGATCACCTCTGAGCTACTGACAAAGCAGCTTCTGGGCTACAGAGCTAAAAGCCACATGCCCCAGATGTGGGGTCCCTGGCAAACCACAGCCATTAAGCTGTCTCCACTCACGGACCTTAGTTTCTCTCCCTGTCAGTTGTAAGAAATACCTACAGGCTCTCTCTTCTGCATTCCCCTCACCAATCTGTACATGTTCATGTGACATGCTCTTTCTTTCTTGTTTCTAAGACATGACAGTATTCATCATTAACCTCTTCCTCAGGCTGTACTAATTCCAACAAGACTCCCAGACAACGGTGTCCTCTGAGCCTCCGCTGTGGTTGAAGCTGGCACTCGAATGCCTCTCCCCCATGGCATGACCCCAGGAGCATAGGCAACAAAACTCATCACGGCTCTGTAACTCATAGCAATCCTCCCATTTTAGACCTCTTAAGAGTACCAAAATGTGTCTTCTTGTACTTGTCTGCCACAGACACCGCCCCCCCCCCCCCAACATCACAGCTATGCAGGGGCAGGAGACCTGTTTTTACGGAATCTCCTATGTTCTAAATGCAAATGATAAGTTTAGAATAGCTACTCTTCAGCTTCATTTGTCCTTGCAATTCTAAACATCGCTCTAGGGTGCAACTTTGTGAGCCTAAGTTTATTACAACACATCTCATATTCTGTTGAAGAATGAAGTGGCCACATCTGTGTTGAACTCTTCTAAGAAAAATTTTAGAAAGTCAACGTACTAGAAAAACAATTATTTTTTTAAGAGTGTGTTTTTTGCAACAATAGATACACGTACTTTCTTTTTTTTCTTTTTAATGTTTATTTTTGAGAGAGAGACAGAGACAGAGCGCAAGCAGGGGAGGGGCAGAGGGAGAGGGAAACACACAATCCAAAGCAGGCTCCAGGCTCTGAGCTGTTAGCGTAGAGCCCATCGTGGGGCTCAAATTCACAAACTGTGAGATCATGACTTGAGCTAAAGTCGGATGCTTAACTGACTGGGCCACCCAGGCGCCCCGGTATATGTACTTTTAATTAAAAGGAGATTTTATAATATGCCTGCAATTAGCAAGTAGTTATCAGAAAACCTGCCCAACAGAAAATAATTCTGATCAGGACAATAAATGACTGGGTATTTATTATATAGTAATCCTATTTTATTAAATAGAGACATATAGATACAGGTAAGCAAGGCTGAACGAACGTCTTATTAGAAATCTCACTTAAGCCCCAAATACGGGTTGGGCCAGATAAGCAAATGAGGAGAACAGCTGTGTGCGGTAATGAACTCACTGACTCAGTATGAAATGACGGGTGTCACGGAAGTCTCTACAAGGTATCTGTGGTTGACCGGCCCTTTACCAAATTGTGTCGATTCTCTGAGGCTACCCAATACACCTGTCACTCCATTTACACCTGACCCAGTTCTCACATCTCTCCATGAGGAGAGAGTATTTTTATAAAATGCCACCTCAAGGCGATCCATTTGTAAGTATTTAGACCCATCAGTCTTCTCGTGGTGACGTGCTGGCAAGCATTCACAAGAGGGCACCACTGGGACTTTTCCCGAGTCCTTTGTTTCCACTTTGTTATGGGAATAAACCTGTTTTTCACTAAGCTGTGTAGAAGTGCAACACAGTATTACAAGAAGCTCCAAACTCCGAATAAGATAAGATGCCGTGTCCTCTGCTGGAAACAAGGCAAAGCGATTATTCTCACTGACAGGAATGGCAGGGTATGCTGGGAAACTGGTTATCTCCAGTGGGGGGTGGGGGAGTGTGATTTATAATGTTCAACGATGTCCACGGTGTAAACAGTCCCGCCATGGGTATTTCAAGCTACCAGTGGCTGTGGCTCACCAGATTCCTGTACCCTTGAATTATCTTTTACAGGCTAGCAGTTGTCCACACCACACCAATGAGAGGAAAGAAGGGCACAAGTGATACTCGTCACAGGTACATGGAGGAAGATAGTAAGACTCTTCTAATTTGCTTGGTCTTTGAAAGCTGAATTTTTACAAAGCTGCTCAGCGGGAAGACACATCAGGGTTCTTTCACACTTTGCATGAAAGAGAAAGATAAGGATAGTTTTCCCTTTCCGTTTCTTATTCCCTGTCTCAATCTCCTACAACTGCAAAGGACGGGGGGGCATGAATTGCTACTAGAAACTATCCCTCGACGTGCCGTCCATGATCCGCTGGGCCAGCATACCCGGGACTCGGGATCCACTCCAGAACCCTGTCTCCGAATCCACGTGTAGCAAATGCCTCAGTGACCCAAATGGGCGTTAATGTTTGAGAAAGCAGCGTGATCCCCCCTACACCTTTTATGAGCCGTTGAAATGTCAAAGCCAGAAATGTAAGACCCAATCACTTTCCAAAATGACCAAGAGGGGGAGGATCAGTCAAAGGCAGCGTAGGTTTTGGCTTACAAAAAGAAGTCCACATCTATTTGGGAGAAGAGGAATAGGACATATTTTAGTAGAGCTGTAAAATTCAAATATGCTGTATCTCAAAAACTTAAATATGTTAGAGATACATATTTCTTTGGCAGGGTTTCAATACGTGTGCCTTAAATCCAATACTGAGATAATAACTACCATACTTACATTTAAGTCTATGAGAACTTACACTTCTCCGAAATCTGAATGGAAGTGATGTTCTTGGAACATGCCAGAACACCAGAAATATCACAGCTATTATTTTTATTTAGACAAATAAAGACACAACGAAGGAGACTTGAAATTTACTTTCTTTGTAGCACCTCTCCTTAAAGAAACGGTTATTATGTAGGCGTTGTTCTTCCTACAAGAAGGATGCTCCAGGATAAGCGAGGCAGAGGTTGGAGGATGGTCCTGCTGTTTCAGGCTCTTTTCTGGAGGAGACTGAGCGTGTCCACCTTGCCATTTTAGCTGGTCTCTTGTCACAGAGCCCGGCAGGAAGGCTGGGCAGCCTCCAGCTGAGAACACGTGTCTCTGATTGCTACCCACCCATTTGCGATTTTAAAACAGTGCACCAGGGGAGAGCAAACTGCTTTTGGAAGAATATAAAACAAAGTGAGGAAGGCAGTTTTTCTCCATCTCTCACTGCTTATATGGCAAATGTGCACACATAGTATTTAAAAAATATTTTGCGACTTCTCTCTAAGCTATGAAACTACACTACATCTCAAATATCTGTTTTCACCTTATAAATGAATATTTACCCTCTTTGTTTTACCATAGGTTTTGTTTGCTTATTCTGCATCGACTACCTACGGGTGTGCAAAGTGCCGAGCAAAGGGTTACGGCTGGCATTAAGACGAGACACGATACTGCAGGGGAGTTTCTCTGCTCAGATAGATTTAACGCTGGGCATCACTGTAGATCTCAGTAGCACAGCCCAGTGGTCTGCAACCAGAGAGGATCTGTCCCCAACCATCCCCTCCCACGACACATCCAGCAATGCCTAGAGACAGTTGGAGCTGTCACAGCTGGGGGGTGTTACTGGTACCAGGTGGGAGGGATGGTGCTACTGAACATCCTAAAATGAGCAGGAGAGTACCAACAAAGAACCATCGGGCCCCAAACACTGTTAATGCTGTGGCTGAAAAGCCCTGCCTCAGTCCAACCTACTACCAGAAGATTTCACGTGGCATTTTAGTAATTGTGCCCAATCCTGAGACTGGGGGGGATAATAAGCAACAGTCACTGACACCTCACAAATCTGGCCTAACAACCGGCATTGAATTTCAGGACAGGGGCACCTGGGTGGCTCAGTCGGGTAAGCATCTGACTCTTGACATCGGCTCAGGTCATGATCTCACGGTTCATGAGTTCCAGCCCCATGTGGGGCTCTGCACTGACAGTGTGGAACCTGCTTGGGATTCTGTCTCTCCCTCTCTCTCTGCCCCTTCCCTGCTTGTGCGCGCGCTCTCTCTCAAAATAAATAAATAAATTTAAAAAACAATTCCAGGGGCACCTGGGTGGCTCGGTTGGTTAAGCGTCCAACTTCAGCTCAGGTCATGATCTTGCGGTTTGTGGGTTCGGGCCCCGCATTGGTGCCTGTGCTGACAGCTTGGAGCCTGGAGCCTGCTTCGGGTCTGTGTCTCCCTCTCTCTCTGCCCCTTCCCCGTTCACGCTCTGTGTCTCTCTCAAAAATAAATAAATATTTTAAAAAACCCCAAAAACTTAAAAAAAAAAAAAAATTCCAGAATGGATTTAGTCATGAGACTGCCCAGCAAGGGCTTTCTATGCTTCTAGCATGAAACATTAGGAATTCGAGCTTGCATGCAAGAACACAAAATTTCTGTCCCTAGTCTGTGATACTTTCATATTCTGTCTCAGAAATTATATCTAACAAGAACATAAATAAATTCAAGAAAAAGAGAGATAACCCTGTCCTCACAGTTAAATACCTGAACAGTCTTACCATTATAAACTAAACACAGTGCAGCTTTACCAGTCTTCTGTTCAAAACTCCTTTTTCCATTTCAAGAGTCTCTTAATTTTCATATTTTTATTTTTTTTTAACATTTACTGACTTATTTTTTTTAGTCATCTTTACACCCAATGTGGGGCTCGAAATCACCATCCGAGATCAAGAGTCACATGCTTTTCAGAGCAAGCCAGCCAGGTGCCCCGGGAGTGTCTTACTTTTTAAAATTTGGGCTTTTTTTTGCTGTCTGGAAGGCTGAAGGGTTTTCCTGAATATCAGCCTCACCTCACCTTGATTTCTCACACTTTTAACAAAATCCTAACAGGTCAGACGTTGGAAGGGTGGCTGGAAATCAGCAATGAAGTGTCAGAAGGGCAAAATGGTTCATGGTTGAGAGAAAGAGGTGTAACCCACCCTGCTTACAAAGTCCAGAAAGCATCTGTCTACAAGGGAACTACAGATTTCCATGAAAACCCCCAATTCTGGGATCTGCCGGTGGAATCTGAGACCCTCCTCAGGGAGGTGTATGGACCACTAAAAGGCAGTGCCTCTGGAAACGACATGGTGTTTAAATGAAGTTTCCTCTCATTTGCTGGATTTCTTTTATTAGGGTTGATTTTTTAAAAAATGTTTATTTTGAGAGCGAGCGAGCAGGGACTGAAGGAGAGGGACAGAATGAATCCCAAGCAGGCTCTCATGCTCAGTGTGGAGGCTGACATGGGACTCAAACTCACCGTGAGATCATGACCTGAGCCAAAGAATCAGACGCTTAACCGACTGAGCCACCCAGGTGCCCCTTGATTTTTTTAATTGCAAACTTCACGTTGTGGAGATATATGCAATTGTTGTTATCTGAGGCATTTGTATATTTTTTGAACAGCAACTGATTTGGGGAAAAACATGAGAAAGATCAGGTTTCTGGACTTTAACTGAACTAGAATAAAAATATACTTTTAATAGAGGTAAACATAATTGCATTAAAATACCTTTGGCTTATTATGTCCATTATTCTAACATTGAATCTTTTTTTTTAAAAGTTCATTTGTTTACTTTTTTAAAAAAAATTTTTTTTTAACGTTTATTTATTTTTGAGACAGAGAGAGACAGAGCATGAACGGGGGGGGGGGGGGGGGGGGCAGAGAGAGAGGGAGACACAGAATCGGAAGCAGGCTCCAGGCTCTGAGCCATCAGCCCAGAGCCCGACGCAGGGCTCGAACTCACGGACCGCGAGATCGTGACCTGAGCTGAAGTTGGACGCTTAACCGACTGCGCCACCCAGGCGCCCCTCATTTGTTTACTTTTGAGAGAGAGAGAGAGAGAGAGGGAGAGAGAGAGAAAGAGATGGAGGGAGGGAGGGCACGCATGAGCGGGGGAGGGGTAGAGAGAGAATCTCAGGCAGACTCCGTGCTGATAAGTACAGAGTCTGATGCAGGGCTTGAACTCACAAATCGTGAGATTATGACCTGAGCTGAAATCAAGAGTCAGATGCTTAACTGACCGAGCCGCCCAGGCGCCCCTCTGACATGGCGTCTTTATACACACAGGGTAGAAATGGAAGATGGAAAGTACTGGCCATGAGCACTACTAGTCATGTGAAATACCAAGCAAAATGAAGTTCAAAAACATTTCCTATGTGAATATACTAAGACCACTGAATTCTGTACTTTACAATTAGGCAAATCATATCTCAATAAATTTGTTATTAAAAAATAGAAAGTTATGTCTGCACACACACACAATTTTTTATATGACTGTGTTCCTCACTGTCACATTTTAACCAAACTACCTGACTGGGCTCTCTGAATCAGGACTATCAAGCAATATGGAAAGAAGGTGTCAAAGCCATGCTTCCCTCTGCCTCTATTAAAGGATATACCAAATACCTCAAAATCAATGGCTGCCATGCCATTGGCACAAAATAACAGGCTGCCACCTGTCACATCTATGGCCCAGGGCCAACACGGGTTCTCTTGACATCGTTAGGAAGGATGCTACGTTCTGGTCCGGGAACAGGGGTGGATCTTGCTTGCCCTTAGTCATTAACACTGAGGTAAAGGCTTCCAGGAAAGGGAGGAGTCGTTATCCCTTTGCCTTGTTCCCAAATACAAACTGGAGCTTTATTTTCAGTTTTGGGCAGCACGCTGCCACGAGGCTTCCGACAAGAGTATGTGAACACATTTTCATGTGTGCCAGTTCGGTTCAGTTTTCCCCCAAATTCTGTGAAAAGTTAAATGTGAGGGTTGATGCTGGTACAACATACAGCAGTAAATCATATCGTGCTACTCCCAGGTTAATGGCTACGAGAGGGAGAAGAAAGATTTTATAATTCTGTGGCGTTCGGCCATCTAGCCCAAGGCAAGCAACACGAGATCAAACTTTTTAACCTCATCAGTCTGCGATGCTTAAAGAGCTACCTGTATCTGTGTCTCGGTCCATTTAATAGATGAACTTCCAAGAGGTTCAAAATACCCGCAAGAAGCGAAACACTATCTTGAAATGCAGTAGCATTTAATAGTATCTGGGTTTAATCGTCACCTAGACATAAACTTTAACTGCAGGTATTTTAATATACAATGTATATTCCTAAAAACTATTTTAAACAAGGGCAGCTGGGTGGCTCAGTCAGTTAAGCGGCCAACGTTCGATCTCGGCTCAGGTCATGATCTCACGGTTTGTGGGTTCAAGCCCCGCATTAGGCTCGGTGCTGACAGCATGGAGGCTGCTTGGGATCCTCTTTCCTCTCTCTCCCTCTCTCTCTCTTTGCCCCTCCTCCACGCTTGCTCTCTCTCTCACTCTCTCAAAATAAACAAAACAAAAAAATCTTAAAATTTTAACCAACAAATTGAGTTTAAGTTGCTCGTTATTCTTAACATGTGTCTATGAATACCACCTCTATTATACTGATAGATGTGGATGTATCACATTTATGTTTTTTATTATTAAAAAACCAGTCTGTTGGTTTACCTTGGTCATTCCTAATTAGTAGTAAACATTAGTTCTCTGAAAAATCAGAATAATGCTTATAATCAAGACAGCTATAGCACTTTGGGTTATTTGAACCCTTACTGTCTACCAGAACTGTGCTAAATGTTGCTCATAGATTGTATTTCATTGAATCTTCCCAAAACAATTAAAATGACGTACAGAAGCAGCGTGACTTACAGATTCCCTGACTGATACAAATCTACATGGTTAGGTGGTAGAACTGGGATTTGATTCTGGGCAGCCTGTGCTGTTTTAATTTTTTTTAATAAGTTTATTTATTTTGAGAGAGAGAGAGACAGAGACAGAGAGAGTGCGTGCACGCAAGCGTGAACAGGCGAGGGGCAGAGAAAGAGGGAGAGAGAGAGAATCCCAAACAGGTTCCCCACTGTCAGCGTGGAGCCCGACGCAGGGCTCGAACTCATGAACCGTGAGATCGTGACCTGAGCTGAAACCAACAGATGCATAACCGACTGGGCCCCCCACCAGGTGCCCGAAGGCAGCCTGTGTTTCTAAAGGAAACCAAATACTTACAATGTGCCAGGCATTATAGTAAATGCTCAACATGGATTGTCCAAAGTAATTTGTTCAACACACATGGAACGTCCTATCAGTGTCTATACCATACCCATGAAAATAGACTCACATGTTACTTAACCAGCCCAAGGCCACGAAATCATTAAAAATTCTCTATTAAACACCATAGCAGTCTGCCACTAAACTTAATAAAACTACCTTAATGAAAGTACTATTTGAAATAAAAAAAACTCCCTCATACTTTTCTAATAACCAGTTTCTTCAGTTTTCTGTAAGGACCCAGACAGTAAACACTTCCAGTTTAGAAGGCCATATGGCGTTTTCTTGCAAATATTCACCTGTAGCATGAAAGCAGCTACAGACAGTATATAAACAAAGGGATTGGCTGTGCCCTAAGAAAACCTTTGTATTAGGAAATAGGTAACTGGCCACATGGCCCCATGGTCATAGTTTGCTGATCCCTGATTATTATTATTATTATTACTTATCACAGTGTTTTTTGTTATTTTTAAAATATTTTTATGTTTATTTATTTAGAGAGAGAAAGAGAGAACAAGTGGGGGAGGGGCAGAGAGAGACAGAGAATCACAAGCAGGCTGGGAAGTGTCAGCACAGAACCTGACTCGGGACCTGATCTCACCGAGCTCACGACCTAAGCCCAGATCATGAGTTCAATGCCTAACCAACTGAGCCACCCGGGTGCCCCGATTATTATTATTAGTATCTAAATAATAATTCTAAAATTTAGGAAGCGTTCCATGTGAAATATTATAGGATGAATACAGGACTACAGAAAAGGGATCCACATCTACCAGGGAGTACAGGTTAAACTGAAATAGTATTTGTAAACAAGAGGAAAAGGAAAAAGAAAATTTTGACATTAATGTAGTAGAAATACCCTGGTCCATTTGGATCTCAGTGTTGCCTTCATGCCTCTCACCTTTGTGACCATGGGCAATTAAAAAAATTTTTTTTTCTAGCCCTTAGTTGTCTTAGTTGTAAATGGAGAAATGAGATTTCTACCACACAGCACTGTCACAAGGATTAAAAGATAGAAACAATTGCTTTTTAAAAAAAAATTTTTAAATGTTTATTTATTTTTGAGAGAGACAGAGAGAGAGAGAGGGGAAGGGCCAGAGAGAGAGGGAGACACAGAATCTGAAGCAGGCTTCAGGCTCCGAGCTGTCTGCACAGAGCCCGATGCGGGGCTTGAACTCATGAACTGTGAGATCATGACCTGAGCCGAAGTCGGACGCTTAACTGACTGAGCCACCCAGGTGCCCTGAAACAATTGCTTTTTTAAAGTTTATTTATTTATTTATTTTGAGAGAGAGAGAGTGAGTGTATTGAGGGAAGCGGCAGACAGAGGGGGAGGGAGAGAAGGAGGGAGAGAGGGAGAGGGAGAGGGAGAGGGAGAGGCAGAGAGAGAGAGCGAGAGAGAGAGGGAGAGGGAGAGAGAGCGAGAGCGAGAGCGAGAGCGAGAGAGAGAGAGAGAGAGAGAGAGAATCCCAAGCAGGCTCCATGCTCTGTCAGGGCAGAGCCTGACGTGGGGCTCGTGGGATCATGACCTGAGCTGAAACCTACAGTCAGACACTTAACCAACTGAGTCACGCAGGTGCCCCTATAATACCAAGGTCCAACCAGTTTAGAATCCATGAGTGAGTCAGAAATCGCCCTGACGTCTTGGGTTCATGAAGTGTTATTCCTTCTCAAATCAAAGAAAATTAGGAGCAAGAGTCTAAATATACTGTGGTTTCACTCAAATTGGTATTGGCTTATTCCACTGGATCAATATCCAAGTTTTCCTTAAGCACCTAAACCAATAAATCCTAAAGCCAGATGGATACGGTAGTGTGTTCACTTTTTCCTCTGGAATTGCTAACAGAGTTAGAACTGACATCTTCTACTTCAGCATCATTGATTCTAATACAAAATAGCTGAAAATTTGATGACCATGTCGAAGCGTCTTAGACTTTCCTTCCCCCTAGTTATTTCTTTCAAATTTAAACAGGTTACAAAGGGATTGAGTTTTTGTTACGAAGCACGTTAAGGAATCGTATTAGTAGCAGTATGTTGGTAATGAAGAAACAGTTTTCTTATTAAGTATAGGTGTGAATCACATTTTCTCTCAGGCACTGAAACATTACCAGTGACAACTATATTGTGAGCCTCTTTTCAATATCTCTTCCTTGCAAGTCACTTGTGGTTTTTATTTTCAGCACAGGAGCTGGGCTACTTTGAAGCAGAGTTGTACAAAGTCAGCCATCACGTATGGCATTACCGTTGTTCTTCCTCAGGGAAGAACCATAACTCACCTACACCAGTGACCAGGAGGGAATGAGCTCTCTGCAGCTGGCCCCTTTAACATTAACCGTTTAAACTTCTACTTCTCTGTTGGAGTTAGCTGGGAATTCAGCAAACTCTCTGACATGGACCCAATACACCAAAAAAAGTCTCTTGCTTGGAGATTTAAAACCAATCATTTAATCGCCTTTGTCTTCCTACAGAAAATATTGCAACCTACGTCCCCCTCTGGTTTGATCTTAGCTAATAACGCTACATCGAGAGAAAACCTCAGGCAAAAGATCTGGACTTGTTCAGAACATAACAAGACCCCATTATCTCAAGAGACTTCTCTCTCTTATTCAGAACATAATAAGACCGTATTATCTCAAGGGAATTCTGTTGGTTTGGAATATCGGCAAAAGTTTACGTGGTATTTTCTCATTACACTGCATTCATTGTGTTACTCCCTGTTCCCCTATCTCCTCATGGCAGCAACATCACAACAAAATCCCTTCACTGTTTCTACCAGAAAATTTCTCCGCACGTGGCAGAAGTGATCCCCGTCAGCTCATGCTCATGCTTGCCGGCCTGGCACTGAAGGTCTCCACATTTTAGCCCCAACCGAATTCCCCGTAACTCTCTTATCTAAGACATCTGCTCTAGTTTAAATCAGACTACCCTTGTCTCCCAGACTTGCCATGTACCCTCCCGGGGCAAATCTGTTTTGCTATCCCCACGGACTCTAAGGTACACTAAAATAAAATCCGTTGGTAGCGCTGCCATGAGCCTTTCCACTTCCATCTCCTTCCATAGATCCTTCTCTGATCAATCTCTTACTCTTTGAAGTAGGTTCTGGGCTCCTGCTTTTTAACACAGATGACTCTCTGTGTTTCTTTGATGTAAATTTCCTACGAGATTTTAACATCCATGAGGGCTGGCTATCCCGTGTGTTCTCATCCTATGATTCACCAAGCCCAGCAAAATGGCTTGTACCCAAAAGGCACCCCCCCAAAAACCAATGTTGAGTAGACGGACATTATTATGTAAATAGCTACCCTGGTGGAGACCCCGAAAAAGTCAGAGTCACTGCAGAATACTAACTGCAGTAATTTGTAGTCTTCTTAGGTTTCAAGAAGAGAAGCTCCGAAAAAATCCCTCTTTTCTTTTCTAGGAAAAGAGAAGCTAACAAGTTCATTTAGTCAGTTCTGCCACAGGTGATCCTAAGAGGTACACGAAGAACATTCCAGGAAAGGATGTCTGGAGTTTTGAGAAAGCAGCGGCTCAAATAAAACCTGCATTTACTTAAATATAGATCTACTTACAGAAGCCCTTATGTGCTAAATATAATAAGAAGTTATCATTAAGCAGAGAATGATAAAGTTAAGCAATCTATTTTCTGCTACATTTTTTAAAGAATATGTGACTCTTTCAATGAATTTTCAGTTAAGTCTGAGTGTTTTACTTAAAGAAATTTTTTTTTAATGTTTACTTATTTTTGAGAGAGACAGAGTGTGAGGGAAGAGGCAGACAGAGAGGGAGACACAGAATCCCGAAGCAGGCTCCAGGCTCTGAGCTGTCAGAACACAGCCCGACGCGGGGTTTGAACTCGTGAACCCTGAGATCATGACCTGAGCCGAAGTCGGCGCTTAACTGACTAAGCCGCCCAGGCGCCCCAGAATAATGTCAGTCTTTCTTAAAAGCTACAAGGTAAAGAAACCCAGAGCTTCAAAAACACTATTTTAAGTGAAAGAAGCCAGACACAAAAGAGCATGTATGATCCCACTTACATTAAATGTCTAGAAAAAGCAAATCTGTAGAGACGTAAAGTACATTGGTTGTTGCTGGGGGCTGGCGGTGACAGCAAGGATTAACTGAATGGGTGTGAGGGATCTTATCGGGATGATGACAATGTTCTAAGACTGGATTATGAGGGTGGTTGCTTAATTTGGTAAATTTATTAAAGCCACTGAATTATACACTAATACACTTAAAATGAGTGAATTTTATATGTAAATTATATGTAAATTAAAGATAATTTGCAGTGAAGGAAAGAAGATATTACAGCGGTCATTAGGAATCTACTTAAGGCAGAGAAACTAACCCATTTTAAGCTCCAATTTAACAACAGCGCTAAACTCATTTTACCTTAATAAAAAGTGAGAGGAAAACTTACAATATTGTAGCATTTGTGGCGGACTTTAAAAGTATTTGAATACATTAAAACTCCATCCTTCCATAGTCACTGGATCTCATTCTAGGACCATCTTTCACTATTTGCAAAACAAAGGCATCCCCTTTAAGAAACACAACCCTACAGTTCACTAGTTGCTATCATGACATTTGGTTGTTCAGTGTAAACTCAACCCTTGCTTTCGTTTCAGGGAGACAAAAAAGGAAGTCTGTTAGTTCATTCGTGTCACAACATTCTTAATAGGAGCATTAATTAAGTACCAAAAAAGAAAGTCTTAAGATATTAACACAACATCTATCTCTCAAAGAAGGCCCTGTGCCACCTCCCCCAGTAAAACAGTGTAAAGACAACACAAAAATCATCCCCGTTACATTTCACAGCCACAAGTAATGTGATACCCCACCAAAAGTTGTCGTTCAATGGCATTTACTTCCAACTACTCACTCGCCTAAGATTTATCTAGAAGTTTCTACAAAGCAGGCACTCTGCATGATAAATAAAAGCCAGTCCTTGCCCTCGAGATGCTCATAGTTCAAGTGGTGAAAGAGACAACAGGTAATAAGACCGTACTAAACACCCACTGCCAGGGACGTGCCAACCAGGTCACCTAACTCAGCCTCAGCCGAGTGAGATCACACCCGGTCGGCTGGAGTTTTGCACAACAAGCTGGCGTGTGCCAAGCGGAACAGTGCGTATCATCGGGACTTGACATCATTTGAAATGAATTGTTGGACTGCTGGTTAAGCCAAAGAGAGCTTCACAAGCGTTAAGACCTGTAATCGTGCATCTTATTTTTGGCTGGGGACGGCGGTGGTGCTGGGCTGGGGAGCGGGCACGAGGCTTTCCTTTTCCCTGACGGAGGAAATCCCAACAAACAGCGCATTACCTCGCACCACCTCTTCCACAGACTCCGTGGTGGTGGTGGTGGTCGTGGCGATGCTGGTGGTTCGCTCGGTGGCCTCTTCATAGGGTTCTTCCGCCTCTTCCTCCACCTCATCACCATCTTCGTCATCCTCGTCATCCTCGGCCTCTTCGTCCTCGACGTCAGCCCCCTCTTCTTCCTCGGCTACTTCTACTACTTTGTCCTCACTGCAGCAGGAGATGGAAACAACGGTGACAGTCATTTAAAGAAATTTCAGAAAGGGGAGGGGGGAAGCGACAACAAAGGACGGTAGTGATTTTGGAGGCAACGTGGCCCTCGGGGCAAACAACACACACGAGGCTGGAAGCCAGCAGGTGTATGTGGGAATCCTAGCTCACTAGGTCTACAGTGTTCTGCCCCTTGGGCACAGCTCTTCTTAGTTCACACGGCTGCAAGAATGCTATTCCATGAGTCCGACTAAATGCTTTTCTGGAAAAGGCAAAATTACGGAGTGGTTCCTGGTGGGGGTGGCGGTCGGGGTGAAGAAGGGAGGGATGAGCAGGCAGAGCATAGGGGATTTTTTAGAGCAGGCTCTGTAAGATACGGTCGCAGTGAACACAGGACACATGCGTTTGTCAAAACCAACACAACTGTACGACACAAGAAGTGAACTCTAATATAAACTATGTACTTGATCACTAATGTATCAATATTGGGTCAGAGGTACTATACTAATAAAGACGTTAACAACAGAGGAAGTGTGGGGGTAGGGGGAGAGAGGGGAGGGGGGCGTTCTTTCTACTCGCTGC